>NW_025767599.1:0-432269 GCF_003918875.1 Haliotis rubra
ACTCTACAGAGTTTTGGCTATTATATATGTAGCTTAAGTTAATAATATCTTAAGCACAATACTATACTCATATTGTAAAATATATTAGCTAACAAACTCTCAATGGAGTTTTGCTATTATATATGTAGCTTAAGTTCATTATATCTTAAGCACACTACTATACTCATATTTGTAAAATATATTAGCTAACAAACTCTACGGAGTTTTGCTATTATATATGTAGCTTAAGTTAATTATATCTTAAGCACACTACTATACTCATATTGTAAAAATATATTAGCTAACAAAACCCTACAGAGTTTTGCTATATATATGTAGCTTAAGTTAATTATATCTTAAGCTCAGTACTATACTAATATTATAAATATATATTAGCTAACAAACTCTACAGAGTTTGGCTATTATATATGTAGCTTAAGTTAATTATAGCTAAAGGACAGTACTATACTCATATTATAAAATATATTAGCTAACAAACTCTACAGAGTTTGGCTATTATATATGTAGCTTAAGTTAATTATAGCTTAAGCACAGTACTATACTCATATTATAAAAAATATATTAGCTAACAAACTCTACAGAGTTTTTGCTATTATATATGTAGCTAAAGCTTATTCATATCTTAAGCTCAGCATTATATCTATATCATATAAGTATATTAACTAACAAACTCTAAAGAGTTTGCTATTATATAATTAGCTTAAGTTTAATCATATCTTAAGCTTAGTACTATGTTATATCTTAAAGTATTTTAGCTAACAAACTCTAAGGAGTTTATACTAGCATATTAACAAGCTTAAGTCTATTAGTCTTAAGCATTGTATTAATGTTATATATACTTTATCATAATAAGTACATGGTAATAACCTTTATATGGCAGCAGCTGATAAGTTAGCAGCAGGAATTCATCAGTTCAGTGCCTTTATGAAGTTCCCATAGGGTTATTACAATCATCACAGTTCAAATCACTAATTATTAAAAATCCAAAGTATTAGATATTCCCACCTCCGTTCATGTAGGATGCTACAAGCAAAAGAGCATGAGTCAGGATAAGGAAAATATGTAATTTTTGGAGTAAAATTGATATTTTATACTTATCCTGACTCATGAGGTCAGCCCTCCCATCCTCCCCAAATAACACTTTGGATTTCCCTGTAAATTCAAATGTTGGGCTCAGTATATGAGGAGAGAGTGAGGCACATGGGTAGAGGTGGCGCCCTCGTTCCCGCGCTTGTGGAAAGGAGGTAACTCGTGGTGAATACTAATTAGTGATTTTAAATTGAAGGGAGCTTCAATTAGGGAGATACAAGTGTTCCACTATGTTCGCAAGAAGAAGAAGACAAGCAAAAAGAGCATGAGTCAGGATAAGTATAAAATATCAATTTTACTCCAAAAATTACATGTTTATATAATTTCATTTGTCTATTTCACCACACGTTCTTCTTACCGAGACACTTTCTCAGTTCGATACTTAAAAGCAATGTCATTATTTAGCGTTGACAGAATTTCTAACTGTGATATAGATATGTCGTTGTCACAGACAAAACTCAATGTCTTGTTTTATTGACACCTGTGTGTCTGCCTGCCTGTCTGCTAATGACAATATTCAATACACAGCTGCTATCACTGACCACATGCAATTTGAACTTAACACCAATCAGGCTATACACCATAAACAAAATGCATTGATTTATGGCCCGAGTTCGGTCTCTGTCACATTATGTAATTACACAGACAGGCAGGTGTGATACTTGAACACATGACATGTTATGATGTCTGTTGATTGCAAAATGTTATACACAAAAAATGAGCATGTATTTACAAAACCCAACATCTCTCTATATATATACACACAATTAGCCGTGAAGGCATCTGCAAATGAACCAGCCGTTACACTTGAGTGCACATCCACCCGCTCTCACTGGGTTCGGTATCCCGGCTGCTTCGTTTCTTGGGAAGTAAACCGAATTACACAATTTTGCACTTTCGATTTGCGATTGTACGCTTATAATTTTGTTTATATATTTTTTCGTAACCAGCAATGTATATTATATGTCATGAATAAGTGATAATTGTGTTTTAATTATGTTTGATTTTTTGGTTGCATGTGACCTTTAAGCAGCCAAATGTAGAGATAGCATAACACATTACAATTGGTTTTATCACCCACACTGCATATTTTGACCATGGGGGTAATACTCATTGACATGGGTTTGCTCAAATAATGAGCTGATACTGCAGTGTTGAGGAAGACTTGTAGTTATAGTTTCATAATTGTTGCTCTTTGCTCTCCATTGTTGCTCTTTGCTGTTTCCTCTGATAGCTGAACTACACATTTTTATATCAGCTACACATTTCCTATATTGTTCAGGCAAAGGAAATATGCATTTGCTCTCTTGACCATAATATGTTTCAGTTACATTATTTATATCAAGAGTTTCTTACTTTCAAATATAGCTTTTTGTACTCCTGCTTTCAACCCTGTCCCTTTGGGTGTTTATGTGCAGTGTATCTCCTCCACTGGTCTATCAGTGAAAATATCAGTGTATAGTGATGAAATGTATATTTTGCACCATTTTCATGCTAATAATAATAATTATCTCCATATGAGTACAAAGATTGTAGCCTACCACTTTATTACCTACAAGAAAAGGCTGTCTGGATCAAACCTTGTTTGTTTTTAGTAACCTGATACATTTTGTGGCTGGTTATGACAAGAATTTCTAATTACCAGATAACACAATTACTGCTGCTGAGAGATCCTAAAAGATAAAAACTTTTCTTGCATTTGGCCCAGGACTATAACCATGTCTGTCCACATGCCACTGCCACTCAGCCAGCATAATTATGACCAATACATCCTCCTACTCACAGTGTGACTCAACTGACAACCATAAATGTTGGTTACGTTGTATTTTTCTGCACTTGGTCCAAACTTGATATAGTTTCAAATGCTAGAGATTTTCCACTTCACTGATGCACTTGAATCTGTTAATTCAATATTGTGCATGAATACAGTCAGAATTCCTTTTTGAGCTTTCATAATTCCATGGCAGCTATATCTTTGTATGTTTAATGCAGGCACATTTCCTCATTTCAAAGTCTAAATCCTGTACATTGTGTAACACAGGAAAGAGGGTAAACACCAGTGGACAGTATAAGATTAACTGAAAAAATCAAGGATGAATCTCACTAAACACATTGAGACATGTTATAACTTATTGGTAGGTCAATAGACCAACTGTTTCTATGCAGGGATATGTTATTAGTCTTTTATGGTTTTAAGTCCCTTAGCGGTCAAATTGCATAAAGGGTAAGTTTGTTCAAAGCGGGGTTTCTTAAACAAACTATTTCTTTTTTTTAAAAATGGAGGTGAAGTTTAACATTTCTTTCAATACAAACAGTAAGAATTAAAGCCTCTTCCTGTTGTAAGTTACCTTTACAAAGCCATAACAACAGTTTCAGAAATGCCTCTCTGATGCATCTATTCAGGTAGTGTGCTGTTCATCATAGGTCCATCATCGGCTAATAGTTTGCACTGTCGACTAATATCAACATCTCTGAACAGCACTGGGCAGACAGTATTGATATAAATCATAGAATCGATGATTGTTATTATGAATAGTAACTTTGAACAAAAATTAAAAAGAAACCTGAAAGAAATCAACATTTTGTATTACTGGTGAGTTTTGACATTTATGCATGGATGACTAACAAAATCCTGAACATGATTTAGAGGCAACCCATGAATAAAGACATAACTTTGTATATTGTGTGAGTAAATTGAAACTATGATATTATGGGTATTCTGAAATTCCATTCAAATTGACTTGATGGCACAAGTTTTTTCCTTTGGTCACCCTTCAACTCAAGTTCAAAGTTGACATAGACTGTAAAAAGTCAGAAAAGGTCTAGCCTGTCTCATAGTTCCTGAACTGCATGATTTTTACTTTTCTGCAATGAAAAAGACCTAATTTAAGCAAGTCTAGATTTACTTAGGTTCAGGAATCTCCCATCTCACTGGAGCTCCTTTTCAGTTTAAAAGGAATTATTTGATTCTACCAAAATTATATGTATTCAGAAACTCAGAAGTGCTAGTCTCAAATGGTCCTGTTAGACGTGGAAATCCTATCCAATCCAGTTTATGCCTGGTAAGTTAATTTTATTTTACAACAGTTTCTGAATATGAAACATTGTAAATTCATAATTTATGTATGGTGTTAGGGTGATATCTAAATCGTGTAGAATTTTAAATACGTTATCAGTTCAGAAGAAAAAATATTATTTCTTAAGCTCAGTTTTGAATTTAAGTTCATAATCATTTTGAGAATAATATTGTTAACATTTTAATGTTACATAATGCAGACAATTATGAACGGGATCAAGAGACGTTGAGCTTGGCAGAGGAGAAATGTGATCTTCAAATTGCAGAATCAGAGGGGGAGTCTCTGAGGCATTCCAAAGTGAGGAAGGGGTAGGTTATGTGATCCAGAGATCAATACCTTCATGTTAGTAGAATTAAATTGTGAATACCATTTTTACAACTTTGTTAAATTTATTTCTACCTTAACTGGGGATGTCACGATACATAATTTTCATGAATCGATACGTATCACGATACTCATTACATGATTCGATATGTATCATGATACCTATTTTCGCTGCATTATTGCGTAAATTTAGTTACATTTTGAACATTAAATATTTTATAATAGTCCTTGAAAAGATCAACATTTTCTATTCTCAGAGATTAAAAAGTTCTAATTTCCCATCTTTGTGCATGAAAAATAATTCATTTATAACTCTCATAACATAAAAAAACATGATACAATTGCAAAATGTAAACGATACATGTTAAAACGTATTTAAATCGATACTTTCAAAACTAAATATCGATACAGTTTTGAATGTATCAATGATTGTACCGTCTTCGAAAAAGTATCGATGTATCATGGCATTCCTAACCTTAACAATGTTCTAGCCTACCTTTAGAATTCAGCACCAAAAACTTGCAATACCCAATGAAGTAATGCCTCATGAATCTTTGCAAATTGTTTAAGCCTTCTCAATATTAGTACAGTTACCTTGAATGGTAGTGTGGCCATCAGTACTGAGTGCAGCAATACATGTTTTAGGTATTTTCTCAATACATGATCTTTTACTATTTATAAATGTAACAAGAAATTCAAAATGGCCAATAAGAGATTAATTGATAGACATGGAAAAGCCTTATATACAGATAGTCTGTCTTTGATGACATATATGAAAAATTTAAAGAAAAACTGTAAAAACTCTCATAACAAGCAGTTCCAGACAAGTATTGTGGTTCTGATCTTGGAAAACTTTACAGAAAATGTAGAAATTTTGAAAACTGGCAGAATTTGCCCTTTTCACATATCAATAGGGTAATTTTCAACATTTTTAAGCTTTTCTTTGACTTTTGCACTTGATTGATGTCCAAACATTTGCAATTCAAAAATTAATCCCTGCAATAATCATGTCTTTTATAGAGATATCATTTTCACTTTTAGGTTACTATTTACTCATATCTTACCACAGTTTCATAGAGAGCTGATCGTGTGTCGTGTTCTCATTAGTGCACACAATTCCAACATACCCATGAAGAGAAAATATTGGCATTTCTCAATACAGAGTATACAAATTAACATATAGCCTACATTTTGTTGTTTTCTGAAGTCAATAATTCAATCTTCCATCGGATAATCAGGTGTATGAAAGTTCTGACACCATTCTGTTCATATCACAGGGTGGGTGGGGTGGGGATGGGTGGGTTCTCAATTAAATTTGTTTTACATAATTGTATCAGGTGTTTAAAATGGGTTGTTATCAAATGATTCATGTTATTGTTAAAACATTTGCATTAATGTTTTGGTGTCCTTCATACACAGGTAATTCAGCAAATGAGAACTGAAGACACCTGTATTCCATGTCAGCAGATACATTTTCTTTGTTTATCTTTTCAGGATTCAGATGTAGTATCTGTGAGAAGGTACTAAAATGTAAAGGTGGATATACTGTTCATCAGCAGATGACTTGAAGTCAAAAGGTACTACCAGTTTTTAGTAGTTTCTTTCTAGATATCAAGATAAGTGAACACCCATAACATTTCTTATCATGATACAAAGTCAAGAATGTGTTTAGCTCGACCGCTTTATGATATTACTGGCAGGTCATTAGTAAATCAATCAAGCTAAATTCCATTGTATTCAACTAGGATGTGTTGTCTAAAGGTCTGTGTTGATGATAAATAGGATGTATTGTGTTGACCATCGGCAACTTATCATATATATATATGTATTAATATTCAGCAGACTCTTCGGAATGTTGGGTAACACATCCTATCTGTTATAATCACAACCAATTGGGCAACACATCCTATCTGCTATAATCACAGCCCATTGGGCAACACATCCTATCTGTTATTTTTACATACCTTTGGGCAACACATCCAATCTGTTATTTTTACAGACCATTGGGCAACACATATATAGTAACATCAGACCTTATCAGAAGACCTTTGTCAACACATCATATCTGTTATCAGCAGACCTTAGGGCAACACATCTTATATATCACCAGTAGACCTTAGGGCAACACATCATATATATCACCAGTAGACCTTAGGGCAACACATCATATATATTACCTGTAGACCTTAGGGCAACACATCTTATATATTACCAGTAGACCTTAGGGCAACACATCATATATATTACCAGTAGACCTTAGGGCAACACATCATATATATTACCAGTAGACCTTAGGGCAACACATCTTATATATCACCAGTAGACCTTAGGGCAACACATCATATATATTACCAGTAGACCGTAGGGCAACACATCATATATATTACCAGTAGACCTTAGGGCAACACATCTTATATATCACCAGTAGACCTTAGGGCAACACATCATATATATTACCAGTAGACCTTAGGGCAACACATCTTATATATAACCAGTAGACCGGAGGGCAACACATCATTTATATTATCAGTAGACCTTAGGGCAACACATCTTATATATTACCAGTAGACCTTAGGGCAACACATCATATATATCACCATTAGATATTTGGGCAACACATCATATATATTACCAGTAGACCTTAGGGCAACACATCATATATATTACCAGTAGACCTTAGGGCAACACATCTTATATATTACCAGTAGACCTGTGGGCAACACATCATATATATTACCAGTAGACCTTAGGGCAACACATCATACAATCAGTAGACCTGTGGTCAACACATCTTATATATCACCAGTAGACCTTAGGGCAACACATCATATATATCACCATTAGACTTTTGGGCAACACATCATATATATTACCAGTAGACCTTAGGGCAACATATCATATATATTACCTGTAGACCTTAGGGCAACACATCTTATATATAACCAGTAGACCTGTGGGCAACACATCATATATATTACCGGTAGACCTGTGGGCAACACATATCATATATATTACCAGTAGACCTGTGGGCAACACATCTTATATATCACCAGTAGACCTGTGGGCAACACATCTTATATATCACCAGTAGACCTGTGGGCAACACATCTTATATATCACCAGTAGACCTTAGGGCAACACATTGTATATATTATCAGTAGACCTTAGGGAACACATTATATGTATCACCAGTAGACCTGTGGTCAACACATCATATATATTACCAGTAGACCTTAGGGCAACACATCATATATTACCAGTAGACCTTAGGTCAACACATTATATATATCACCAGTAGACCTTAGGGCAACACATCATATATATCACCAGTAGACAGGTGGGTAACACATCATATATATCACCAGTAGACCTTAGGGCAACACATCATATATATTACCAGTAGACCTTAGGGCAACACATCATATATATTACCAGTAGACCTTAGGGCAACACATCATATATATTACCAGTAGACCTTAGGGCAACACATCATATATATTATCAGTAGACCTTAGGGCAACACATCTTATATATTACCAGTAGACCTGTGGGCAACACATCATATATATTACCAGTAGACCTTAGGGCAACACATCATATATATTACCAGTAGACCTTAGGGCAACACATGATATATATTACCAGTAGACCTGTGGGCAACACATCTTATATATCACCAGTAGACCTGTGGGCAACACATCATATATATTACCAGTAGACCTTAGGGCAACACATCTTATATACCACCAGTAGACCTGTGGTCAACACATCTTATATATCACCAGTAGACCTTAGGGCAACACATCATATATATCACCAGTAGACCTGTGGGCAACACATCTTATATATCACCAGTAGACCTTAGGGCAACACATCATATATATTACCAGTAGACCTTAGGGCAACACATCTTATATATTACCAGTAGACCTGTGGGCAACACATCATATATATTACCAGTAGACCATATATATAGGGCAACACATCATATATATTACCAGTAGACCTGTGGGCAACACATCTTATATATCACCAGTAGACCTTAGGGCAACACATCATATATATCACCAGTAGACCTTAGGGCAACACATCTTATATATATACCAGTAGACCTTAGGAGGGCAACACATCATATATATTACCAGTAGACCTTAGGGCAACACATCTTATATATTACCAGTAGACCTTAGGGGCAACACATCATATATATCACCATTAGATATTTGGGCAACACATCATATATATTACCAGTAGACCTTAGGGCACCACATCATATATATTACCAGTACAGACCTTAGGGCAACACATCTTATATATATCCAGTAGACCTTGGGCAACACATCATATATATTACCAGTAGACCTTAGGGCAACACACATACAATCAGTAGACCTGTGGTCAACACATCATTATATATATCACCAGTAGACCTTAGGGCAACACATCATATATATCACCAGTAGACTTGGTGGGCAACACATCATATATATTACCAGTAGACCTGTGGGCAACACATCATATATATTACCAGTAGACCTTAGGGCAACACATCTTATATATCACCAGTAGACCTTAGGGCAACACATCATATATATTACCAGTAGACCTGTGGGCAACACATCATATATATTACCAGTAGACCTGTGGGCAACACATCTTATATATCACCAGTAGACCTGTTGGCAACACATCTTATATATCACCAGTAGACCTTAGGGCAACACATCATTTATATCACCAGTAGACCTGTGGGCAACACATTGTATATATTACCAGTAGACCTTAGGGCAACACATTATATATATCACCAGTAGACCTGTGGTCAACACATCATATATATTACCAGTAGACCTTAGGGCAACACATCATATATATTACCAGTAGACCTGTGGTCAACACATCTTATATATTACCAGTAGACCTTAGGGCAACACATCATATATATCACCAGTAGACCTGTGGGCAACACATCATATATATCACCAGTAGACCTTAGGGCAACACATCATATATATTACCAGTAGACCTGTGGGCAACACATCTTATATATCACCAGTAGACCTTAGGGCAACACATCATATATATTACCAGTAGACCTGTGGGCAACACATCTTATATATTACCAGTAGACCTTAGGGCAACACATCTATATATATACCAGTAGACCTAGGGCAACACATCATATATATCACCAGTAGACCTGTGGGCAACACATCATATATATTACCAGTAGACCTTAGGGCAACACATCATATATATTACCAGTAGACCTGTGGGCAACACATCATATATATTACCAGTAGACCTTAGGGCAACACATCATATATATTACCAGTAGACCTGTGGGCAACACATCATATATATTACCAGTAGACCTGTGGGCAACACATCATTATATATCACCAGTAGACCTGTGGGCAACACATCTTATATATCACCAGTAGACCTTAGGGCAACACATCATATATATTACCAGTAGACCTTAGGGCAACACATCATATATATCACCAGTAGACCTGTGGGCAACACATCATATATATTACCAGTAGACCTTAGGGCAACACACATCATATATATTACCAGTAGACCTTAGGGCAACACATCATATATATTACCAGTAGACCTTAGGGCAACACATCATATATATCACCAGTAGACCTGTGGGCAACACATCATATATATCACCAGTAGACCTTAGGGCAACACATCATATATATTACCAGTAGACCTTAGGGCAACACATCTTATATATATTACCAGTAGACCTTAGGGCAACACATCATATATATTACCAGTAGACCTTAGGGCAACACATCATATATATTACCAGTAGACCTTAGGGCAACACATCTTATATATTACCAGTAGACCTTAGGGCAACACATCATATATATCACCAGTAGACCTGTGGGCAACACATCATATATATTACCAGTAGACCTTAGGGCAACACATCATATATATCACCAGTAGACCTTAGGGCAACACATCTTATATATTACCAGTAGACCTGTAGGGCAACACATCATATATATCACCAGTAGACCTGTGGGCAACACATCATATATATTACCAGTAGACCTTAGGGGCAACATCATATATATCACCAGTAGACCTTGTGGCAACACATCTATATATATCACCAGTAGACCTTAGGGCAACACATCATATATATCACCAGTAGACCTTTTGGGCAACACATCATATATATCACCAGTAGACCTTAGGGCAACACATCATATATATTACCAGTAGACCTTAGGGCAACACATCATATATATATCACCAGTAGACCTTGTGGGCAACACATCATATATATCACCAGTAGACCTGTGGTCAACACATCATATATATTACCAGTAGACCTTGGGGCAACACATCATATATATCACCAGTAGACCTGTGGTCAACACATCTTATATATCACCAGTAGACCTTAGGGCAACACATCTTATATATTACCAGTAGACCTTAGGGCAACACATCATATATATCACCAGTAGACCTTTGGGCAACACATCTTATATATCACCAGTAGACCTTAGGGCAACACATCATATATATCACCAGTAGACCTTAGGGCAACACATCTTATATATCACCAGTAGACCTTACCAGTAGACCTTTAGGGTTCTACTAACTAAATCAGTATCATATTACCAGTAGACCTGTAAACAAGTCAAGAGAGACAGAGACATGTGACAGCTGTGATTGGATGAAATAGTGTAAGATGTTTGTTTTTTAAAAGCACATCCAACCAGTAATTAAAAATGACCACAATTTTAAGTATTTAGTACTGTCATTTTTATCACCATCACTTATGCTTATTGTGTGTACAGATATTTTCCAGTAGGTGACATTTGGTGCGGAACTGGGGTTGATGTGTTCCGCTTCCTGTGCTCACAAAACGAGCCGGACAAGTTGGCCAGATATTGTGTTTTTATGGTAGTTTAAAGGCCAGAGTGTACCCATGTGTACATGGAATGGCTGTTGATAGCCTGTCTATTTTTAAAAAAATTATAAGGTTACTATAGAAGTCTATGGGAAAACATTTGGTGGTGTGTAACCTAGGGCAACGCATCTTATATATCACCAGTAGACCTGTTGTCAACACATCTTATATATCACCAGTAGACCTTAGGGCAACACATATTTTATATCACCAGTAGACCTTAGGGCAACACATCGTATATAATATCAGTAGACCTTAGGCAACACATTATATGTATCACCAGTAGACCTGTGGTCAACACATCATATATATTACCAGTAGACCTTAGGGCAACACATCTTATATATCACCAGTAGACCTTAGGGCAACACATCTTATATATCACCAGTAGACCTTAGGGCAACACATCATATATATCACCAGTAGACCTGTAGGGCAACACATCTTATATATCACCAGTAGACCTTAGGGCAACACATCATATATATCACCAGTAGACCTTAGGGCAACACATCATATATATCACCAGTAGACCTGTGGTCAACACATCTTATATATCACCAGTAGACCTGTGGTCAACACATCATATATATCACCAGTAGACCTGTGGGCAACACATCTTATATATTACCAGTAGACCTTAGGGCAACACATCTTATATATTACCAGTAGACCTTAGGGCAACACATCATATATATTACCAGTAGACCTTAGGGCAACACATGATATATATTACCAGTAGACCTTAGGGCAACACATCTTATGTATGAGGGCTGAGGACAATTCATCTTATATACCTCCAGTAGTCTTTAGGGCAACACATCTTATATATCACCTGTAGAGCTGTGGTCAACACTTCATATATATTACCAGTAGACCTTAGGGCAACACATCATACAATCAGTAGACCTGTGGGCAACACATCATATGTATTATCAGTACGCCTTTGGGTTACACATATATAGTGTATATACCAAACTCTCTCTAGTTCACTTGTCTACAGTCAAATATAATCAAACTTTGTATGCCTAAAGAGGCTATTTCACTAATCAGTTTGTAATCTAGTTATATCATATGGATAAGTTGAGTTTGGTTGTCACACTGTGCACTGAGCTGTAGTATTAAATCATACATACTAAAGGGTTAAGATTTCTTCCTTGCAGTCTGTATTGACTGATGTCAGTTATGATTCAGCACTTCAAATGATATGTGTCACCTAGATAGATAGAAATTACAAAAATGACAGATCATGTTTGTATTCTACAGTGTCAGTACATACTGTATGTTTTTCTAGATTTGTAGGTTTCATTGAGTAGTCAATGCCAAAATTGTTTACATTTCAAACCTCAAGCTAAACTTGTGTGTTTTAAATGTAATTTCTGTTTATCAAATACACAACAAAACTCTCAAATCTGAAAACATACCATGTCTTTTTTTCTAACTAGATAACTAACTTAGCCTTCAGCACTGCTAGAACTTGGCTGACATACTGCTGACATATGTCATCAACTGGTTCCAATTGCATCATGCATGACATGTAGGAGATGTGGAGAAAAATCACTGAGCCAATTGTATGCAGAATTTTATGAAGTTTGGTTTAGAAGTTAGCGAATCAGATATGTTCTTTTTTTTATTACATATTTTCAGTTCGGACCTTTGTTTTACAAAAACCTAATGCTGCCATTTTTGTCAATCAAAATGTCTCTTTTGTTCAATTACTTTCTTGTTGCTTTGACTATTTTATCATTGCTGCAATAATTTCTCTGAGTATACCAAAACATGTGCATGTTGCTGCATATTAATTATGTCAATGTTTTGTTTCATCATCATTTCACTTGTTTGATAAACACTAAGCAATACAGTTAACCAGTATCTATCTGGACATCCTCCTACCTTTCCCTTTCTCAGTGGTATTCAGTCTGTATCTACTTAATGAAGAGCTTACTACTACTAGGGTTGACGGGCGGTGGGGTAGCCTAGTGGTTTAAGCGTTCGCTTGTCATAGCTAAAAGCGGGATAAAACTAATCTCTCTCACTACTAGTGTTGACCCTCATTTCTCTCATAGACAGTGGCAGTCACTCCCATTCAATTTTCGCCATGTTACGAGATTAAAGTGTCCTGAATACTCAAGGCTCCATCTTTATAGAACTATTTCTATTCTACGTTATAGCAAACTTAATTTAAGGACTATATGTTGTTATATTGAATATTTCAGTGATTAGAAACTAACATATACTACTCACACTTTGCTAAGGTTCACAAAAATTCCCAACTTTACTTACACATAGATTTATAATTTGAAATTGTATACATTTAAAACTGGATAAATAATAATATAGTAACCCTTCTTTAGGCAAACAGCTACTTTAATCTAACCTTATGCACTTGATACATGAGTAACCATAAAAATGGTTTAATGGCACCAATCAACCATTTTGCAAATCATGGAACGAGTCATTTACAAATACACAACACCTGTCAATAGCAGGTATGGGATCCACAAGATGCAATGACATACTGAAACCTAGGATCCATACTTACAATAAGCTTAGATATTTAAACCAAATTAGACCCGACATCATAGTTTTCTGTTGAATCAATGAGTTAAATCCATAGCAAAGTGTGAATAGTATATTTAGGCCACAAGTCCTCATAATGATAAAAAATTAGCTAAATCTTAAAATGGCAAATGTTTACTTGTCCTAATAAAACCTTAAGTTGGGGAGTTGGGTAAAGACTATAGGACTAAAAGCTGAGTGGTGATACTCACTGTACCTTGATGTTTTAACATAATTTTGAAAACTTTGTTATATTTCAGAAACGGACACCATTCAGGCATTTCTACAGATTTCCAAGCATGAATGCTCTTATGTTCAGCTGAGAACAAAAATGATGAACAAGCAGAAAATACAGCAGCAAAGGACAAGGAAGAAATGGCACACATTTTAAGAATAAGATTAACTTAAAAAATATTCAGATCATTTCTAAGGGATGTTACATTTGGGAATTCACTTTCCCAGTATACCAGATACTAGTACTTTGCTGGTAGAGGGTGGAGTGAATCCCTTGTGTGATTTGAACCCACCCTCTCAGAGTGAAACACCTTATCACAGAACAACATAGTCAGCAATTTAACCTGACAAATGTTAGTCAAGGTCTGGTTCAGAGAAGTGTAAATGCCACAATTACAATTTTTTTGCAAAGTTATGCAAATAAGAATGTCAAAGCTCTTTGGTTTAATAAATAGTAATTATTAAACTTACAATTTTTTCTTGTTCCTATCATTGGTTCGCACTGGGGTGGAATGTGGCTCCATTTTCCATGGTGGAGTCTCCGAAGCTGATTTGGAAAAAATAGGGGGGTGGGGTGGTAGCACTTGCGGATCTAGCGCGGTGATGGGCTGTGTTTAGATGGTATTCAGACCAGACATCAGGCAAATATCAGTGTAAGAGCCCAAGTTTATTCAGGAGTCGTCCGGTATGGCTCAGTGTATGATAAGAAAACGAGAATAGTCCCGACTGGCTCAAAATGGGCTGTGTTTACATGGTATTCAGACCAGAAATTAGGCAAATATCCGTGTCGGAGCCCCAGTTTATTCAGGAGTTGTCTGGTATGCCTCAGTGTATGATAAGAGAACGAGAATAGTCCCGACTGGCTCAAAATGGGCTGTGTTTAAATGGTATTCAGACCAGAAATTAGGCAAATAATCGTGTCGGAGCCCCAGTTTATTCAGGAGTCGTCTGGTATGCCTCAGTGTATGACAAGAGAACGAGAATAGTCCCGACTGGCTCAAAATGGGCCGTATTTAGATGGTATTCAGACCAGACATCAGGCACATATCCGTGTCGGAGCCCCAGTTTATTCAGGAGTCGTCTGGTATGCCTCAGTGTATGATAAGAATACGGGAATAGTCCTGAATGGCTCAAAATGGGCTGTGGTTAGGTGGTATTCAGACCAGACATCAGGCAAATATCAGTGTCGGAGCCCCAGTTTATTCAGGAGTCGTCTGGTATGCCTCCTTGTATGATAGAACCGGAATACTCCCGACTGGCTCACAATGGGCTGTGTTTAAATGGTATTCAGACCAGACATTTGGCAAATATCCGTGTCGGAGCCCCAGTTTATTCAGGAGTTGTCTGGTATGCCTCAGTGTATGATAAGAGAACGAGAATAGTCCCGACTGGCTCAAAATGGGCTGTGGTTTGGTGGTATTTAGACCAGAAATCAGGCAAATACCCGTGTCGGAGCCCCAGTTTATTCAGGAGTTGTCTGGTATGCCTCAGTGTATGATAAGAGAACGAGAATACTCCCGACTGGCTCGAAATGCGCTGTGTTTAAATGGTATTCAGACCAGAAATTAGGCAAATATCCGTGTCAGAGCCCCAGTTTATTCAGGAGTTGTCTGGTATGCCTCAGTGTATGACAAGAGAACGAGAATAGTCCCGACTGGCTCAAAATGGGCTGTGTTTAAATGGTATTTAGACCAGAAATTAGGCAGATATCCGTGTCGGAGCCCCCAGTTTATTCAGGAGTCGTCTGGTATGCCTCGGTGTATGATAGGAGAACCGGAATACTCCCGACTGGCTCAAAATGGGCTGTGGTTAGATGGTATTCAGACTCCATCAACCTTCGCTCATCTTTTCATTGTGATCAGTCATTAGAAATAGTTTCAACAAATCCATATTTGATGACGAAAGTTAATGATGTTGTTACTTTATCTCGTTAAAAAACGTTTTTCATATCTGGACTTTGCAATCCAGTTGATTAATTTTACTCAAAAGGTAAAAAAGAATGTTTATATCAACTGCAGTTATATCCTGTGTCTCCCCGAAATTTTAACGTCGGTCCGCATTAGTCACAACAATCACTATCATTTTACATCTACTCACGCCTCGAATTGAAGTGTATTTGGCAGGAAATGGATACGTATACATATTTGTTTTCGCTAAAAGTAATATTTCTTGCAGTTGGACTATCACATGTCAACGAAGTGTTTTCGCGGTGGAATAAGCGAGATCGCGCGAAACCTCATCGGTGACAGGTCAAATTGTTCCTTGCATAAAGCCTATCCAGCAAAACACCATAGTGCGTGCTCTCGCATAACCTCAGTTATGATTATAGATATTTTACATTTATAGAGCAAAGCCTACAATTAAAACGAAACAATATATTTCTTATGGAAACACAATAATTTCAGATACTAGATTTTTTTCGATCACTCCATTAGAATTCATCGCGTGGTAATATTGGATAAATTTTAACTAAATCACCGGTAGATCACGGGGAAAAGTGTGCACAGCTGATTGCCATTTCCGACGGTGTATACGAGGCAAATTCACACGCTAATCCTAATCCCTACAGATAATACAATGCCTAGCAAAAAACAAATTAGAACTAAAAAGATAACTACAATTGTCTAATAATGTTTCATTGAAAATTCTAGTCTTTACTGACAAAATCGTCTTCCAAGATATTTTTATGGATTAAACTTCTTTTTTAATTTCTCTCACGACGTTTCGAGACCATTCAAGGTCCCTTCATCAGGTGAACTGGCAGTTAGGACTATGACGTCGTTCAAGATGGCCGCCGTTGGGACTTTCCAATCACCAGAATCACTATACCTTTTGTCAATAAGTGAGTCCAAAGCATAGTTTTTGTTGTTATCTATGGTTTTGAAGGATGACCAAACAACTGGTGACAAAATATTTAGGATTTGACTTGTGGCAATTTGAAAATGTTGCCATTGGTATACATTTTAAGTAGAAGAATATCATCTAAAAACAATTTAAGGATAATGTTCCATAACAAGGTTTTACCAAGGACACTATTTAGTCCTCATCTTTGTCCTCATCATTGTCATTATTGTCCTCATCACTATCCTCCACTTCTTTCTTTTGAGGGTTCATTGACTGGATTGTCACAACATGTCACTTGGCACAGTCCACAGGCAGTCGTGCATTGAAGTCCATTCTTTCTGCAGCTGCAGCGCGTGCGGAACTGCAACTAGTTGTGCAGTTACAATGTATGATCTTGATAAGACTGTCTGGAGCAGCATTTAGTGATGTCATGATGCGAACAAAGTGGTTGTCTTCAAGTTTCCAACCCCATTGCAATGGATCGAGGTTAGTTTGCATGTCTATCAAACCATGACCTGATAATAGGCACGCAGACAGTGAAACTTGGTGGCTGATTCCGTTGGGGAAGGCGTTCAGGTGTAACAAAAGATTTAGCAGCCACAACCTTCTTTGCGAATACACTGTAACGCAATGCAGCCAGGAACATCTTCTCTCTCCACCAAATAGGATCACCATGGCCTGGCGACCGGTTTCCTCTATCTTTGCTTGTTCGACCTCTTTTGCAGTGAAAGTATCTGCACATAGCTGGAGGGCTTGATCACCTTTGACAAGTTTCTAGAACACTGATTTTTCCCAATGCCATAAATCCGAGACGTGGAATCACAGCCTGTAAATGAGTGCAGAAATAACAGTTGGGTGCACAGCTTATTGCCAAGAAGTTGCTTCATCCAGTTGATGTTGTACACTTTCAGACTGACTTTTGAAGAATTGTCTGATCTGAAATAGAGTGAATTCCCACCTGCTATACAGTAATGCAGCAGAAGAATCAATAAGTCAGTGTCCTCTCCGATCAGTGTGGTAGAATGGGTCTTTGCACTGTTTACTGCAGTCTTTGCGATGTCAACATCTGCATCTCCATGTGCCTGAATGACTTTACATCCAGCTTCCTTAAGTTTCTCACTTATCAAGTTGATTAAACCTTGCATCCTGCTTCCACACTAAATTAAATGTCATCACCTCTCTGAGCACTAGCAGCGTTGATACCATCGGCTCCCTTCTGACGAATTTTCACAATGTCACGGCCATTGTCAAGTCTTTTCAGACATAACTGACACTTGAATAAGTGTTCTCCAACTGTGGTCTGAAACAAATGATGAAACAGTGGTACAATTCACACTGGCATTTATATAGAGAAAAGATGGTAATATTTATTTCCTATAAAACATTTTTATTTTTCCTCGATTTCAAAGTTTTTGCTAATACTAGTATATTGGAACATCATAAGACAACATTAAACTTAAGTTTTATTATAACCAAAAATATATGTAGAGATATAATAACATTTTCATACCTATTCATATGTCAATGCTTTAGATAGTTATTTGTTCAAAAATCCAAATTAAATAGCAAGATCTTATATTCATGCAATTGAATTTTATTAGGCAAAAGCACTTAAATATTTCATGTTCATTCATTACTATAAATCTAAAATATCATGATCAAAATAGGATTTTTGCATTATATTTTATTTGAAAAAAAAACATTAAAATTCAGATTCATTTTCTTAATCAGGGCACTTAAGTGTTTTATGTTTGTGGAAATTATATCAATCAATATAAAAACTAATTGTTTAAAATGGTTCACATGTAACTTTATAGGAAATTATGATAAAAAAGTAGGTACTACTTTAAAAAAAATCATATTTAAAAATTCATCTGGGTATTTAAGAATGTGTGATAAGGCATCAAGAAAACAGTTTTTTATATAGGTCAAACACACTGCAGAGGAGCTTGGCTCCAACCAGAGGGGCTGGAGGTGTTGTAAATTTGCTGCACTTTTCTTTGAATTTAAGCTTTATATTGCAATTTCCTCAATGAACATTGTTGTGAATCTTGTTTGTTTGGTATTTAACAACTATTATCATAAGTTTTATCATGGATTACCCTTTATTCGATGTAGATATGCTTCTGATGGTCATATTGACATCATAGCAGACAGCACATTCATTGAGATGGATTTACTTATACATTTAATATCATACACCATTTTTTTGAGTAGTTTAAGCTGATGTATATTCTAACTCAACAAAATTCATATCTCAATAATTACCATTTCCATTAAATTGACATTATGGGCAGGAAGGAGACTTCATGTAAATATGCTGGCAAATGTGTTGTCTCCAATGTAAACAAGCAGTGGATACTACTCACCTAAAAACTTGTTCTTCATCTGTATCGCTTGTAGTTGGCTGCTGCTTGATACCATGTTATAGAAATAACTCTTCAAACTCACTTATACAGTACTCTCCCTAGTGTACTGTGATGTCACTTGCATTGTGACGTCATAACTCAGTTATGACGTCATAGTGACGACGTCATAGTCCTTACTGCCAGTTCACCTGATGAAGGGACCTGGAATGGTCTCGAAACGTCGTGAAAGAAATTAAAAAAGAAGTTTAATCCATAAAAATATCTTGGACATCAATGTACAACTTCTAAATGCCACTGAAAGACAAAATCGTCTTCGTTCACGGGAAGCGATACGATGTCGTTTTCTTATCCCCAGAAAGAAAGACTACATATCTGTCTTCATAAGGGTGTTGATTTCCTGTAGAGGTTTTCAGTGTTTGAGTATGGGAATATTTGATATTTAGTTGTTGGTTAATCTTAACATATCCTTAAAACTTAATCCTTAGCAAACCATGAATGGTAAACAACGGACACTAATATAAAGCAAGGGCACATCGGCGCTTGAGTGGGAAACAATAGCAAGTTATGCCAAACGATAAATGTCTGTTACAGCATAATATTTTTATAAATATTACAAGTAATCATAATCTCAGTGTTAATTCTAACTAGCCTGGTTTGTTTGACTGCATCATATTTGAGAAAATTAAGCACAAAACTATGAATTGATTGTTTGTGCGATGTTAAAAATCGGAAACAAGAAAGTCAGTTTCAAGCACTAAGATATGAAATATAATTTCCTCGGCGCGCAAGACATTGAAACATATAAACAACCAAAGGGCGACATATATCAAATAAGCAGCCATGGAAATGTATACACGTATATAGCAACCATTGGGCGCCATATATATATGTATAATACATAAGCGACCATTGGGCGACATATATATACGACCTTTGGGCGACAGTCGCCTAAAGGTCGCATATATACATGTACGCCGTGCACTTTACCTTTGGGCGACACGGTATGGGCGACACCAAAAATATATTCTCTATTTGTATATATGTACAAGGTTTTATCCCATTTTAATGTTTAATTATCAAATTGAAGTGTATATAACCGAAGCAGAATAATAAATCAATGTATGTTTGTAATATACGGCAATGTCGCCCAAAGGTCGCAGTTTATAGTACTGTCGTCCAAGGTCGGATTTGCCCTTATATATATATGAAAACCTTCATCAGGTTACAGATAGGACGGTCAGTTTATCAGGCTACAGATAAGGCATTATCACATGAATCCATAGTTATCTTACATTTAGGACATTATAACGTGACCCCCTTCTTCAGATTACAGGTGGGACATCATAGCTGGAAGTGAAAGAATGGTATAACATCATAACCTCAATGTGTGCAGTACAGTTGAGTTTTGTTTTCTGTTCTGCAAGTTGTGGATGGACCTAGCAGACATTGCAATGTATATTGTTTCAGCAACAGTACAGCCTGGTGTGTAGGGAGACAGAGTTCGAACCCCTACAGGTGTGCAAGACGGAGGGATTAGGGGTGCTGCCTTGGAGCCCTCTCAAGGGGTGAGTAGGGGTGTATAAATGGTGCATTGAGTCATCAATCAAATTGTAAGGTAGGGCACTTCAGTAATCTGTCCTAGAGATCCCTCAACAGTGCAATAGTGGTGTATTGAAGGCATGTGCATGGTTTAGTAGTGATGTCAAGGACATTCCTCAACACTTCAGTAATCTGTCCTAGAGATCCCTCAACAGTTCAATAGTGGTGTATTGAAGGCCCATGGTTAAGTAGTAAGGTTAGAGATGCAATAGTGGTGTATTGAAGGCCTGTGCATGGTTTAAGTAGTAAGTTAGGGACATTCCTCAACATCTGTCCTGATCCCTCAAAGTGGAATAGTGGTGTATTGAAGGCCTGTGCATGGTTAAGTAGTAAGGTTAGGGACATTCCTCAACACTTCAGTAATCTGTCCTAGAGATCCCCAACAGTACAATAGTGGTGTATTGAAGGCCTGTGCATGGTTTAGTAGTGATGTCAAGGACATTCCTCAACACTTCAGTAATCTGTCCTAGAGATCCCTCAACAGTGCAATAGTGGTGTATTGAAGGCCTGTGCATGGTTTAGTAGTGATGTCAAGGACATTCCTCAACACTTCAGTAATCTGTCCTAGAGATCCCTCAACAGTGCAATAGTGATGTATTGAAGGCCTGTGCATGGTTAAGTAGTAAGGTTAGGGACATTCCTCAACACTTCAGTAATCTGTCCGTAGAGATCCCTCAACAGAGCAGTAGTGGCGATTTATACATGGTTTAGTAGTGATGCAAGGGACATTCCTCAACACTTCAGCAAAAGTTAAAAGGTATCAATCCACGATTGTGTAACGGTACCTATGAGATCTTACAGACGTGTAATTGTTGTTTAGTGGATACGTCGCTTGGGATGAGTTGACCTAGGTATCATTAAGTGGTATACCAGTAGTCTCGTGGGTGTCTTTGCGTGACAGGACCACGAAACAGGAGTGAGTGAGTGAGTGAGTTTATTTTTACGCCACTTTTAGCAATACTCCAGTAATATCACGGCGGGGAACACCAGAAATGGACTTAACACATTGTGCCCATGTGGGGAATCGAACCCGGGTTTTCGGCGTGACGAGCGAACACCTTAACCACTAGGCTACCCCACCGCCCCCCACGAAACAGGAAGTACTCTACAGTAAATGTATCGTCAAATGAAGACCAACAGATACATCCTCACAGAGACAGAGACTATATGAAGGTGTGTTAGTGGTGATCACTTTGTCCTGTCGGTAATGCGTTGTTGCACATATTATTTACACAGAGGCCTGCTTTCTGGGAAGTACACACGAGACACTCCCCCGACAAGTGGGCGTCTTGGTTGGGCGAGAGGGGATGACAAACGGACAAATGAATCCTCGCCAGACTGGAGCTCCATAGAAGGGGATGATCAGATCTGGAACATCATCGATACTGTACGGGACATCGCAAAAACGCGTGGTGGGCATAACACCTGATAACCCCGATAAAATAGTAGTGAGTGAGTGAGTTTGGTTTTACGCCGCTTTTAGCAATATTCCAGCATTATCACGGCTGGGAACACCAGAAATGGTCGTCACACATTGTGCTCATGTAGGGAATCGGACCCGGGCCTTCGGCGTGACGAGCGAACGCCATAACCACTAGGCTACCCCACCGCCCCGATAAATAGAATGAAACCCTGGTAGACATTGTCTGAAACCTGGTAGACATTGTGAAACCTGGTAGAAATCCAGGTAGACGGTACAAAGAAAACCTGATAGACATTGTGGCAAATCTGGAAGACAGTATATGAAACACTGTATTTAGACACAACCTGAAACGTACCTTTGTTCTCAGACAAATCTGTGGCTCAGGTGTCGCTGCGCTGGCTGCTACAGAAAGATGTTGTTCCATCAGTGATCATTGGAGCCACATCTCTGGAACAGCTGGATGACAACTTGGGAGCTGCTAGTGGCTGGACCCTGTCTTCAGAGGAGGTGAGTCTGTGATGGATGGATGGCAACTAGGTGCTGTTTGAGACTCGGCACTGTCGTCTAAGGAGGTAAGTCTGAACATTGTCTTCAGAAGAGATCAGTGTGGCACCGCTTGATGACACCTCGGTGCGGCTTGTAAGCGGACGTTGTTTTCGTTGTGACAGAAGGATGGTAAGCTCGGAGCTGCTCATATCTTATTGAAAACCAGGGTCTCATTGTTAAGTGTTCCTGTATGTCAAAGCGAGTGTTACCATGATATGACGACGAAATAATATTGATGATGGTCTGATGGATCAAGTGAAAATAAGGATAGACTGGATGATTTATGACGTTAACTTGGGTCGCCAGTACATGGTGTACATGGAAATAAAATCGTTGGGCTTTTTTCTGTTGTACAAATCATGCTTATCATGCTTCCCATGCTTTTCAGATGACACGACTGGACGAAGTGTCTCGACCCAGAGTACCGTATCCATATGAATTAATTTGGAGACTCAACAAGTCTCGGCGCAATCCCTTCCAGTCATCGTACTTCGTCTCCAACACAGACTAATCACAAGAAGCTGCCAAGCATGTATAGAGCGACCAGCTGGTCTTTACATGGGACATTGTGCCACAGAACAGGATCTTAAAATACCACCTGTACAGAGATTCACATTTATATTTATATTAAATGTATATGGATAATTTATCAGCTTAAGTCTAGTTACTGGGCAATTTGAAATGATTTCAGACAGCTGTAAAAATAGTTAAAAGCCCAAATGAAAGTAAACGACGAACATGCTGCCAAACATTTAAATGTAAGTACTGCCATTGCCTTCAAAGTATCCAGATCTAAACCCCATCCAACATCTATGGGATGATCTTGATCCACGTGTGCCATCACGTCAGCAACAGTCACGGAACCTCCAACAGTAGAGACAAGCACCGCAGGACGAGTGGGTGAACATTCCTTAGGCCACACTTCGTAATCATTGGTTCCAAAGGGCGACGATGCCAGGGAGGTCTGGACATATAAGATATTCAAAACAGATGACCTTCATCTTGACATTCGATTGTCCATGGGTTTCTGGTCTGGTCTTGTCTGATCCAGACTCGATTTGTTTACAAACAACACCGTACAGCTGCTATACTGGTGAAACCAAAAATATATACTTATGATATAGTTACAATTGTACAATCGACACAGCTTTTAGCAGAGACTTCTTATGGATGTGGACAGAGTTTTGTCGCTTCTATTTCCATAATGAACCTATGGCGGTGGGGTAGCCTAGTTGTTGTTAAAGCGTTCGGTCGTCACGCCGAAGACCCGGGTTCGATTCCCCATATGGGTACAATGCGTGAAGCCCATTTCTGGTGTCCCCGTCGTGATATTGTTTGAATGTTGCTAAAAACTCACTCACTCACTCATAATGAACCTCGGTCAGAGACAATGATTTGTGCCAAATGTGAACGATTTATTATGATCTCCTGATTGTTTGTATAATCTAAAAATATATATCTAAAACCACTTTTGCGTTCCTTATTTGCAGAGAATATATACACGGAATTCCTGTCAAGTTCCCATCTTATTACACGATTAGTGGGTAACTGTTTCGTGGACAAAAAACCCAGTAGATTTTGTATTCGCTATCCTTCATAAATTAAGAAATCTGAAAGAAATGTTTACTTCATATTGTAACATAGAGTGACAAAGTGGTAAAGGCCGCGTTTCTGTCTCATGAGGTGGCTCGTGTGCACTTCACAAGTCTTTGCACTTCATTAGGCAGACAAAGCAATATTAACATGGACTACCGTTCAGATGTACTACTCCGCTCGACATTTGATCCTATCGCGCCAAACTCACGTCTTGCCTTAATTTCATATTCCTAGAACCTGTTACACAAAACAATTTTGACGCTTCGCCTGCCGTAAATCTGATACTTTAACATTGCTTCACGACAGTGTTACCGCTGCAATTGCATTTCAATAAATCCTGTAACCAACAACATGATTAGGACAAACTGAGTTGTATGTCTGGGATGAAGCTATATCACTTTAACCGTTTTTATGATGGCCACAACTTCCAGGTAGAACTATACTCTTGGGCCATTGTGCCACTTAATCCACGTTTGGCAGCCTCTGAGAACCACTAGTTAGACTCTTCAGAAAAAGAAACGCATAAGCCATTTTAGAGGAGTATTTTGCGTATACTAATCAGTATTATTTGATACATCTAATCACGTGTATATTGCAATACTACGCTCCTTCTAATCCTTGCAAAAACGTCGTGCAGCATGCTCTGTCAAAAGGAAATCGTGGAAATCTCAAAACGAGGCTCGGGCGCCAGAAAAGTTTGGCGGTCTGGTACGGACTTGATATTATATCGATCACATTGTACGTTACAAAAATACACCAAATAAGCACAAAAAACACATAACAGACGTAATCAGTGAGCCAGATGATCTGTGATCCATTTTACGACCTCATCAAACAGTGGTAGTCTGTGACGTCTTAGTTAAGGTCATGCTGCCTAAACCTCGCCTAAATATATAGAAATACGATGTTATTAAAGTTTAAAATTAACATTAACTTATAAATACCATTTTCTTATGAAACAAGGAACTGGAATTCAGTGTAACCATATATATAATAGTTGTTTGTGCTGTCCCTTTTCACTTTCACACGGGAAAATTCGGATCGGCTGAAAAGTAGGTCATTGTCTGAATAGGTAATGAGACTCATGTTTCGGTTTGATGCTTGGATTCCAAATCATGCAACTATGTATCCAGTGAGGTTTGGTTTGGCTGTTGTTTAACGCCGCACTCAGCAGTATTTCAGCTATATGTTAGCGGTCTGTATAATAATCTGGACCAGGCAATCTAGTGATCAACGGCATAAGCATCGATCTACGTAATTGGGATACGATGACAAGTGTTAACCAAGTCAGCGAGCCTGACCTCCCGATCCCGTTAGTCGCATCCTACGACCAGCATTGGTTACTGCAGATCAATTCTAACCGCGATCTTCACGGATCAGTATGGAAAGTACTGGATTAAGGGCACACACATATTGCCTACTGTACGTAGATACAACAAGTAGGTAAGCTCAGAATTGTTCAAAACGTGTATTTCATACAGCTCTCGTATGCATAAGGTTATATAAAGTGTTTCTGTTATGCAACGATCAAGTATTAC
Organism: Haliotis rubra; assembly: GCF_003918875.1. NCBI lineage: Eukaryota > Metazoa > Mollusca > Gastropoda > Lepetellida > Haliotidae > Haliotis > Haliotis rubra. The sequence goes on from NW_025767599.1 coordinate 26,151, forward strand.
GGCACAACAGAAATTCTTAATGACGAAAGGCGGTGAATATAGGCGAATAGAGATGAGGAGGGAATGAGACCGGAACAGAGGTCAATCTTAACATCATACTCAAAGACGCCAAGGTACTGGTACAGCTGTCCTATTGGTTCTTGGAAAGCTAATAAGACAGGGAGACAGTATATTCTTGAGTTTCAAGGCCTCTTGGCAACATAGTCAAAATATACGTCGGCAGAATGTGAAATAACTGGAATATGTAAGTTAAATAATAATACAAACAATAAAGTCCTCGTGCAATCACTCAGTGAAAATTTTATCACTATTTCAATGTAATTATGCAGAAGATGTCCAGTGTAAAAGACCAGCTGGTTGCTCTGTGCTTGGCAGCTTCTTGTGATCAGTCTGAGTTGGAGACGAAGTACGATGACTGGAAGGGGTTGCGCCGAGATTTGTTGAGTCTCCAAAGCATTTCATATGGATACGGTATTCTGGGTTGAGACACTTCGTCCAGTCGTGTCATCTGAAAAGCATGAGAACTTTTTAATTTGTACAACAGAAATATGAACACGTGGTGTTTGATTGATACATCATGTACTGGCGGCACTTTGTTAACGCCACAGGTTACCTCCCCTTTAAGTCAGGTGAGGTATGATGAAATTGGGTTTAACTTCGCGCTTGAGAATATTTCGCTCATATGACGACGTGCATGGTTGTGTATGTGTATGTGCGGCTGCTTGTACTAGCCCAGACTTAAGCTGGTTTTATAGTGCAAGCTCACTGAGATACCATGCTGCAGTGAAGCATGAATACCCCACTCAGACACATTATACTGACTCCAAGCCGACCAGTCCTTGTTGTACCCATTAATGCCGAGCGCCTGGCAGGGACCAAAAAGTATCATATTTTAACGTCCTTTGGTATGACGCGGTCGGGGATCGAACCCGCGACCTTCCGCTCTAACCACTACACCACGGAGACGGTCTTTTAGGTCAGGGGATAATATAACTTATAAATGTAAGTTGCTTCAATGTTTCCATCTTTCTGTCACCATCTCACCTATTGTGAACGTAGCACCTGGTGATACACAATACCTGGTTGTCAGAGGTTGTCTCTCTAAGACTCACCTACTCTGTAGACAGCGCCCATCCACAATCACAGACTCACCTACTCTAAAAGTATCGTCAGGCCACGAGCTGCCCACAAACTGTCCATTTATCTATCACTTTCCTCCTCTGAAAATGATGTCCCGTCTTTAGCAGCACCTAAGTTGTCCAACAGCTGTACCAGACTTACCTCCTCTGAAGATAACGTCCAGTCTCAAGCAGCACCTAAGTTGTCCAACAGCTGTACCAGACTTACCTCACTCTGAAGATTGTCCAAGCAGCACCTAAGTTGTCCAACAGCTGTACCAGACTTACCTCCTCTGAAGATAACGTCCAGTCTCTAGCAGCACCTAAGTTGTCCAACAGCTGTACCAGACTTACCTCCTCTGAAGATATCGTCCAGTCTCTAGCAGCACCTAAGTTGTCCAACAGCTGTACCAGACTTACCTCCTCTGAAGATATCGTCCAGTCTCTAGCAGCACCTAAGTTGTCCAACAGCTGTACCAGACTTACCTCCTCTGAAGATAACGTCCAGTCTCTAGCAGCACCTAAGTTGTCCAACAGCTGTACCAGACTTACTTCCTCTGAAGATACTTACCTCCTCGTCCAGTCTCAAGCAGCACCTAAGTTGTCCAACAGCTGTACCAGACTTACCTCCTCTGAAGATATCGTCCAGTCTCTAGCAGCACCTAAGTTGTCCAACAGCTGTACCAGACTTACCTCCTCTGAAGATATCGTCCAGTCTCTAGCAGCACCTAAGTTGTCCAACAGCTGTACCAGACTTACCTCCTCTGAAGATACAGCTGTACGTCCTCAGTCTCAGTCTCTAGCAGCACCTAAGTTGTCCAACAGCTGTACCAGACTTACCTCCTCTGAAGATAACGTCCAGTCTCAAGCAGCACCTAAGTTGTCCAACAGCTGTACCAGACTTACCTCCTCTGAAGATAGTCTCAAGCAGCACCTAAGTTGTCGTCCAGTCTCTAGCAGCACCTAAGTTGTCCAACAGCTGTACCAGACTTACCTCCTCTGAAGATAACGTCCAGTCTCAAGCAGCACCTAAGTTGTCCAACAGCTGTACCAGACTTACCTCCCTGAAGATAACCGTCCAGTCAGTCTAGCAGCACCTAAGTTGTCCAACAGCTGTACCAGACTACTTCCTCCTGAAGATATCGTCCAGTCTCAAGCAGCACCTAAGTTGTCCAACAGTTGTCAGACACCTCCTCAGTCTGTACTGTACTGAAGATAACGTCAGTCTCAAGCAGCACCTAAGTTGTCCAACAGCTGACCAGACTTACCTCCTCTGAAGATAACGTCCAGTCTCTTTGTAGCACCTAAGTTGTCCAACAGCTGTACCAGACTTACCAGACTTACCCTCTGAAGATATTGTCCAGTATTATGCAGCACCTAAGTTGTCCCACAGCCTCCACAGATATTGACTGAATGATGGTCATCTATCACAAACTCACCTCCTCCGATGACAGCGTCCAGCCACTAGCAGCTCCCAGGTTGTCATCCAGCTGTTCCAGAGATGTGGCTCCGATGATGACAGATGGAACAACATCTTTCTGTAGCAGCCAGCGCAGTGACACCTGGGCCATGGATTTACCTGTGGGAGAAACGTCATACAATTTCATACTTGCCTTCTTGCTTGCCAAACATTTCAGGCTGCCATACACAAGGTATTATCCTCAGTGTTTACCAGAATTGTTACAATATCTGTTAAGTTTGTCGCAACATCTACCGGGCTCCTCATAGAGTCTACCACGACTCCCACATTGCCTGTAGTTGTAGTTGTCTTGTGTGCAAGCAGCATTCACTCTTAGAGCTGCACCTACCATGTGTCTTCGCGATGTCCTGTAGTGCATCAATGATGTTCCAGATCTGATCATTCCCCTCCAGGGCGCTCCAGCCTGGACAGGCCTGGCTAGCTCGTTTCTCATCTTCTCTCACCCAGCCCAGGCGCCCACTTGTCGGGGGAGAGTCTCGTGTGTACTTCCCAGACAGCAGGCCTCTGTTTAAGTCATAAGTTACAATGGATTACCAACAAGACATTCTGATCAGTACTAACCGACCTTCTTACAGGAATCAGACATCTTAACAGTGAAGCTTGTAAGCTCTCTGACATCGCGAGGATGTTTGATGATACGTTTTCTGAAGACATTGATACAGCATCACTTCATAGTATATGGGCCAATCATCGAGAAAACATAAACCATTCATGATAATTTATACTAATGAACCATAAAGAGATATCCAAGATCTCAAGGACACTATTACTAACCCGCTCAGGAATCTCCGGGGCACTATATTGTTCAAGGACCTTCTGGACGCCCCTTATAGACTAATGAGACATCTGTAGGGCACTAACCTGCTGATGTATCTCTGGGTCACCATTACAGAGATACCCAAGACACTTATTCAGCTGTAGCCAAAAGTCCAAGACACTATTACCAAACCTTTAAGAGTGAGTGAGTGAATTACCAAACCGACTCATTGAGTAAGGTTCTGCGCCACTTTTATCAGTATTCATGCAATATCATAGCAGGAGACACCGGAAATTGGCTTCAGATATTGTACCCATGTACAAGAACGAACCTGGCTTGACAAGTGAACCCCTAGGCTAACCCACCGCCCTAAACCGTTGAGACATTACTACACCGCCGAAGGATCTGCAAGACACCTCTACTAACTGTTGAGGGATCACCGAGACACCATAGGTAAAATGACTTTTGTGTAATGTTCGATAAATCCGCTACCTTACCATTTGTGCACCAATTACAACTCACCCCTTGAGAGGGCTCCAAGGCAGCACCCCTAATCCCTCGGTCTTGCACACCTGGAGAGGTTCGAACTCCGTCTCCCGACACGCCAGGCTGTACTGTTGCTGAAAACAAGAGTGAAAAGCAATATTCAGGTTAATGTATATAAGAATAGGTTCATGTTTTCCAACCTGTAGGCTGAAGAAATCGATGTTATAATGTCGTTATAATGACGGGGTTACAGGTACATGTCCTAACTGTGAACCAAAAAGTCGGTTCATGTAACAATATCCTACCTGTAAGCTGACAAAGGGGTTCAAGCCAAGCTTCTCCGATGTACAGGCTATCTTCTGTAGCTGCCAACCCACCACGTTGCTGGCACCGACGTAGCGCACCTTCCCACATCGAACCAGGTCATCAAATGCGCGGAGTGTTTCTTCAATAGGAGTTCCATCATCCCAGAGGTGCATCTGTAACATGTGACACGACTACAGCCCACTTAGGAATGGTGTTATTGCCTCACTATTGCGGGTATGGATTGAAGGAAAACTTATGGGGTAAACCTGGTTCCACTCCACTCTGGTACTAATCCGGACCAGATCCACACACTACAGCCAGTACTCACCTGGTACAGATCCACATAGTCAGTCTGAAGCCTCTCAAGACTTCTTTCGATGCTGTTGACAATATGGCGTCGACTGAGTCCAACACCAACCGCCGAGTTACCCCTGACCTTTGTGGCTACAACGAACTGCTCACGTGACTGTCTGCAATACAACAAAGCTGAAATAGATGAGACTTTGAGATGATAGGCTCGACCAAAATAACAAAGAAAGAGCAATCTTAGACATAAACAATCTATTTCCAAAACGTTTTTCTGTCAAATGTAAGCAATGGAATCTCAGAACTTCTGCACATTAGTCTGTACTTTCTCGTTCATCGATCCCTGGATTGTGTGGTTTGTTTACAGGCCTTGGTCTCATGACAGGAGTACTGCTGTGTAGTATCGGCCTACAAATACTTACATTTTTGGCAATTTATGGAAATTGCGGGTACTTCCGGTGTTCACGCACACCTGTGGCCCATTCCTATGAGTTTCACTGCTATTTTGCCCGTTACTCAAAATTGAATCTATTTCTGTGGATGGTCAAAACTGAGTATTCGTTTGTATTGACTTTGTATTACATTTACAACTACTGGTTTGCCTCCATTGTGATCGTCCCATGGGCCAGCGCGATCACATCGATATGTCTCCTACATCGATATGACTCTAGCTGATATAACTGGAACATTATTCCAAGCGTTAAGCCCACTCGCTCACTCTTTCCAGCGTGAGCGGTATTCTGTTCAATGATATCCTTCATCAAACCCAGCTGATCCTGGTAGTTCTAAGATTCACGTCTAACAACGTACATTGCTGCACTCTTTACCATTAGTTTACCCCTGTGCTTCACACTGCTAATCCATTATGACATACTTTGCTAGCCAGGATCCAAGGAACTTCTCGGATAGTCCTTGCGAATAGACGTCAGCGGTGTCAAGGAAGTTGCCTCCCCACTGGACGTAGCGGTCAAGCACCTGGTGGGAGTACTCCTCTGTGGCCTGACCGGGTCGCTTGGCCTGTAACAGGACGACAGACCACTATATTTATAAAGCAGTTGGAGGATGATATTTCCAACCAAACACGGTCATTTCTTGGATTCGTATTAAGACTAAAAAGCGAATACGATCATACGAAATCCTTATGAACATTGATTTATTTTTTAAAATCGAGAGTTGTTGTGTCACTTATTTGTTTATTTTGTGTCGAAACAATTTTTTATCGTTACTTTGATTAATTTTTCATAATACAAATTATGTTCTTGTTTGTTCACGTTCATTTTTAAAATTCGAAATTTCAAGAAAATAGTCGAAGTAACAACTCAAACTAACTGAAATAACGAGAATATAATCGAAGTGACGATGAAATATTCTTAGGAACGAAAACTGAGTGAGTGGGTTTAGTTTTACGCCGCACTCTGCAATATTCTAGCTTTATGGCGGTGGTCTTGTAAATAATCGAGTCTGGACCAAACAACCTAGTGATCAACAGCATGAGCATCGATCTGCGCAATTGGGAACCGATGACATGTCAACCAAGTCAGCGAGCCTTACCACCCGATCCCGTTAGTCGCCTCTTACGACAAGCATGGGTTACTGAAAGTTCATTCTAACCCGGACTTTCACGGGTTAGGAACTAAAGAAATTCGGATCTTTTTTAAATAACGTGAAAATAATCGGTGAAAGACAAAATATCGTTATTTTCATTTTTTTAAAGACTTTAGACAAAATGATCGAAGTAGGAAATAAATTATTTGGAACGATGAGAAAAATGTAAATTAATGCAACGTCAATGGCACCACTCATCGTCCATACGTTCAGCACGTTCATGCACCCGAAAGACAAGTGTCAAAACATCTGGTCTCACTTTTTGACTTCCTTCAAACATGCCCCAAAATATCATACCGGGAATTGGTTGAAGTAATGAATGAATGATCTGGATAGAGGATGAACTAGTGACATTGAAAGGGGTTATCTTGTCGATTTGGGACAGCGGCGAACTACCTGGTGATATAAATAGACGCTATACATCACATGACAGAACGTAGATATGTCTGTAGACCCTCAAAAATGAGGTCTTTCTTACAGCCATTCATGTCAACATTTCACACTTACCCCTGAATCCCCAAACGTCATCGTGCCGAGACATATGTTGGCCACCTTCAGTCCAGACTTGCCCAAGAAATTGTAGGATAGTTTGCTCTGCTCAGGTACTTCAGCCATCTTCGTTGTAGGGCGAGTTATGACGACACTAGCGGTTTGACACTCGTGTTTATATCGTTATCAACTGCGGGTCAAAGGGAGATAACTCAACTTAGCATGATGTTGCACAATATGACCATATTTTGTTTACTGTGCATTTAGCAATATTTACAGCATAGCACAATATTCTGCCTATAGATGTCGCCACCAGCATCCGGGCCTGAACGTGAATGCTAATAACATGGCCCTTAACTGCACTTTGCAACTGGAAACATTGAGACCCTGTTAATCTGGAAACCTCACCTTCCGGACACCGTGGATGCATGTTATTCAATTACATACCCATGTTTCTGTACTCCAGATATCTTTAAATCCAGAACACATCACTGGGAACGAATACGCTCTTTGATATCTATATAAAACAATATATGTACGTCTTCATGCCATAAAAATCGTCAGACACATTTACTAATTACCTGTCTTCAGAATGTAAAAAATAAATCTGTTCTTGCATGTTAATTTTTTAATGCTTTTGCTGACCTTTATATGACTGTACACACGTGATCACCACCATGAAGATCCGTGCTAGAACTGATCTGCAGAGACCTGTCTTTACGAGGTCACTAATGATGCATGTCACCTTATTCCAATTGCGTAGATCGATGCTCATGATGTCGATCACTGGACGATCTGGCTCAGACTCCAGTATTTGAAGATCACTGTCACTTAGCTTAAATAATAATGAAATTCTGATTTGATCAAACTTGTGAACAGTAAACGATGAATGACGTTTCGATCCCAACTGGTCACTTTCAAAGGGATAAATATGTTTTTCAACACATTTATAATGCATTGAATCTGATTGTTGTATGTTGAAATTTCCTTGAATATCAAAACATGAATATCAAGAATATTACAAATCATTAAAAGACACTTATCAGGCCTGCAAATCTCGGGTTAGAAATTGGGCTTCAGCAACCCATGCATGTCGTAAGAGGCGAATAACGGGATGAGGTGGTCTTGGTTGACACATGTGATCGTGTGCCAACTGGTAGATCGATGTTCATGATGATAGTCAGTGGATTGTCTGGTCCAGACTAGGTTATTTACATGCTGCCGTCATATATCTGGAACATTGCTGATTGCGGCGTTCAACAACAATGAAACAACTAGTATCTTATCAAACACAACCAGGTCACATGCTGAGGACGTCCATGCACTTCATACGTGTGTCGCCAGGGTGAGTGAGGTGATGAGGTCACAGAATTTCAATAGTCACATGACTGGGCACGGGTCATTCATACTGACACAATTCGAGGACGCACGTCTCGTATCAAGTCACCGTAAGGCCTGTTGTGAGGCAGCTCAAGATTGTATCGCAAACGTTTATAGCTGATGAAGCTAATTTAACACTCTTTACATCATCATCATCACCATCATCATTATCACACCACCATCATGATCGTCACCATCATCATCATCATCATGATCGTCACCACCACTACTACCACCATCATCATCATCATCACCATCATCATCACCACCACCATCATCATCACAATCATCATCATCACCACCACCATCGGCATCGTCATCATCATCACCACCATCACCGCCATCATCGTCGTCGTCGTCGTCATCACCACCACCATCGTTATCGTGATCATCATCAACACCATCTTAATCACTATTATCGTCATAGTCGACGTCATCATCAACACCACCACCATAATCATCATCACCACTATCGTCATCGTCATCATGACCATCATCATCGTCATAGTCGTCGTCGTCATCGTCACCATGACCATGACCACCACCGCCGCCATCGTCATCATCATCACCACCACCACCACCATCATCATCATCACCATCATAATCAAATGTTCCTCTGCTCAGGTGAAGTAAATTATAAAACAGATACACAGAGTCACACATGTACACAGTTCCAAACAGTGCAGGATTTCCGATGCCTGCCAGGAAAAGGCGCTTTTAACCCTTTGACTCATAACTCTCAAGTATTATTGCCTGACTGGTTCACCAAATGTCACCATGACCGAGACATATTGGCCACCTTCACCTCAGACCTCCCCAGGAAGATGTAGGACACTCGACAGCTCGTACCTGGTTAACACCAGCAGGGTTCGCCTACGCTGCAAAGGGAATTAACTCCTGACAGTGTAATGGCTCTCGTTCCCGTCTTATGAGTAATCTATTTGTGCATTCAGGAATAAACTTTCGCAGTCGGCAATACACAACTATCTACATCGGTGGCACGTAATTCTGGACCATTATTTACGGGAAATCATACATATACACATATTAAATATCTTCTTTGCATTCGCACCACTAGAATAAATTAAATGAACTTAATATTGCTACGATAAACTTCTGTAAGCTTAAGCGTATATATATTTCTGCGGATACCGGGACACTTTCAATGGAACATATAAGACACATACTGCGATGGTCTAGTCCTACTCGTGGCGGTGGTGTAGCCTAGTGGTTAAAGCGTTCGCTCGTCCCGCCGAAGACCCGGGTTTGATTTCACACGTGGGTACAATGTGTGAAGCCAATTTCTGGTGTCCCCCGCCGTGATATTGCTGGAAAGATACAAAAAGCGGCGTAAAACTAAACTCACTCACTCACTCTTGTCCTACTCTCGGGCGGTTAGGTAACCTTGTGGTCAACGCGTTCGCTGGTCACGGGTTCGAGTCCCCTCATGTGTAAAATGCGCGCAACACATTGCTAGTGTTACATTGCTGGAACTTTGCGGCGTAAAACCAAATTCACTCACTTCCTTGTTCTGTTCTCAGAAAAATGACCTGATTTATATTGAACACATATATTACGGTATATTGTGCTTGGTGTGAACGAAGGGTCATAGTAGACGACCGTCAGTACGAAAACTGACGAGTACTTAAACCAACGCCATCTTCAATTCGCTGTATCCAATTCTACCATAACCTTCAACTTAGGGCCTAATCGATTATGCTAAGCCGGTTTTGGTTTCTGGAAAACCAGGCACTCGATTATGTCGAAATCAAAAACTGGGTTCTGAAACTTCGAAACCATCTCCGAGGCAGGTTTCGTAGTTTCGGTTTCGCGTTCCCTCATAACAAACATGGCGGAAACCACCAGGCTGAGCTGCATTTGCAAGCCTCAAGTTCAGCTGATCTTGGTGGCAAAATAGAGCAGCAGTTTCTGTAACCAAAATAATGATAAAAATGAACTGAGAACTAGGAAAATATTATCCAAAACCCCAATCTACTGAACATGACTATTTTATGTAAATTGTATACATATAATTACTTGTAACAGTATAATTACATATACGCAAATATTTACCTCAAAGAGCATCTTATCTCTTTATTATTTGTTAATTCACTGATAAAATAACAGTAGAATATGCTGCCATCCAATTCGTTCCACATATATAGTAGCTGGGTCATTTTGGGGTTAACCATTTTGAAACCGGATGGTGAAACCAACGGTGGACGGAAAAAAGTCTTAGGAAAAACAATCAGGGGAAAATATTCAGGGAAAAAGGTCATAGCAAAAAAGTCTTGGAAATGAAGTCATAGGAAAAATAACTATTATAAAACATCCTGTTCTCAAGTTATTTACTTTGTTTATGCTGTATTTTATATATTTCACTTTCATCGTCAATAATAAACACATCCTGTTCTCCAGTTATTCGTAAAAAGCTAATTCAACAGCAACTGTTATAAAAACGTCCTGTTCTCCATTTACTTTGTTTATACTATTTCACTTTCAAGTTAATTATTCCTTTAGTTTGATGCTGTAAGCAATTGGATCTTATCAAAACAGGAGAAATGAACATATTATAATTTTTCTAAATTAGTTCAGCTCCAAAAGAAACTAAGGAATCTGTTTCTTGAATGATTACATTAATTTTTTATAAGTTAGGTTCAAATGTGGTAGTGCTGTTGATGATAATATTGTTATGAATTGCTAATAAAATCCATTATCAATACTGACCTTTTTTGAGTTTATGACCTTTTTTCCTACCCAAATCTATGACTTTTTCCCATGCCTTTTTTCCATGCCTTTTTTTCCTATGACAATTTTTCCTACAACCAAACCATCCACTCGTTTATAAAAATAGAATTTAGTTTCACTTTGAAACGATGTGTCCGAAACTAGACACTCGTTTATGACAGGAGAAACCGGTTTCAGAAACCAGAACCAGTTTCTCAATACTCGAACAGGCCCATGTAAAAATTAGCTCAATCGGCGTTAGAATATATCTACCTCACTCTGATAATCTTGGTAATCGATATTCCAGCTGTATGGCGGCCGTCTGTAAATAAAGAAGTCTGGACCAGACAATCCAGTGGTCAACAGCATGAGCATCTTTTGCGTAACGAGCGAACGCTTTAACCACTAGGCTACCCCACCGCCCCCTTAATGAAACAACTGTTAAATAAGTCTTGTAACACTCTTTGGGAATTTTCCCATAAAGAACTTGCGTGGTTGTACTAACAAATGTTTTTGAAAATGAGACATAAATGGCTTGAATGTTGCTCTTAATAAAGTGAAAGATAACGATATGAAACAGTTGATGCGGTTTCAATAGTCTATATGTCTTTAGCACATGTTGAAACAACAACTTTAACAATATTTATCAACACAGAAGAATTGATTGAAAACTAAAACAAAGAAATGTTATACAATTTATACAATGTTATACAATGGTTTATCTATCAACACAAATTACAACCTTACACTGGCAGTACAGAATCTTTAAAAAAAGATAATAGAATAGCAGTCAGTGCTAATAATATTCACTCGGAAACACGGTGGTCTGCGGAAATAGGTCTAGGCTGGATCTTGACAGCCAGTCTTGATGTTTTGTGATATGACAGAGGCTAAGGCTTGCTTCCGGAATATTCCTTCCTGACCTGGGTTATTCTAGCTAACCTAGAATCCATGATTGCTCATGACTGCCACTATAGATATAATAATTAGCACATATGAATGTTCCTGAAGCCAAGCGATACCCATGAAGATCCGGGTAAGAATTGGTGTTCAGTAACCCATGCTTGTCGTAACAGGCGACTAAAGGGATCGGGGGGTCAGGCTCTCTGACTTTGTTAACACATGTCATCGTATCCCAATTGCGTAGAATGATACCCATGATATTGATCACTGGATTGTCTGGCCCAGACTCGATTATTTACAGACTGCCGCCATAGCTGAAATATTGCTGAGGGCGGTGTAAAACTAAACTCACTCAATAATTTACTAAAGCAAAGTGATTCGATCTCCATCATAAAAACTATTACCAAGTGATCGACATTTTAAATTGTCGTCAACAAAGTCCACAATTAGCTAAAAAACATTTTCATAGATAATTTTGCGCTCGCTCCAATGATAATCGGGAATAAAGATGATAAAAACACAAAAATATATAGATGGCCTTAAAAACGCAAAAAAAATGATCATGACATTTACGTTTACCTGTGATAATATTTTTCCAAATTTCTTTTACATGAATTCGCATTTGATCTAAGTACGTTTGGATCAGCAGTAATTCATACAGAAGGTCGTCGGTCCTCAGTTTCGCATGTTGACGTGTAAACCGTTTATTACAAGTCTCACCTGTTCTCTAATGCTTATTTGACAGCTGATCAATAGACGTCCCGTCAAAGACCACTTCCTGAAGACCCAATATCCCACAGCTGTCCCGGGAGGTGTATTCGTGATCCTCTCTGAGTCATTCAGAAAGTCTCTGTTATGAACATTCTCACAGCATTCCCATATTAACAAGATACACACATCAAGTTCGGCATGTCAAAGACGCTAATAGGAAACTGCTGGTTGACATTGTTGTAGGATTAGCGGCTTGTCTCTCGAAGGGCCTGTTCGATTAGGAGTTTCCTTGTTTGATTTTGAGAATACAGTAGGCTACGGTCATAACGAACTTCAATGACCAGTCATTTTAGTTCGTTAAAACCGTAGCTATTATGCATAACATTATTTCAAGTAATATGAACAGCACGTGACTGGGTCAGGAAAATATCCGTCAGTTCGATATAACCGTGTTCGTTTTAAGACGTAGCTTGTAGCTTTTCATGGAAACCTGATCCAGTGATTGAGTAAAGATTTATGCCGGTTTTGGAAAGCGATAAATTATTCACATATTGTATGTAATGGAATCGAACAGGGATTAGTTTTAGCCGCTTTTAGCACTATTCTTGCAATATCATGGCGGGGGACACCAGAAATGGGCTTCACACATTGTACCCACGTAGGGAGTCGAACCCGGGTCTTCAGCGTGTCGAACAAACGCTTAACCACCAGGCTACTCCACCTCGAAGTTGACCGCGAATCTTACGATGGTTCGTGTTCCGCTGACCGCCTCCGTGGTGTAGTGGTTAGAGCGTTCGCCCGGAGAGTGGAAGGTCGTGGGTTCGATCCCGGACTGCGTCATACCAAAAGACGTTAACATATGGTACTTGTTGGTCCCTGCCTGGCGCTTGGCATTAATGGGTACAACAAGGACTGGTCGGCTCGGAGTCAGTATAATGTGTCTGAGTGGGGTATTCATGCTTCACTGCGGCATGGTTTCTCAGTGAGCTAGCACTATAAAACCAGCTTAAGTCTGGGCTAGTACAAGCAGCCACACATATACATACACACGCATGCACGTCGTCATATGAGCGAAATATTCTAAAGCACGACGCAAAACCCAACGACATCACATTGTGGAGCGACAGTCATCTATCTATAAACCAATCGCCCACCACATCAAGCTGTCGGCCGAAATAAAGTATATATTTGAAAACTTGATTTGACACATAATTCAAAGGTTATCAAAAACAGCAAACTTCAGGTCCAAAACACAATATAACATCTGTGTCAAAATACATCGACATCCAATAACCGTCCATGTTTAACCAGCATACAATGGTGAAAACAGCAAACTTAAGGTCCAAAACACAATATAACATCTGAGTCAAAATACATCGACATCCAATAACCGTCCATGTTTAACCAGCATACAATGGTCTATGTTTTTAGCACGGCAATTTTACACGCATACACAGAACCATGCGTGTTCTTTCAGAATCTTAATCAATTTGACTTTTTTCATGTTTTCTTTCCAAACCTGGTTTAAACTTGCATGTGCAGGGTTGTAATTAAGTTTACTCATGCAAAACGAAATCAGTGAAGTTCGATCTAGGCAGCGATTGCAAATTAATCAGCGAGCGATCACATGTTTGGCCTATGCTTTGTTGGTACTACAGTTTTGTCAGTCAATACTTTCCAGTCCAGTTCAGTTCGGCATATCTGATTACACAGTGATCGATCGCCTGTTTAATTTGTGTACAGACAAACGTATGGCACCAGTCTCCGTAACACGATACATCACATTCATCAAAGATTCATACGTGTGTATACTTGATTGAAGGCGTAAGTCGGGGTAACTTGATTAAAGAATTGATTATCTTTAAACATGCAACCAAGACGAAATAAACTTTACATCTTATTCAACCTTGAAACATTCTATGCAAGACTTTATAGTGAATCCATAACGAATGAGGCTGCATGGACCGCAACAGATTCTTCCCCCGGCCCCGCCCCACGCTCATCCTCCAGACAACACACCCACATGCACCCCGACCACCACGTCACCAATTGCCAGCTATTCAGTCGCCCTAGACCATTTTTCTCAATTCAGCCGCCACAATCCCAAGTGAGTGAGTCTTACGCCGCTTTAGCAATATTCCAGTAATATCACGGCAGGGAACACCAGAAATGGGTTTCCTACATTGTACCCATATGGAGAATAGAACCCGGATCTTTGGCGCGAGGAGTGGACGCTTTAACCACTAGGCTGACCCACCGCCCTCCACATTTCCGAGAAATCACAAGTACTATAGTTCTCTGAAGCAATTCACGGGAGACGGTTACCAGTACAAACAGGGTCTGTTAATTTTAGGGTTTTTAAATTTTATTTCACCCGAAGTCCAAAGATCGACTGTATCGCGACTTTGTGAAGGGTATAGAGGGAACGGGTTGTATTCACAGGTATACCACATACATACACGCACAAACAAACAAACAGACACAAACACAGACACACACTAGTGTGTGCAGAGGGTATAGGATGTAAGGCATAGACATAGGACATGAAGGTCACACACACAAGCACACACACAGACCACCCTCAACAGTTCCATTCATTGCTTGACAATTGGCCATTTATGAAGTAAGACGCAACTGAAATCAATTGAAAATGCTACCCTTGCTAGCATATACATCCATTCATTCATCGCGACAAATATTGGACATACCATGTTTAATGACGTCACAATAGGACGGACACATTAGAACCCCATCACTCACAATCGCTCTCTCCCCTCCTCCCTCTCTCTCCCTCCCCTCTCTCTCCTCTCCCTCTCTCTCTTTCTCTCTCTCCCCTCTCTCTCTCTCTCTATCTCTCTCTCTCTCTCTCTCTCTTTCTCTGTCTCTCTCTCTCTCTCTCTCTCTCTCTCTCTCTCTCTCTCTCTCTCTGTCACACACACACACACACACACACACACACACACACACACAATCATATATATATACTATGTACTGGTCGACATCAAACATGCTTCAGTTTCCCACTAGTCATATATCACCCAGCTAACACACTCATCGAATCCCAACTGAATCATTGTTATCACAAGTTACTCTTAATTTATTCCACCACGCAATAAGTGACACCTGTTATTCAATCCAACAACGCAATTAGTAACTACCCATATCTCAAGCCCACCATACACTTAGGAAAACAGATTATCTATAATCCATAAATATAATCCATAACTCCTGTACGCTCACAATGATCACAGGAGTGACCATTAATGTAAGATCAATGGCGACACTATCATGCATTATAACGTGATGAGACCCGGATATGTTGGTTGGGAAATCGATGAGTCACTTTTATGATCGATTAGTGTTCGATAACGTGATCAGGAAATATGTTGCCGTTGTTTGGGGCAATGTTTGTTTATCTTAGCTGCCTTCACAAACAATGTTCTACTTTGATCCTCCTCTTATGAGGAGATGTCCACGGTTGTGAGGTGTTTGTTTCCAGTATACAGTCGAAACACGAGTCTCTTCACAGTGTTTGTATAATTTATAGTTGTATATGACAACATGCTTTTGCTCTCAAACAACAACAACAATAATAATAATAGTTTGGACAATTAATGTAAAACGTCATTTTCGGTATGGGCAATATTTCAATAACAACTTCACTTTGCCTATGTGGATTATGGGCCATTAAAGGTGCCCAGTACCCACAAATATATAACATATTTCTGTAGACAATGTCTGTGAAAAAAGATCATGTCATCGCAGCATTCAGCAAGAGAAGAGGTGGCTTCTTCATCTTAACAGATTCTGAGACAGTTACTTAAAACGTGTCTCCTGTACGTGTCCTGTACAATATATGTTAACATATTCAGAGACAGAATAAGTGCCCTGTACAATATGCCATGTTACTTAACATATTCAGAGACAGAATAAGTGCCCTGTACAATATGCCATGTTACTTAACATATTCAGAGACAGAAGAATAATATGCCCTGTACAATATGCCATGTGTCCTGTTAACATATTCAGAGACAGAATAAGTGCCCTGTACATAATATGCCATGTTACTTAACATATTCAGAGACAGAATAAGTGCCCTGTACAATATGCCATGTTACTTAACATATTCAGAGACAGAATGCCATGCAGAGACAGAATAGGTGCCCAATATGCCATGTTACTTAACAGATTCAGAGACAGAATAAGTGCCCTGTACAATATGCCATGTTACTTAACATATTCAGAGACAGAATAAGTGCCCTGTACAATATGCCATGTTACTTAACATATTCAGACACAGAATAGTGCCTGTACAATATGCCATATTACTTAACAGTTATATTCAGAGACAGAATAAGTGCCCTGTACAATAATATGCCATGTTACTTAACATATTCAGAGACAGAATGAGTGCCCTGTACAATATGCCATGTTACTTAACATATTCAGAGACAGAATGAGTGCCCTGTACAATATGCCATGTTACTTACATATTCAGAACAGAGGTGCCCTGTACAATATGCCACATTCAGAATAGGTGCCCTGTACAATATGCCATGTTACATATTAACATATTCAGAGACAGAATAAGTGCCCTGTACAATATGCCATGTTACTTAACATATTCAGAGACAGAATAAGTGCCCTGTACAATATGCCATGTTACTTAACATATTCAGAGACAGAATAAGTGCCCTGTACAATATGCCATGTTACTTAACATATTCAGAGACAGAATGAGTGCCCTGTACAATATGCCATGTTACTTAACATATTCAGAGACAGAATAAGTGCCCTGTACAATATGCCATGTTACTTAACATATTCAGAGACAGAATAAGTGCCCTGTACAATATGCCATGTTACTTAACATATTCAGAGACAGAATAAGTGCCCTGTACAATATGCCGGTGTTCCCTTATAGATTCTAGGGCAAAACTGTGTGGCCTGAAGCACAGGCCGATGTTACCTGAGGCCCACTACGAAGCAGAATAAATACCGCGTACAATACACCAATGTCAAGAATGGACTCGGGGGCAAATTGAGTTCCATAAGTGGATTAGTACGCAGATGGGTTTTTTAATAGTATTTTTAGTTTCTTAGTTTCTTCTGGTCAAACGTTTGAGCATAATTATTAAGTTTTCAGTGATACCAAATGTACGTTCCAGGCCTTTGACAATGTAAATCTGCGTTTCGTTTTGGATTCAGGTTTGATGATTTACAGACCTGAGTCTACAATGTTGCTGCGAACAGTATCTGAGTCACTCACTTTCCCTGGGACAATAGTGATGATTTGCCATCCGTACGTGCCATGATTAACAACCGTGAACAATCAGGTTAGAATTGATCTTCAACAACCCATGCATGTCGTAAAAGACGACTAACAGGGTCGGTTGCTCAGGATCACTGACTTGGTTGACACTTGTCATCGTATCTCAATAACGTATATAGATGCTCATGCTATTGACCACTAGATTGTATGGTCCAGACTCTGTTATATACAGACCGCCACCATGTAGCTGGAATATTACTGAGTGTGGCGGTAAACCATAAACAAATATCACAAACGTGAACTGGGGCACTCGGTCTGGACCTCTACCGACATAATTGCCAACTAATATTCTCACACAAAATACACAGGTACAGTTCAAGTCAAACGGTCTCTTTACTGGCGTGCGGTATACAATTCAACACTCATTCAAGAATGTTTTCAATGGAAGGCCGTACCCCCAGTGCTTTGTGTCACGACAAACGTTGCTAGTAACCTTTTCCGACAGCACAATACCGTCCTGCTTAATGCCTGTTCATAAGCTTAACACCTAACCTGGTATTTTGACAACCAGTTTGTCCGAAATCCTCTCACATACCACATGTCAGCCACGGTCTGTCGAACAGGCAAGTGGAGCCTAATCAAACACGCCCATAGTTGTTAACGATTCCTTGAGACACCAACAGCTTCATGATCGGATAGCATATCGACCCTCGCGGAGATAGACGAGTCACCAGGTAGTGGGCGACGCGAGCAGAGGGGTAAGCCGAGAGGGGTAGGTTCCAACCGTCACGCACCTGTCAAGCGGGTATATATAAAGAGACAATCACGCAATCACTATGCAGGACAAGAGGGGGACAATCAGCACGACAATGAGGTCTCGGAAGGTCTGCTTCGACGACTACACCAACGCCTTCTTCGTCGAGAGCAGGCTGGAGACTCTGAAACGCCAGATAGAAACTCGAAGCGGACTGACAGACGTTCTTAACAAGAGTCAAGAGGCGAGATGTGATTTTAAAAAGAGACAATTTGATGCTGCTAAAAGGATCTTTACTCGTAAGAGCTCAATGGCGATGACAGTTCACAGGGACAACTTACAGGAATACAAGGCTCATTGGAATGTGTTACAGGACATTGCTCGGAAGAAACAGCGCGCGGGACTATATGATGAAGATGATATGGGCACGTACGGAGTTGGTTCCAGTAAAGTTGAAATTCAGGATTTAATTGAGAAGAAGATTAAACAGAGTTCACCATCAGCGAAACGACGGAGAGACGCTCGGAAACACTTGAACCACAGAAACAGAGTAGAGGTGTTCGACAGGAATCTCTCTACCTCGGCTCTTCTTAAGTCGAAGGTTAAGAGTCGAACATCGACCAAAGGAGGGGACTATAGAAGTAGGAGAAGTGGAATTGTGTTGCCTCCCATCGCTGTGACTTTCACCAAGAAGGATGGGGCGGAGGTTGGGAACGGCGTTCATATTACTACAAGACCTGCGACCAGTGGACGATACAATGATCTCGGACTCCCGGCAGTGTTTGTTACGGAGACCAACCACGCCGTCTGATGTAGCAACATCGACGACATTTCTCACCACACTTTCAGTATTAGACACAGTTGTGATGACGATGTGTTAAGGACTTGGGGATAACGAAATGATGATGATTCAGTGATGATGATGATGATGATGATGATGATGATGATGACGACGAAGATGACGATGGCGACGACGATGATGATAACAGCTGTGATAGTTACAACACAACGATATTCCACAGGGATTATTTTTTAAAGCAATGACGTTGTTCGAAAAGGATTAAGTGTATTGACACAGATTCTGTTATGTTTGGGCAAACTTATCCGTGATCGTACACTTTCACGACGATTAATTGAGACCTTGGCAGACCTTGTGTGGCTGTTATCGCAAACAGTTTTTAACTAGGATGCAGATGTAAGTGTGTAATTGTGTAGACACATGCAACATCACGATTGCACTGACAACTCACGAGTTCGACCCTCGTTACGCCGCTGATCTCAATTACCTGGACATCTAACCCTCAATGATGCTCCCAGTTTCGTTAGTCTGTACCCTTGTTTATGTGTACAGCTGTTGGTAAACAGTAAGAGTTTGGATTAATGAGGATAAATCGTATGTTGTGCCATTAGGTAACTTGCTCGGTCTGTTACTGTTGTTGACGATATTTGTCTTAACTACTGTATACAGTGAGTGAGTGAGTGAGTGAGTGAGTGAGTGAGTGAGTGAGTGAGTGAGTGAGTGAGTGAGTGAGTGAGTGAGTGAGTGAGTGAGTGAGTGAGTGAGCGAGTAGTGAGTGAAACCAGAAATAGATTCACGCACTGTACCCATGTGGGGAATCGAACCTGGATTTTCGGCGTGACAAGCGAACGTTTTAACCACTAGGCTACCCCACCGTGAGTGAGTTGTGTTTGATTGAGTGAGTGAGTGTTTTGAACAGTGCTTCATTATATCACAGCATGCCAGCGTAATATGGGTTGAAAACCAGAAGTGATGCAGGTTCTCCCACATCAGTTGAGGTGTCATGCCTTCTTCAAGGTTTACCTTTATCAAGGGAATATTCAGAATATTCAGAATAGCTCCCCAGTACTGCTTCCCATAATAGCCTACAAAACCTGGACTGTATGGTTAATGCTGTCTTTGGCTGATGGCGGTACGAGGTCAAGACACCGTCGTTAACAACAGTGCGACGTGTAACGTTACAGTTACTTTTTCTTGATAGTCTTGGGCACAGCCTGGTGTATGCTTCGAGAACTGGCGCAACCGTATTGTGTGGATATACCATATTCTCGCATGTGATACTTTTAGCAATTTATTGACTTTTACACACTTACCACGCAGTTTTTGTATGCTGAACTCTTGCCAAATATATTTCTATCTGTTTAGAAAACATGTTTTGTTTTCAATCACAGGAATATTTTGGAAAAATGGTTACCCAAATTTGTCACTTAAAGAAGATCAGGCACATAAAATGGTTAACTTTACGGACCAAACAATGCAGATACCAGATTTTAGATACCAATATAACTGGGTTGTAGCGAAAAGGGTATGTGGTACCTTGGATTTGGACAGAATGCATTTCAATATATGATCTCTTAAGACAAGTCACGAACACCTTTTGGTCTCATGGGCCTGAACTATGCGTTATCTACCATATGTAGCAAGCACATTAATAATTTGTAATTTATTAAGTTGACCATCGAATGATTCACTAGAATTCATTATATACCTTAAAGACATTTGCTGCGTTCGGAATCTGTTAAATGATTGTCAAAAACTCTTTCAGCCCCGCTTTCTTGAAATAGTGAGTGAGTGAGTTTTAGTTTGCGTCGATTTTAGGAATATTCCAGCAACATCACGGCGGGGTGCACCAGAAATGGTCTTCACACACTGTACCCATGTGGAGAGTCGAACCCGGGTCTTCGGCGTGACGAGTGAACGCTTCAACCAGTAGACTACCCCACCGCCCCTCTTGAAGTAGAGTCTAAATTCGCTACCAAATGGGTCGCTTCATTAGGAATGGTCTCAGAATCTCTTGTCAATATGATTTCCTCAAAATGGCTTGTCATACCATCATTCCAGTTGCGGTGGAGTAGCCTAGTGGTTAAAGCGTTCGGTCGTCACGCCTAAGACCCGGGTTCGATTCCCCACATCGGTACAATGTCCCCCGCCGTGATGTTGCTGGGATATTGCTAAAAGCGCCGTAAAACCATACTCACTCACTCACTCACTCACTCACTCACTCATTCACTCATTCGAGTTTTCATAAACATGCAAACAACCTGAACCCTAATTACTACTTTAAAAACACCTTTGCAAATATCGCATACACTGTATGCACTGTGTGCGTTCATTGTGTTTTCACTTCAGTGAAAATTCTAATTAGGTATGACAATAGAACCGTTAACACTTTAAAACGTCATTTGACGTCACGGCTGGATTAATCACAGTACAAAGCCATAAAACTTTGACTTTTTTCACTCCAGCCTTCGAACTAAACCACCCGTCTTTTGACAAGCCATATAACTCCCAAAGGTGTTAAAAAGCAGTGTAATTACAAGTCATATGTAATATTTATTCAGACTCTCAGTTTAAAGTGTGAGAACGCTGTTGGTTTGCGTGCAGGATAGGTACAACTGACACCGGGAGAGAGCAAAGGGCCTTAATCAATTAAACCTGGCATCAGTGATGCAGATCAGAGCCTCACTCTTTGGTTTAAATATTCAAAGAGGAGCAAGATGCATTTATTTCTATGGGAATTGTTTTGGCGAGGAACGTGGCGCGCTGGCAACGTCGTTGTAGCAACATTTACACAATGGTTGTGACTTGTAAGTCACAATCAAAACACTTTCAAACTCTTCACATTTGTTTTTTTGCAAACAACCCCGAAACTGCAGTTCTGTGTACTTTCTTTTGCACGTTAGAATTTTAGCTCCGATTTATGTTGTCTTATCTTGATTTGTTTGGGAGTTTGGTTTTTGTTTAAATTTTGGGTTGTTGGGGTTTTGGGGGTTTTGGGGGTTAAAAGTTTTTGGGTGTTTGTTTGTTTTTGTTGTTGTATTTTTGTTGGGGGCTGAGGGGGAAGGGGCTGTTGTTTTGTTGTGTTTTTATGCATATATTTTGTTTCATGTGATTTTTTTATGATTATATCGAAAAAATGCAAGGCAAAATGCATTCCTTAACACTAATGTTCACACATGTGCAACGTTTTGGTACAGCGAAAGGCAACGATGACATGATAGTTGGACATACTTCAACACATACTCCGCACCTGTTTAACACACAGCAGACACACACAGCAGAGACAGGTGTGTTTATACGGCAGATACCTCTGTTGTCCTGCACTAACATACACGGGGAAGAAAAAAGGGTTTCATAGTGAACACCGATACATGCTGTCATACTGGGAGAGGGGTTCGGGATTATATTTTCCATTTACTTTATTATAAAGATAAAGTAAGTGACCTGCATGTACCCGTAGACAGACGCGTTATACCCGGCACGTACGACATGAACTCAAAAACATGTACATATTAAGCCTATCCCTTTCCCCGCCCACCCCTTATATATTCAACTCCGGGTTTGATTCCCCACATGGGTAGTGTGTGAAGCACATTTTTGGTGTTCCCTGCCTTGAGATTGGTGGAATATTGCTAATACAAAAACTAAACTAGTCGTAAACTTAAACTCACTCACTCACTCACATATTTAACTTTAATATCAGAAGCATGTTTAAACACATGTATTCCAGGGCCCCGCTCCTCAAAGCGACCGTAGCGCTAAGATGATCGTAACTCCCATACTTTAACATAGACTTACGACAGTCGTAGCGCTACGATCGCTTTGAGGAACTGGACCCTGTATTGCAACTCAAATTACACTTTTACAGGATTCAGAGGTTTGCTCTGTATTTAAATATGCTTTGTAGATCTGTAACAACCTGAGGAAATAAGCGAACAAGTTAAATCATCCCTCCCTTACCAATCCTGGCTCAGTTCGGGCCAAGATTCTTGTCGCATGCCACGTTGGAAGCCTTGTAAAAATTCATATCGATAAACAATGGAGTCAGTCAGCGGGACATCAGGGAACCATACAAGTGAATAGTGATCTCACCACGTGTTGAAGTGCTGTCGGATGACCGTTATCATGTCATAAATAATCCCAACATAATCACTCCCAGGTGTAAAGTGACATCGCGACAGACACCTCAAGACGACTGTAACACCGCCCTTAACAACGTCGCAGCAATGCCCTGTTGTTATCAACGACGCCGTGCATAGCTCGGTAACTGTGAGGAAAGCGAACATGTGATAATATATAAATATGTTCCTCTGCAAAATCACTTTCTTTTTTTTTCATTAGTGTTTTGTGAGTGTTTTTCTACCCTCGCCAATAGCGGAACATTTTCCAAGTCTGTTGTCAGGAATTAATATCATACGAATATCAAAGTTTTTATATTTCAACAGCCTACTGGTTAGCTTGTTTCGCCGAAGGCCCGGGTTCGAGTCCTCACTTGAAGCTGGTGTCCCCCGCCGTGATATTGCTGTAATAGTGTTAAAAGCAGAGTCATACCCAACGCACTCACTCACTCACTCACGCGACAATATCACCGGCTCCACCCTTAAATACAATAGCGATAAAAAACAAAAACAATTTTGGTTTGACCCCCCAAATTACCAACCATGATAAGAACAATTAAGGATTAATTCAGATTCTTTTTTGTCTTTAGCCATCAGCAAACGTGGGTTCAGACTTTCTTTTGCACGGCAGTTAAATGGCCAATTTTCTCCAGATACATAAAGTTTGTCCTTGTCTGACTCTCCAACTTCTCAAAATGCCACTCAAAGAAGACCTCGCTTTATGCTTTGATGTGTTTGGCCACCCTGCCATGGCTGTCATCCCCTCCGTCGCCCTACCCACCCCACCAAAGCCCACCCGGTCATATTCACCATTAACTAAAATCAACACTTGCACGTGTCCCGTGTCCTGATTGTAAGATTAGATCCCCGTTCACATTTTATGGCTACCCAAACTGTACCTTAAACACGTATCACTCCACATTTTATCTCACCTGTAATCAAACAGACCTTTTGTTGAGTGGACAATGTTCAAACTTGTTCGGAACAATTGAAAACAATCCTTCGGGTTTTTTCTCAATATATCGTATTACCTGTTTCAGAAATAACTCATTCATTGTACAAGCCTTTAAGACGGCAGAGCAATTCACTCCTTTGGGGGCGTGTTCGATTAGATAAACTAGCCCACCTGGGAATGTTGAGTGTTGTCTCCTAAACTCGTCCTTCAAGAGGGTCCACTCGATCAGTGCTATCGCATGACCAAAGTTACTTAAGACTATGTTGACTTTCCATTTACCCACTAACTTGAATGATATAAGAAACATACATTGTAGACTATAGTTTGGCATGAAATGCGTGTGGACCAGGTTTTTTGTTAATATCTCTTCAACAGATGACCCAATCGATCTCAAACTGTGCAAGTGGATGTTTTGTCAAACAACCTAATCACATTGTAAATCACCGATTTTATGCATTTGTATTAAAGAATTTGTCTATGTAACTGTCAACAAAATAAACAGCAGAACGCAAACTGCTTGCAGAGGGAGGGAGCCAATGACCTGTAACAGCGACAAAACTTCAAAATGCCAACTAAAGGGGAATACCCAGATACTATTCTTTCACTTCGAGACAAACGAAGTTCGACTCATCAGAGTTCGACACAACGGTTATGTACTTTAACCTGTTACGATTTCTATTAATACATATGTTCGAAATGTTTTTTCCCTAAACATTTCCTTATCTTGTCAACAAATGAAACTTATTTCGATTTAGAAGTCTCAACCGACTACAAGGTGTGTGGAGCATAGCTGAACAAATGTTGATGTATCCCAACGCCTAATGCAGCAAAATAGTAACAACACACGTCAATCAACGATCCCGGATTTTGTGCTTTAATGAAGCTGAAATAATCTGTTACTTACACCGCCTCGTAATACTCCAAGCAGTCCTAGCCAGAGGCGATCACCGCAGCTGGCTCAACACTATACCTTCTTTGAAAGGTACCCCATTTGTTCACCAGTTAAAGAAATATTCCTAGCCCTTGTTTCCAATTCTAGGAATGATTCAGAGTGAGAGCTATGTGCTACTTTCAATAGTTTTTCAGCCAGTGAAGATCCGTGTTGGAATTGATCTTCAGTAACCCATGCTTGTCGTAAGATGCGACTAACGGGATCGCGTGGTCAGGTTCGCTGACTTGGTTGACACATGTCATCGTATTCCAACAACGTAGATCAATGCTCATACTGTTGATCACTAGATTGTCTGGATTCTTTACATACCGCCTTCATAATGCTGGTATATTGCGTGGCCATATAGCTGAGTGTGGCGTTAAACAAAAACAAACCAAACAAACAATATCTTACCTTTATAGGCCACTAAGATATGACACTAGCACATACCATCACCACAGGCACCATATATGCTTATCGCTCGCACTTGGTTACTTCATGTTTGGCGTGGTAGCCTAGTGGTAAAAGCGTTCGCTTGTCACGCCGAAGACCCGGGTTCAATTTCCCACATGGGTACAATGTGTGAAGCCCATTTCTGGTGTCCCGCGCCGTGATATTGCTTGAATATTACTAAAAGTGGCATAAAACTAAACTCACTAAAGCATGTTTCACTACTCACTGTTATAATGCCACACACTGATGAGGCTAACCCAGAGGATCAGAAGCGATCGTAAAATCTCGTCTTTTCGTGAACCCAAACAACATTTTTTTTAAAAGCCATCAAGATTCTGTACTTACGCAGATACTGTTTCTACTGGAGTGAGTGAGTCGCTTGTAACAGTATCTGATAAATGTGGGAGGAAGGCCCGAAGTAATGCAGGTGTCACACGTATACCACTCGGTGAAACATACCATCACGGGTATAGTGTTGATAAACCTTGAAACATTATCGAGACAAACCGGGTTTCAAACTCACGATCGAAACATCCTGGCTGCCCAAGGGACGCAACTCTGTGTTGCGAACTGATGTCGTCGCCTGAAAACCAGAGTGTACTAAGTCACAAAAACCTATTTTTGAGAAAATCGATCTTGCAGTTTAGGACAGCAATATATTCTAAACTATTCAATCCAATTCTTTGGAATTTTGCACAATCGTGTGACATGTCAAAAAGTATTGCTAAAAGTATCAGAAAATAGCAAATTATACGCACAATCTATTGAAAGAAATAAGAAATTCACGAAAAATGATTGGAGATAGAACACTTGCCAAAGAAAATCGTGATTTTTCTAAAAACGAAAGTGTTCTAAGTGTCAGAAACACAGCTAAATCTCAGCCTTACTACTATTATATCGATGTTTGACTGTTATTTCTTTTTTACCAGGTTGTATTTTTGTCGTTTAAACCTTTTTCACTTTCATAAATACTATATTTAATCAAATGAAGCAGAAATAAAAACAGAGTAAAAATGTTCCATTTCCTTGATGAAAATCACTTCGAAATTGGTAAATCTCAATGTCACGTGATCAAATTGTGCTTGCTCATTGGTCAATTGACAACTGAGAACACTTGAAAACTAACATGTGATTTTTCATGGAGAGAGAAGAGAGTTTGTGTTTGAAAAAACACTTTCAAAGCTAGATAGCACTGTAAACAGTTGCTAGAGTAATAGATTATGCTCTAAAACCTACCCTGAGCATACTAACTCTAATTTTGTCAAAAGTGGAGTTAGAACACTCTGGTTTCAGGCGACGATTTGTCTTTGACGACAAGGGCCCCTTTCGCAAAAACACATCCCCGAGTCTCCAAGTCTTTACAAAGACAGTTAGAGATTCTATGTCTGCATCTCACGATTCGGACACCATTTAAGTCGATGCTGCTTGGCTGGTTTGTTGTTTAACGCCACAATCAGCAACATTCTCGGTATTTCGCGGCGGTCTTTACTAGAAAATCCAGTGATCATCAGTAGAAGCATCGATCTAACGCAAGTGGATACGACGACATGTGTCAACCAAGTCAGCGAGCCTGAACACCCGATCTTGTTGGTCGGCTCTTACGACAAGCATGTTTTAGATTTCATTACTTAGTCTAGTTTTAAATGGTTATCTGTGAAACACTAGTAGTTTTACTGTTCTTCGTAAAAAGGTTTTAATTTCTAATTATATTGATATATGATATAATCATAAATTGTTCTCGTCACGATATGGCTGAGATATTGCCGATGGGACGTTAAATATTAACTCACTCACTCACTCATAATGGCAACACGATGACAAAATTCTCAATGATCGTGTTGTAGTAGAATTTTCAAGGTGTCAAAGGTGGTTTTGTAACGGTGACAGTGACCCTTCTGGTATTTCATACAAACTGCTCCCTGGCTTTTTTTTCATGTTAAGAGTTTAGATTCACGGATGTTTGATACCAAAAGACGTGGTACTTGTTGTTACCCTGTCTGCACTCCGCATCTGAAGGATGAAACAGTCCTGTCGGCTAAGAATTTGTATTCTGTTATTATAGTGGGATAACATCTTAAAACCACCATGAGAGTGAGTGAGTGAGTTTAGGTTTACGCCGCACTCAGCAATATTCCAGCTATATGGCGGCGGTCTGTAAGTAATCGAGCCTGGACCAGACAATCCAGTGATCAACAGCATGACCATCGATCTGCGCAATTGGGAACAGATGGCATGTGTCAACCAAGTCAGCGACAAGCTTGGTTTACTGAAGATGAATTCTAACCCGGACCTTCACGGGTCACCACCAGAAGAGCCACCTCAGGAACCTATTCAGCATATACTGAGTTCCAAAAGAAACCCGAACTTTACATATATTTTTTTAATTACATGAAATAATAGCTAAATCAAGACAAAGTCGTTTGTGTTCGATGCTCAGAAAGTCATTCTCTACAATTGTGTGGTTGCTATGGAATCCTGGAAGGGACATTGTCGCGTTGTCGCGTGTTGCGTTTTAGTCAATTTTTAGGCTTCTTTACACATCTTAGATAAGGCGACACGCGACATATTTTGACCTTGAAAATTGTCGCTATGTCGCGTGTCGCCCTTTGGAGGAATAGAAAATATTATTCAAAACGCGACACGCGACATCGCGACAATGCGACAAATGGGCGAAATATCGCGTTGTCGCGTTGTCGCATGGCGCGTTTTGGTTTATTTTGCCTCATTTACTTGTTTTGAGAGGGTGACAATGCGACAACGCGACAATGTCCCTTCTCGGATTCCATAGGTTGCTAATGGAGGCCATATTAAAATGGCATTCCCAAGTAGGGTAACCTAAGACGCCTTATTGGCATTATCACAAAACAGGCCCGGCTTGGTTATGAACCAAGTTCGTTTGAATGTTCACTTTAAGGGCTCACGTTGTTTTCTTAGTATGATATGGGGCGGTGCGTTAGCCTAGTGGTTTAAGTGTTCGCTCGTCACGCCGAAGGCTCGGGTTCGTTCCCTACATGGGTACAATGTGTGAAGCTCCTTTCTGGTATCATTCTGCAATGATATTTCTGCAATATTGCTAAAAGCGGCGTAAAATCATACCCACTCACTTTTTGCATGTTTTAATAAGCAGGATAAACCTCTTTATTCACATAGTATCACAGTTTGACGTGATTCCCTTTTATTTAGAAATGAGTGTAAAAGTTTAATCCTATTTAACGTCTCACAACCTGTCAATAGGTTCAAGAAAGTGATTGTAAACATCCGTCCTTTTGTCCAGCTGCGTCGCCTTCAGCTATCATAACACATGTCCAGTTCAAGATACTAATTCCTTTGTCACTTACCAAAACACCACTTCTTGATATAGATAAAGCATGACCTTAACATGAACCCGATACTGCTTGGTGAATGCTTAATGGCCTTTATATCCACATGACTGACACTAGAAACAGAGCTTCGGAATAGGAGCTTCAGATTCGTCATTCCTACAGTGAACAGAAGGATGGTGTCTACTCCTAGAAATAAAAAGATGTCCTATTCTTTCAAAGTACCAAATGAACATAGTAATTTGAAATATGCGGGCGTTTTTTACTATATATTTAGTATACTCCTGTTGTTGGTCACCGGTGACTGAGTGGACAGTGAGGTCATCATACAATGTTTTGCTGCGACACTGGTCAAGCTTCATCTCGGCTGTCCGCTAGAGCGATCACGGTGAAAGGACCACAAGATTATACCAAACTGAGTATCTCTTAATAGATAATATAATATCCACCAAGCCATATCCGTGCCCTACCATAGTTTATTTTTGTGTATGGGAGGTAACATCGTTAATACCGCTTTGTGGTAAGGGATACTGAATACTATATTGTGCTATTCGTTTTAGTGAGTGAGTATGGTTTTACGCCGCTGTTAACTATATTCCCTTAATATCACGGCGGGGGACACCAGAAATGGGCTTCACACATTGTATCCATGTGGGGAATCGAACCCGGGTGTTCAGGGGTGACGAGCGGACGTCCATTAACCATTTGGCAACCCCACCGCCCCAATTTCGTTGGATGTCATTTAGAATTGTATGGATGCGTTGCAGTGCCCCCAAGTCCATTTACCTTTTTGCGAAGAACATATTTTACATCTACGTAGAAGATACTTACATCTACGTAGAAGATACTTTCACCTGCATGTAGGTAACTGTAGTATGGTCATCTGACACCCCGTACGTAGTTACGACAATACTATGCGGAGATATAAGTGACATCAACATAGCTTACAGTATCATCTACGTAGATGAAAATATGTTTTTCGTAGATTTACTGATCTTTTACTGATTATGCTTTTTATTCTCAGACTGTGACACAAACACGCTTCTGTAGGTTAGGGATAGAACCACTTACAAGTAGCTTGTGAACTATTTCTTTTGCTTACAGTTGCCTACGAAGTAATGCGTCCGTGGGACGAAAACGTCTCTAACGGATCCTAGTTTGTTTATTTATTTATTAATTTTTAACACCACACACCAGAATATTCCAGCTACATGACGATGGTTGTAAGTTGTAACGGACCAGACAATCCCGTGACTGATATTATGATCAACAACATAATCGAGGTCCGGGTACGAAGACTCTCAGTCAACCTAGAAACCGCGCCTGACCCCCATTCTTACTCTTGAAGGTCCGGGTTAGAATGAACCTTTAGCAACCCATGCTTTTCGTAAGAGGCGACTAACGGGATCAGGTGGTCAGGCTCGCTGACTTGGTTGACACATGTCATCGGTTTAATTGTGCAGATCGATGCTCATGCTGTTGATCACTGTATTGTCTGGTCCAGACTGGATTATTTACAGACCGAGCCATATAGCTGGAACATTGCTGAGTGCGGCGTAAAACTAAACTCACTCACTCTCTCCATTCTTACTCTTACTCACTAAAGAGAACAGATACTATAATTTTTATTAGGTCTAATCCCAACCTTGATTTAAACCCACATTCTCAGAGTCAGGCACGTATTTGCAAACACTGGAATCTCAAATGTAACATGCATATCATTTCACCATTTATTGAAAATGGCATTGTGTCGTCAAAATAGTAGTCATAAATAATTAGTTACAATCATTTACACAAGTACTGAAATGTATGGTAAAAGGTATTTATGAATTCATGACGATGTAGCGAAAGTCCAGGTAAAGTATATTTACATATGTTAAAAATCAAATTCATTTGTTTCCATAAACTGTTCGGTTGAAAGTAAGAAGTACCTTGAAACTTGTGATCATGAACTTATAGGTCTTTCATCAAACGCTGATATGCCCCTCCGTCACCTCCGTTGGGTGAGAGTGTACCAAAGCTATTACTGTTGCTCTACAGCGTGACCCAGGTTTTGCGGGTGGGTGGCTCTGGAGACGGGAGGCTATCATCGTACCCTGTGGGAGTCGCACCTGTTACTTACATGCCTTTGTCGACGTTATTATCAAACGTTATTTTGGTGACTGTTCTGCGCGTCATTACCCGTCTGGTGACTGGGTGGGTTTCGCGTGAGAGAACACACATGTATGATAAAGAAAATGACATGTAAACAAGTTCTACGTGGCCCTCAATTACACTGTGTAATCGGGTGTGGTCGGGTATCCGTGCAGATAGGTCCACTGTGCTGTAAGTAAAATATCTTGGATGTACGGTTATCACCAAATTACGGATACAAAGAATTTAGAAAAATGAACGTTTTTTATCTTCAGTTGTATGATAGTTAAAGGACATTTGATGCGAGCCATGTCATACGTACCGCGGGGAGCGGTGGGTAAGCCTGATGGTTAAAGCGTTCGCTCGTCACACCGAAGACCCGGGTCTGATTCCCGACATGGGTACAATGTGTGAAGCCCATAGTTGGTGTCCCCGCCTGATATTCCTGGAATATTGCGGGAAAAGCGGCGTAAAACTAAACTCACTCACCATACGTACAGTGGTTGAGTGAGTTTAGCGTTACGCCGCACTCAACAATATTCCAGCTATATGGCGACGGTCTGTCAATAATCAAATCTGGACCAGACAATCCAGTGATAAACAACATGAGCATCGATCTAAGCAACTGGGAACCGATGGCACGGGTCATACGTACAGTAAACCGGACGATAACAAACTCAAAGGGACCACTGATTTTGGTTGTTATGACAGTAGTTCGTTATACGCATTTCGATTCAACAAGCAAGTGGTCGGAACCAAATTAAACAGTTCGTTATATCCGTCAGTTCGTTATAAGCATGTTCGTTATAAACATAGTTTACTGTAGTACTGTTTCGAGCGCGACTTTAAGTCTGGTTATCTTCCTTCACCAGCAGAGGGCGAAGGGTAGCCTAATGGTTGAAACGTTCGCTCGTTACGTTGAAGATCGCCGGGTTCGATTCCCCACATAGGTACATAGGAAGCCCATTTCTTGTGTCCCACGCCATGATAATGCTGAAATGTTGATAAAAGCGGAGACAGTCATGAATGAGTGAGTGAGACACTCCTGAATGAGTGAGTGAGTTTTTACGCCGCTTTAGCAATATTCCAGCAATACCAATTGCGGGGACATCAGAAATGGGCTTCACACATTGTACCATGTGGGGAATCGAACCCGGTCTTCGGCGTGACGAGCGAACGCTTTAACCACTAGGCTACCCCACCGCCCCGAGACTCAAACTGGGTTCACATATTATGAACCATGCTGGGGCTCTCGAACCTTGCTCGAAGCATGTTGGGTAGGCGCTTGTACTCACTTGGCTATCCTACCGCCCTGAATTTCGAACGTCGCATTTTGCAAACTTGAAACCAAAACAACGTATTTGTTATACAACATATTGAATTTGTTCATCGTTGTCGATGCTGTTGTTATGTTGTTGTTGTTCTGTTGGTGTTCTTTTTATATTTTGTTTGTTTCATGTTGTTTTTGAGGTTAATTTGTCTGTGTCCGTTTTATAAGACCTAAGGCCAAGTGTTGTTTTTTCAGTTTCATTTATAGCATAAATAGCTTTTCAACACTGCGGGATCTACACATAGTGTGTGTGTGTGTGTGTGTGTGTGTGTGTGTGTGTGTGTGTGTGTGTGTGTGTGTGTGTGTGTGTGTGTGTGTGTGTGTGTGTGAGTGAGTGAGTGAGTGAGTGAGTGAGTGAGTGAGTGAGAGTGAGTGAGTGAGTGAGAGAGTGAGATTGGTTTCGTCGACACTGTGGTTGGAGGGACACCAACGATTCAACGGAGAGCAATAGTGGAAAATAGCTATTCTGGGCTACGTGACAATCACACAAATAAACTCCTTGGGCTTAAAAAAAAAAATTGAATAACAAATAATGTCCTTGTGACAAATAAGTTTCAGAAAATAATGTATTGTAATCTTCATGGAAACGTTAAATATATTTATTATACACAGATAATATCGAATAACTAAATGAAAAGATTCAGTTAGAATACACAAAATTGGTTGTATTTTGGAGCCTTGCGTGTATTTTTGATAATAGAGGTTGGTGAGATGTCTCCCGCGAGAGCTCGTGCGAATATGATGTAAATGTGCTTTTAATGCACGGGCTTTCCCAGCCTGTATAGATCTCACGATTTCAAGATATACGTATCCCCATGCGTCGTCAGCCGTCTGGGTTCGTCAATAAAACACCCAATGGTGACGGCAGAGAGACCCGCATCACGCCCATCACTGCACCATGTGTGGTAAGCCACCAGTCAGTAAGCCAGTAAGCAAGTAAGTCTATTACTATAATAATCTGCGTTACAAGGGAAAGAATTCCCATCGGACCTATTACCTTTTGGGGTGAACAAGGTCAGGATTAATTCATACCTAATTCACTTTGCTTTCTGATATGCATATATTTTTAATTATAAATGTAACATATAAATATATTATCATTTAAGGGGCTGGAACGATCGGAAGTCTCACCCTTTCTCATTTCACAGTCACCTGGGTGGGTCAGGTGGGTCTGTCAGGTGAGGGGCAGTGGAGATAGCCTAGTGGTTAAAGCGTTCGCTCGTAACGCCAAAGACGCTGGTTCGATTCCCCACATGGGCACAATGTGTGGAACATATTTCTGGTGTCCCCGTCGTGATATTGCTGGAATATTGCTAAAAGCGGTGAGATCAGTCAGGTGTATTGTGTATATATTATGTATATGGAACGAAATTGATTTATACTAGTGTAAAGGAGTGAGTGAGTTTAGTTTTACGCCGTTTTAGCAATATTCCAGCAATATCACGGCTGGGGACACCAGAAATGGGCTTCACACATTGTACCCATATGGGAATCGAACCTGGTCTTCGGCGTGACGAGCGAACGCTTTAACCACTAGGCTACCCCATCGCCCCATATTGTTAAGGAAACTTGACTGTAATAAACAACATATATACACTACTCAACGTTTGCTAAGGACCAACTATTAAAGACCATTTCGCTCCATACCAAATGTTGGGCAGTATAGACATTTTAATGTAATACTATTGATAACTGACGTTCAAAGTGTGCCAGTGTGGTGTGTATAAATAGCTTATATATTATATATTTATAGATAATGTGTTTATTTTCTATAATTTGAAGTGTATGTATATATTACAGAGTGTATTTAACAACTCGAGGATAACTGAAAATCGGTAGATACATTACTCAGTGATAATATTATTGTACGTCAATCGGAGGGGATATACCTGACATCCCAACTGCTGTATAACTGTATAATAAAACTTATTTGCGATATTTCTGACAAGAAAAATAGAAATTAAAACACTTTGAGTTTAATTTGGAGCAAAATACAAATTCAAAGATATCAGTAGGTAAATACGTGGTCTTTTTCGTCAAACCTCAATTACCCAGAGAGTGTAAAAATATGACACTGATAGTCGAGTCAGGGCAGTGTCTAACTATTGCAGATACACCTGTGTGTAACGCAGTGTTCAGTGTACTCGCGCTCTGGTTAACACGTGTGCTGGCAACGTGAAATACAGAAATACCAGAATCATATTAATCATAATCATCATGTTATGACTGTTTAATTACATATCCACTATTTACAAATGTGTGAAGATCAACAACGTCGAAAATACACCAACCCCACCCCGCCCTCACAACCACCCCAAATCCCCTCACCACCCAACACCAGATTCCCTCTCTCTTCCCATTTCGGCATACTTAGCTGCCCGTTCATTCCCTCCCCTCCACTGCAAAAATAAATAGATGGGCTATAATAACTTATCAGCTACAGACATACAGATACATAATCATACATATATGGCAATCATTCTATAAATATATAAATAAACATTATCGTCAAGACGCGACACCGCGTACACACTAAACACTGAATCAATCGCTGAAGTGACGATCTATCGCAGCCCATATTGTGTGAAAACTTTAAACGTTGATAGTATCTTGCAATTGTTCACTGTGGGGTTTGTGTGACCAATCTAAGTCAATTACCTCCAAATATCTGATAAAGAGCCTCCGTTAACCTTTGCTAGAAGTTGTATAATATATTCTATTATTAACATATTCTAAATATATATACACGAGAACATAGCTTGCCCGAAACAACACCAATACCTGATCACGCATACCTGATCACTCCTAGTTCTATTCTGTTATGATATATATCCTCGTCTTGATTCGTTACAATAGCTTCGTTTCGGCCTGATTAAACTTACATGGCGCTTTGGAAATACCTGTCAAAACAAATTACTCCCATGTGAGAGACGCCCTGGGCAATGTTGATTGTAACAGATTGCTATGGAGACAGTTCCGAATCGAAACTTATGCAGCGAACGGCCCAAGGGTAGTTATCGTAATAGAATAATAAATACCCTTGAAGATCGAGGATGGTAATTGTTTTCACACGGGTAGTTTCCCTGAACATGTTTATACGTCACGTGACGTTGTCCAGGCATATCACTGCAACACGAATCTAGGATCCTTGCTTATCAGAGGCTCTCACTGGATTGTCTGGTTCAGACTCAATTATTTACAGAACGCCACCATATAGCTGGAATATTGCTGACTGCGGCGTTAAACGACAAATCAGAGATTCCCGAGTCCATCCTCGAAACCCATGGGCATGCATAAATGACAGATTTGAAAATAAATAAATGGTCATTTTTCGGAAGTAAACTTTCTTGCTTGCATGCTTGAAGCGATAGGCATACATGTAGAACACACTTATGTATCTGCTAATGATCTCATGTGTGCTCTATTGCACTGAACACGTGGGCAGATAAGACACATCTGTAATCCTTTGTCTAGCCCTTGTCACAAGAGGCTTTTGTCCACAAATTGCACAAAATATCCATCCTTATTCGGGAATGTCGTGAGAGTGACTGGCATCGAGAAGTATAATTATGTATATATTGTCTATTTCTGAAGAGCTCGATCGTTGGTAATTGTCTACACGTATCCGGAAGTTCTCCTTCAACACTTTCGTTTCGTTAGGCACATCAATCAATTTCTGAAGTCTGAAAATATTTTCAATCTTCACCTGTCGAAGAAAATATCCTCGCTAAAATCATCGACGCTGCGTCCGTTACGACCGTAGTTTGGGAAATCTCGGATCTCGGACGCCGGTCGCAAGACTGATGGCGTCAGACATCGGGCCGTACCCCATGGGTGCCCCCGATGACTACTGGACCTTCCACATCGATGTTGTAGTCCTCCAGCTCAACCATGAACTGAAAACTGTAGGTGACGTCCATGATGTTGCAGCCGACGAGGTCGGTGTCGGCGATGTAGGGCGGTATTGGCAGCTTCACCGCACGCCATCGACGACCATGGCGGTTGTTGAAGCCGTATTCATCATCCCGTTGACTTATAATTTCCCCTGAAGGTAATCTTCTTGTCCTTGACGTGGTAGACGCTGGTCATGACGATGGAGGCGAAGATGCGAAGGATGTCCCTGTCGCTCCAGTTCATTACCTGAGCGTTAACCAAGAGATTCTCTCCTGGCACGCCTCCCCATCTTGTTAACGCTGAAGATATCTTCACCTTGCCGAAGTTGCAACAGCTGAGAAACCTCTTGCTGTTCTGGAGCTCTTTAGGAAGGTAGGTTTCTCTGGATAACGGTGGCCGACGGAAGACAAAGAACGGCTGACTTGTGACGGTGTTGTGAATGGGGTTCGTTGCCTCCAACTCCACCTTCATAACATACGTCACGCTACCGTACACCCCTCGAAAGGAGGATGGAAGGGACTCTGGCAATGGGTGGTTGAACGTGAACTCGTGAGTCCCTCTCCCAAGGTTTAGGCTTTTGAAGACCCCGTCCAGAAGAGACTTCGATATGTCTATGTAGACCTCGTTAGACGTGTAGGTCTTCTTTCGTTCTGGGATCTCCCATGACACGTTGGCCATGCCTTTGAGTATCATGACAATTCTGTTGACACGGATTCCGGAACGCAGGTGCAACAGAACAGTGCCCTTCATCAGCTCTCCTGGGAGGAAGAACTGCTTCCTGTCGTTGTTGTCGTAGTCGAAGTTGATAATCATGTCATCCACAGCCGTCTTGGGGACGTTGTTGCTCATTATCGACGACATCTGAGAAAAAAACGAGACAATGTTATTCTACAATCATCTACCATAATAGATCCGTAAAGATCCTGGTAAGAACCGATCTTCAGTAACCCATGCTTGTCTAAAGAGGCGACTGACGTGATCAGGTGGTCAGACTCGCTGACTTGGTTGACTCACGTCATCGTGTTCCAGTTGCGTAGATCGATGATCATGCTGTTGATCACTGGGTCGTCTGGTCCATACTCGATTATTTACAGACCGCCGCCATATAGCTGGAATATTGCTGAGTGCGGCGTAAAGCTAAACTCACTCACTCTACTATAACAGTAAAGGAGAGCCTTTTTGCGGTGGTGTAGGCTTCAGATCTCATGGTTGAAATATTATTAACGGTCAAGATACATTTGTGAGAATGGGTGCACGGCCAGACAAACTAGTGGTTGATAGCATGAGCATGGGCATGTGATATGATACCGCACAATCTAAAGCCGTTCTACATTCAGAACATATCATAAATTGTTCAAGATGTATTCAAATTAGGTTCATATTCAAAACACATCTCATTTCTCGAGTATAATTTGTTGTTCATTTCAAGTTTTTTGGGGGGAAAGTGACTTTGTTCTAGATCCGCCCCTGATCTTCCAGCAGGGAAAGGGTACCCGGTAGGTTTGTGAATGTACACTTGGAGCATAATAATCCTAAACCATCATTATAAAACATCGCAAACCATCAGAATAAGCAAGCTTTGTGCGTTTTGCAGAAAAGTCTCACGTGTGAATTTTAACCGATGCTCATAAATTAAATCGGTACTGTCGTCAAAACTATTCAGTGTTGATGTGACACGCAGAGCAATCAAAAGAAAACCCATGTGTTTGTTTCGCCCTGTCGATCGAAAATGACAGCACATTTAGCATGGCCGAACAGAAATAATATTCATATCAATTTTAACGACAATCCCTTCAGTTATCCACACCTGTTCTTGAAGGTAACGGGACTCAATATTCACCATGCACCGGTAACGTTTGTTATCCGCTAATGCCCTAAAGAAGCTCTCGTTAAATTGAATTCAAATAAAGAAAGATATGTTTCAAAACATTTACTGAAACAGCTCAAGAATGTATTCGAGATAAAGGCGTGGCTCGGGTGTTAAGTCTTGTCGGGGAATGTAATAACATAATAATAATGACATAATAACATCTTGGGTGTGTCTGTGGCCAATTGTTACCCTTCGTTTTCACAGCTGTTTGGCGGTAAATAAACATTTAAACTGATTTATGTTTATATTTAGCTAAAGGTGGCATGACATGCACTTTCTCTGAATTTTAAAAAAAGGGTTAATAATCTTGAATTTAATAGTACATATGAATGGTAATCCCTACATGATGCATTTGACACCAAAACATTCCATTGAATAAAGATCAACACCAAATGCGTGTTCATTGGTTGAGCGAATCTAATGCGTTTAAGCTGAATGGATGAGGGGCGGTGGGGTAGCCCAGTGGTGAAAGCGTTCGCTCGTCACGCTGAAGATCCGGGTTCGATTTCCACATGGGTACAACGTGTGAAGCCCATTTCTGGTGTCCGTCGCCGTGATATTTCTGGAATATTGCTCAAAGCAGCGTAAAACACAACTCACTCACTCACTGAATGGATGCTGAATACATGTAATGGCGATTAAACTGGTTAACTGACATCCTATGACGCACCGTAATGTTTTGCTATTTCTTTTTCACACGGGAAAGCCTCCGTGGTGTAGTGGTTAGAGCGTCCGCCCGGAGAGCGGAAGGTCGCGGGTTCGATCCCCGACCGCGTCATACCAAAAGACGTTAAAATATGGTACTTGTTGGTCCCCTGCCTGGCGTTCGGCATTAATGGGTACAACAAGGACTGGTCGGCTCGGAGTCAGTATAATGTGTCTGAGTGTGGGTATTCATGCTTCACTGCGGCATGGTATCTCAGTGGGCTAGCACTATAAAACCAGCTTACGTCTGGGCTAGTACAAGCAGCCGTACATACATACAACACGCATGCACGTCGTCATATGAGCGAAATATTCTCAAGCACGACGTTAAACCCAATTTCACCTCACCTCTTTTTCACACGGGAGGTGGGGAGCCTATAGTGGTTACAGCGTTCACTCGTCACGCAAATACCCTGGTTCGATAATGAAATATAATTGATATTAATTTTGCCAACGTATTTATACTGTTAGACAAACGTGTTGAAGACGCCGCCTCCTGTCCTGTCGGGGGCGGTGGGGTAGCCTAGAGAACCCAGAGACCCGGGTTCGATTCCCCACATGGGTACAATGTGTAAAGCCCATTCCTGGTGTCCCCGTCGTGATATTGCTAAAATCAGCGTAGAACCCAACTCACTAACTCAGTGTGTTATATCTGCATTCTGTTATAATAAAATACTGACCCGTTCGCTACCGAAGTTACGTTCCGGAAGTGACGTCACCACAACCATAGTTCCCGTGTCCAGCACCCTCTTTTCTTGTTCGTGAATTATTTATTTTGACAAGTTTTATTTTTAGAATCTACCTGGAAATGAAACTTTAATGCGGAATGGGTTCATGATAGTTATCAAAAAAAGATGGAGATCCAAATTTGAATTCACTGGACTGGCGAGGGTGATTTTAAAGTATGTTTACTTCGTAAACGTGCAGGGCGGTGGGGTAGCTTAGTGGTTAAGGCGATCGCTCGTCACGCAGACGACCCGGGTTCGATTCCCACATGGGCATAATATGTGAAGCCCATTCCTGTCCCCCGCCGTGATATCGTTGGAATATTGCTACAAAGGCGGCGTAAATCTAAACTCACTCGCTCGCTTACTCACTCGTAAACTACGAAACAAATTCTTATTATGTCAACATTTTAAATCAGTTTCAACCAAAATGTAAACCCATTTGGAAAAGATAAAATGTCACGAAAAATCATACACTAAACGTAAAGAAAAAATGTCATCAGGGTGTCAACATCTTCGGTAACGACCAATCAGCTACATGTGTCGGTGATCACAACACATGAATAAAACTGCGAGTAATCGTTCCTATTGACTGC
Source organism: Haliotis rubra (assembly GCF_003918875.1). Taxonomy (NCBI): domain Eukaryota; kingdom Metazoa; phylum Mollusca; class Gastropoda; order Lepetellida; family Haliotidae; genus Haliotis; species Haliotis rubra. Next base: position 66,274 of record NW_025767599.1, read on the forward strand.
AGCTATGAACCCAGTATATTCTCACGGGAAATATAGAAGTGGTTAGTTCAGTTCGTTTACTGATCCTGATTGTTTAGTCAGGTTTTTTCTAGCGACATTAATCAGTACGGGACATACCGCCATGAAAACGAGTTCTTCTGCTGCCCTACTTTAAAAAATAAAATATATTTTGAATTAAAGGTACGCTATAAAACTCGTTGTGATAAACCACGTTGTGTGCTAGAATGACAGCTTAGGGTATTATGCTCACACCTTACCTGACCATGGACAGTAGTAAATTCACAGAATACTTAATCCGTGTTTGAAAGGAGATCTACATTTCGGATCACGCCATTTTAACAGCCTCGTTTGAAATATTCAACCGGTGCCGCGTCTGTTCAGCGCAACTGAATCTGTGGTACCAGGCAATATTCCAGTCAAAGACTGGCATGCGTTACAACATAATATACTCTTTCATAACCTTTTACAATCCAGTGCTTAACTTCACTGTGTCAGCGTCGTCAGCGACAACGTTCTCAATGACAGCAGTGACAGCAGTGACAGCTCTGAGCGTGATCGTTCAAAGAGTGAGGTTATTGGGTCAAGTATTCGAACCATATATACCGAACAAGAAAATTTAAAGAACACCCTATCCTTTCCTATTAATGTCGTTAATCTGCCATGATCGATTAAACATAGCGATTCAATCCATACTTGTAGACTATTGAATTCGTTACAGGAATGGAAATTATCAAATTACTTGGTCAAATCATTGACTGTTTAGCAAAATGGTAAATTGTTCTGGCTATGAATGATGAATATATAAAATAATATATAATATAAAGTATATATACCCTTAATTCAACTGAATCAGAACTGAATCACATGTGAATTAAGCGCTTACATTGTCGAATATATCAACAAGAATCGAAATTTCCTGAGTAAGTTAAAGGATATTAAACAAATATCGATATATCTCTTATTGAACATCGAAAGTTACATTCAACTAGCTACTGTAACATTTTCAGTGATTATCTTACCTTTTATGACACAAATGGATTAAATGTATTAAACTGTTCCTCGTGTAGCTAATATCCAAGTGACCACACCTCACGGTTGTGTACCGAAGTGTTCATTCATTTCTCAACCGCACCTAACTGTAGGCGAATAGGTTTGCCCTAAATAACGTTGTGGCCTAGTGTAACTGTATATAGATACCGTCAACAAACGGGTAGCCGGATGCGACGCCACCCTGTATTGTCAACCAGTCAGCTAATACTGGGTAACTGTCTCGTCTTTGCTTGTGATCAGTGCAAATATGTGGCGGAGCAGAGGGAAAGGACCTCAGGCTGTTCCGTGGGTGTGGTGAAGTCCAGTAATGAGATCATTGCGGGTTGATTTAAGGCTATATAAATATACATGTGTTTACATGCCGCTGATGTCTTCACGGTGATGTGTTGTCTGGCATTTATTGACATGTTGATAGTTTTCTCAATGTGAACAGTAAACTTTATTATTCAACAATGCCCAACTCAGTATCAAGAGTAAATTCGAATGACCTTTAGGTTATGCACCTGAACAGCCACCATCCCAAGTTTTTACCATGACGTCATAGAGGGGTGGGGTGTAAGAAAGGGTGGGGTGTTTAAGAGATTAATAACAATTGATCTGATATTTATTTTATTAAAAGTTGACCTTATCATGAAACTGCCACAACGCCTAGAGATGTCATTGAGCAGTTGAGCTCTCGTTGGAAACGAGATACTGGATGGAGTTTATGTAATTACATGTGTACATCCATTTGAGCACACGTTCGTAGTGGGGAGGGGGTTGGACTGGGTGGTTAAAGCGTTCGTTCGTCACGCCGAAGACCCGGGTTCGCTTTGGGTACAATGTGTGATGCCCATTCCTGGTGTCCCCCGCCGTGATATTGCTGGAATATTGCTAAAGGCGGTGTAAAACTAAACTAACTTGCAGTGGGGAACAATACTAGTTATTCGATGCAGTCGAAGAATGTCTTTAAAAAATCTGTAAGGATCATGAATATTTTAGTGCGTATTTTTATGAAATTGTGTGTTCCGTATTCACTGTTAAAATATTCATGGTTTCCGTTTCTCAGTATACATTCTCTTGTGAAGTACACACTGTGACACACATACTTTTGTCTTTGACATAAGTAGTTTATCTATCGGTGTAAATACAGTGCGACGACAACGATAAATAGTTCCAGTATATTTTACAACCAGAGTATTTAATATTTCATGACACCTTAAATCTTTTTTTCTTCTGAAATCATTGCAAGCTTCTAAAAATAATGAACCCATGAAGATCCTCGTTAGAATATTGATCTTCAGTAACCCATGCTTGTCGTAAGAGGCGACTAACGGGATCGGGTGGTCAGGCTCGCTGGCTTGGCTGACACATATCATCGGTTCCCATTTGCGCAGATCGATGCTCATGCTGTTGATCACTGGATTGTCTGGTCCAGACTCGATTATGTACAGACCGCCGCCATATAGCTGGAATAGTGGTGAGTGCGGCGTAAAACTAAACTGACTCACTCTAAATATAATGAAACGACGGACCACACACAAAGGAATTCACACCCAGTCTGTGGTTTGTCCATATGAGAAACACGAAAAAGAGTCGCACAGGATTCAGTTACGTAATCAGCCCGTAACTACTCCCCACAACTGTGCCACTCATACCCCCTACCCCGAACCCCAAACTCCCCTGCACCACTCTCCCCACTCCTTTAATACCCCCCACCCTCCAACCCTCACACAGCCACACACACTCTCACTCATGACCCCATCTCCTATCCATGTTCTCTCCACCAGCCCCTCCGACCGACACTCCTTCCCTCCCATCGCCCATTACCCCCATCCTTGCCACCCGTCCTTCCTAATGTTTACAGATTCAAGCGATAAATGGCTGGATTTCAACAGAAATTGACTCTAGTCATATTGCATCGATCGATTACGGTTGAGGAGTCGTATTGAGAAAAAAATGTTTTCTGGTGGGATAAGTGTTTAAGCCCTAAGCTGATCTACGAGTTACCTTTTCCCCCGATTCACCGATGCGTAAATGTCGTTCACAATAAGGTATGAATGTCAACGCGAACTACCTTTGATGGCATCTATTTACAACCACTTAAATGTACCTTGACATTCGAAATCGCTCCTGGGATTGTGAATGAAATAGTGGTTCATATTATGTACTGTTATTATCAAGTGGACATGAATATTCGTAACTTCATTTTGTTTGAAGCTAAGGGATGTATTTGGTGGTATTACCTTGGTGTATTCAGTTGCAAAGTGAACCTAGTGAATTCAGTACTTATATTCAGGCCTTGCATATTGTAACAAAATTCCCGGCTGGTGTTCATTGGTATGACATATCTACCAGTTTGGCATACATACCAGTTTGACATATATACCAGTTTGGCATATTCAGGCTTATGACATGGTCACAATCATATGTTCACCATTATTTCAAATTTACCGATATGACATTTACCTGTTCAACATGTTCAACACTATGACACTGTCATGATGTTCACTGGCATGTTATTCACTGTCATGGTATTCATTATTGTCATGATACTGACTGTCATATTCACCGTCACGATATTCGCTGGCATGATATTCACTGTCATGGTATTCATTATTGTCATGATACTCACTGTCATATTCACCGTCACGATATTCGCTGGCATGATATTCACTGTCATGATATTCGCTGTCATGATATTCACTGTCATGATATTCGCCATCATGATATTCACCGTCATGGTATTCGCCGTCATGATATTCGCCATCATGATATTCACCATCATGATATTCGCTGTAATGATATTCACTGTCATGATATTCACTGTCATGATATTCGCCATCATGATATTCACCGTCATGGTATTCGCCGTCATGATATTCGCCATCATGATATTCACCATCATGATATTCGCTGTCATGATATTCGCCGTCATGATATTCACTTTCATGATATTCACCGTCATGATATTCGCTGTCATGATATTCGCCGTCATGATATTCACTGTCATGATATTCGCCGTCATGATATTCACTGTCATGATATTCACCGTCATGATATTCACTGTCATGATATTCACTGTCATGATATTCGCTGTCATGATATTCGCCGTCATGACTGATATTCGCCGTCATGATATTCATTGTCATGATATTCGCCGTCATGAATGATATTAGCCGTCATGATTTTCACTGTCATGATATTCACTGTCATGATATTCACCGTCATGATATTCGCCATCATGATATTCACCGTCATGAAATTCACTGTCATGATATTCACTGTCATGGTATTCATTATTGTCATGATACTCACTGTCATATTCACCGTCATGATATTCGCTGTCATGATATTCACCATCATGATATTCACCATCATGATATTCGCCGTCATGATATTCACCGTCATGATATTCGCCGTCATGATATTCACGGTCATGACATTCACGTGTCCACAAATGATTTTCTATAATATTTCACGTCAGCATGAAAATCAGAGTGAGTGTGTAACCTTACATGCTTCCAACTATTTATGACGGTTGATGAAGTCTGTCAACACTGATATTGTTCGTAAGTTAGCCATTTGAATTGAAGATGCTCTATCAATTAGAAATCAACATGTATGTATGAACTGTATTGTGTGACTGAGGTGTATCAGCTGTTTTATGGCTATTTAGGATTTAATACGACAGACATTTGTTTTCAGTGCACCCTATCCCGACCGTGATACCGAAAATACCAATATCGCGTCAATGTGCCACGTCACCACGCCACGTGCACGTCAAGTCACAAAACCACATTAACACACAACGTCACCCCACCACATTAACACACAACGTCACCCGACCACATTAACACACCAGGTCACCCCACCACATTAACACACCAGGTCACCCCACCACATTAACACACCAGGTCATCACAAGATGTCACCACGCCACGTCCCCACACCCCCTCTCCCCACACCCAACCACCACACCACAATCGTCTCCCAATACCCCACACCCCCTCTCCCCACACCTATCACCCCGTCTCCCCACACCCCACCATCACACCACAACAGTCTCCCAATACCCCACCATCACACCACAACCGTCTCCCCAATACCCCCACCTCACCACACCACACCCCCTCTCCCCACCACCACACCGTCTCCCCACACCCGCCCACCACACCACACCCCGTCACCCCTCACCGCACACCCATCCACCACACAACACTCAGTCCTACCCACACCCACACACCCCGTCTCCCCACACACCACACCGCCACACCACACCAGACACATTGTCCTGGTGACAGGTGGTGTTACCTTTGCACGTACCGAGTACAGGGTACCTCCGTCAACAATCCACCCGTTGTATATGTCCTCATATCAGACTATGAATAGAACCAGCTATACACGGAGATGTTTCTGCTCGACGGTGTTCACCAATACGTCTGGTCACGTAATCTGACAAAGCCCTGCGTGATAAAGACTCTCATTATGTCGTCAGGAAATATTTCGCAAGGACAAGTTTACATGAACCAACACCTATTTTCAGTTAACAAGCCAGCTGTACTTTTAAACTTGTGTAAATACAACTTAGCAGATCGCTCTGGTTATGTGAATGGAATCAAAATGTTTGCTTTTTGCATATTCAATAGTGAATATATTATCCCGACTTGTCAATTATCCGCCTGAAGATCCAAGTCGGACGAATTAGTCATGCTTGTAAGATTCGACGAACGGGATCAGGTGTTCAGTCTCTGCGATGCATGTCATGGTATCACAATTGCGTAGATCGATGCTCATGATGGCAATCACTGAACTGTCAGACTCGATCTCAGACTCGATCTCAGACTCGATTATGTTCAGACCGCCATCATACAGTTAAAATCTGACACGCCCCGTTTGGAATAAGTCTTCAGTAACCCGGGGCCATGCTTGTCGTAAGAGGTCTTTTCTTTCACAGAAGTTACAAGTATTCCCGGTCTTTGTCAAGTTTGACTGGGTCTTGGCCAGACTGGTACAGAAAGTATGTACACATGTTATCTCAATGAATGCTGTGGTGCAGTGCTGATGTGTGGGGTTGGTGAAGATGATAATATATAGAGGATATTATATGAGTATTTCATGTCATACTATGTTTAAGACACGAGTGCCTAAATTTTGGTATTTCCCGAGCGAGAGCGACGGATATACCGATATTTAGGCACGAGTGTCGTAAACATAGTATGACATGGGCATGATTATAATATTCTGTTTATTACCGAAGTCGTCAAATTGAGGAAAATAAACCCAAATCTACTTTCAAACATAGGCTGGCTACCCGCGGTTGCCGCATGTAGAACGGAACGTCACAGAAGAAACGTGACGTCATAGCATTGTTCATGACTTCACGTCACCATGACCATGATATTTTGCCCTAGGGCATCGAATGACAAATATGAACCCCGATATGTTCGCCCTCGTAACCTGCATACCTCCCTCTTCGAACCCACGAAGAACCGGTTTAGACCAGACAGGCGGATGAAGAGCAATGCAACCCTTGAAGATCCGGGTTAGAATTGATCTTCAGTAACCCATTCCTGTCGTAAGAAGTGACTAAGGGGATCGGGTGGTCATGCTCGCATTTTATCGTATTCTAATTCCGAAGATCGTTGATCATGATGTTGATCATAAGATGTTGGTGTCATGTTAAACAACAAACATCAATCATATGGCCGAGTACTGAGTTTAACAACAGTGGCGAATGTCTCGGTATTTCTTTGTGTTTCTGATATCCAACCTCAGGGCGATGGGGTAGACTAGTGGTTAAAGCGTTGGCTCGTCACGCCAAACACCCGGGTTCGAATCCCCACATGGGTACAATGTGTGAAGCCCGTTTCTGGTGTCCCCAGCCGTGATGTTGCTGGAATATTGCTAAAAGCGGCGTAAAACCAAACTTAGTCAGTCAGTCAGTCTGATATCCAACCTCAAAGGAAAAAGGAAATATTAGCAAAAAATTAAGAATATTTCTTATGAAAATAAATAATTTAGATCACTTGGTAATAGTTTTTAATTGACCCAGATCGATTTCTGAACCAATTTTGAATAAATGTAAATGACGAAAGACGGACTTTTTAGTTAGTACCTACTTTTTTGGTGAGGGGGCAAGGATAAGGGTTGTTTTGTTTTTTTATCACTCAGGGCTTAGCCAACCACATCTCAGAAATCCAGGTAAGGAGACCTAGGAAACAGAGAAGCACACAGAGGCTGGCTTAAGACACATTGGCTCGTTTACAGCAAGTTTCTGCATAAGACACCAAGTACATGTATGTTTCAGATAATCAAGTCGTGGGGTATTCAACCCCCGGACGTCACAGGACGATTGACAAAGACATTGCACGGATCCATCACAACAAATCTCGGGTAAGAAAATTGCCAATTTCGTTGTGTTCTGATATGAGATTTTGGATTTTCCAGAGTCGACTATTTACACCTCGAACTTCAACCCATGTGACCTCATGGCTGATGCTTCGGATATGAACCCAACCTTCAGTTTGTAAAACAATGTCCAGCGGACATAACAATAAAGGGGCGGTGGGGTAGCCTAGTGGTTAAAGCGCTCGCTCGTCACGCCGAAGACCCAGGTTCGATTCCCCACATGGGTACAATGTGTGAAGCCCATTTCTGGTGTCCCACGCCGTGATCCTGATGGACTATTGCTAAAAGCGGCGTAAAACCAAACTCACTCACTCACTCATTACAATAAATCTAACATTATGAAACAGGATTGCAGACAAGATATGGATTACATAAACCATTGATTTATTTGCTAAAAGAAAACAACCATTATATAACATAACAACAACATAACAAATATAGAAAGTGTTTATAGGTTATTCCAAATGTTTATACTTGAGCATCCCTCTCTTATACGATCATGACATGTCATATTAAGAGGCCTTGTAAATAAGTGATCAGTTCGACAAAAAACTATAGTATTTTAAGATATCAACATTCTAAGTGAACGAACTGTATTCATTTCAGCTCCATCTGCTGGCTTCCTGTTTCGCTTGGCAGGGTTTCTTTTTGTTCTTGTTCCTATTTTTCGGGTGATGTTGCTTTTTTCTTGTTTTGTTTTTTTTAATATTGGCATCACCCGCTGTTATTTTTATCCCAACCGGTATCATCATCAACGCGGTCCCCTTTGTCTACTTCTCCACTGGCTTCTTCCTCTTCGCCGCCCGCTCTTCCTCCAGTTTCTTTAGTTTCTCCTCCCTCATCTGGAGCTGATGTTCCGCCCTCATTTTCTTCAGGAACTGGCGACGTTTCTTCTCGTCCTTGACAGCTTTGTGCTTGATTTCCCTGTCCAGTTGTTTCCGCTGAACTTGCTCCACCAACCTGTAAACATGTCATATAGAATTAATTAGATCAATATGAAATCAATATAAACTTAAGGTACTTTTAGTAAATTGAAACTTTGAAAGTATTTTTTTTTTACTTTTCGTCACATAGGTTTTACCTGTCTATTCGGAATAGATCAGCCTTCTGTCTCCTCCTCTCAGCTGTGTAGAAGCATCGCACTGGGATTTGCTCCAGACGTCGGGGTGCTTTGCCACTGGGAACAACCCCCTCCACGGCGGGGACAGAGAAGGCCACTCCTCCGCTGGACTGACGGTCGGGGACCAAACCCTCATCTCGTAGCTGTTGAAGAATTTCCGCCCCTGACAGGCGGGGTGTGGGTCGTGTCACCTGACACTTGGCGTAGTACAGCTCGTGAGGGCAGTTGATCTTGCCCGTCAGAGCCTCCTCGGGAGATGTCTGCTTGAAAGGTGTAACCTTGGTCTGTTTGCAGCCCATTTTAGACAAATATAATTCCCATCAATAACATGCACGCCCCGTCTCCACGAATCTGGGCGAGACAATAACATGACGTCATAATATAGTGACGTCACTAACTAGCCCCTTTCCACATTAGCTGGTTGCTCAACTTGTGCCATGGCTCTTACATTGCGAGATGGGAGACGGGGGCCCAGTTTAATTCACATTCTGATCACGATCGGTCATTTCCGTTGCAAATACAGGTGGCAGAGAGGGACAGAAAATGTCGCCCTTTGTCTGAAGATCCATTAATTTCAGTAATTCTTTTGGTTTGAGCTTCCCATGGAAGTGGCTACGCGTTCGGTTTCTATCAAATTTCGAGCTATTATAATTTCGTTATATACTTCTGATCTTCCAACACAGTCTCTTATCTCCTAATTAACACTGCATTGATGTATATTATCTTTTTTCAAAATGTGAAATTCGTTTGCTCTTCATAACATTTTACATAAATTTCAAATGTCTCGTGTGTTTACTTGTTTTATTAATATTTTGGAGATAAACATACTGTATTGGAAAATCAGAGGTATATAACGAACTTATAATAGCTCGAAATTTGATTTAAAACCAAGCGCGTAGTATGTTTATCTCCATTCTACCATAACCGCGTTATTACGATTTTACCAAAAATACATATTGTGTTGGAAAATCAGAGGTATATAACGTGATTGCATACCTCTGAATGACTGTAACTCACCAATCACAATCCAGCATTTACTGAAGTCGTGGTAGAATTACATATATCTTAAACACATATATGAAAAACCCTCCGCTGACGAAAGTTTAGATTCAAGAATGAGAAAGAAACATGTCTGGTTTTGTACGTTAACTTGTATAAAATTGAGTATTGAAGAAAATGAAGATACAGGCAGACCTCTGCGATGTTATAAATATGATAGATTCACATCGCCCAAAGCAGAATCAACGGGCAAAAGCATAATATACAAAGGGAAACCACTCCTGTTAGGCATATAAACTCAGATTACCTGCCCTTGAATTATCGGAAAGGTCATGGCCATACTAGCCACGACACATTTCGTTATTACCCTTCCCTTGATTATGGAAAAGGTACAGTTTGTTACACTTCTTCCAACATAGACTCTGGTGGGAAAGAAACATTAACTATCGACTCGATAGATATGTGGCTCCAATTAAGGAGCTGATTGATCTTTTGATTTCGACGATTGCATTGCTCGCGCTATATCAAGTCACACAAGTTCGATCGACATGTAACTTCGATCACCCATTTTGAATGGTAATTGTCGCGATAACTTACGATATCTGCAGCTTTGATCTTCTGGTGAAGATTGCTTTCATTCGTTTGGACCGATAAATGTTTCGTGTCAAGTTACCAAACATAGGTAATAGCTCATATTCAGCAAACAACTACTTTTTAACACTAGATCAATAATGTAACTTTATCAGCTCAAATAAAATGTAAACAGTATTTATTTCACACGTTGTAAATTGACAGCACATCTATCTGTCTTCTGCTTGTTGAAGGTCGTTGCTGGTCTAAATGTCACATGACCAGACACGTGATGTCCTTATCAAAATTTAAAACTTTGGAAACAAGTAAGGGCCATTTCTTATAGAAAACTTAATGCTTTTTTAGAACTTCGATCAATTTGTACCCGATGAGGTTCGAGCTAGTGCCTCATTGATACATACAACCTGGGCACAATGTACCCACCCTACATGTCGGCACAGAACACATTTACGTTTCTGCAAGCCAGTTCGTGGTGTTTGTCGACATTCTGAGGTTTGGTGCCCCTGTCACGATGAGTCTGAAGAATAACTCCCTGCATAATACTTGTATATAAGCTGAATATTTGTGACTTTCATCGTTTTTAGAAGTATTAAAACATAATATGAACATTTCATGGACATAAATACCATAAAATTACTTGGTACTGCTCTAACTCTGAATTTGACACAAGAGATGCTATGAATACTTTATTTACAAAACTGAAGAGAAACTGTAGCACGGCATGTTGACAAGAAATCCTATTCGGTCGAACGAGGGACCACATTGTGCAGAATTGCAAGCCTGACACTGAGAAGTATCGACATAGGTTTAAAGCTTACTACAATAGGGGGGTTTATGCACTACATCCCGATATCAAATTTTCAAGATTAGACTCATAGTGACGAAAAACATTATGTACCAAAGCCTATTCGTCTCCCCTCGCTGTCATCTTTGACGATTTGTATGCCGTTTCGGGATGCTATGACTGCCCTCTTGGGATGCTATGAATGCCGTTTTGTACGCTCGGCAACCGTTCTCGCGCGCTCTTGTAGCTGATACGCGAGTTTTGTTTCCATTTCAAACGATTAGTCTTCCATTACAGATGTATTGTTTCGGTTTTTAGAGGACATGGTTGCAGTTTTGGTGATTTTTGTTGTTTTGGTGTATATGAGTTCATTTTTGATGATTTGTTCACCGTTTGTATGGTAGGCATGTTGAGGAACAACTGGAAGCAGACGAGTTTGACGAGCAAGACAAGGACGTTAACGGCTGAGTGAATGTTCTGGACAAAAACAGGAGAGACACCCAGCCAGTCATCTCAATCTTGTCTACTCAGCTACGGACTGGCAAGTAAGTAAACAGTACTTTATTTCATGCCGTGTTCATAAATAACAGTAAATGAGGAATATGACTTATTAGATGAAATTAATATCAAGTTATTGTTATACCATGATATATTTTTGTTTGTTTTCCCAGTTCTGTCCATATAATTATAATAATCTGATAATGTGTTCACTCCCTTGTTAGTGGGAGGCGAGTAAATTGTGTACCCGATAGGATTTCAGAACATCACTGATCTGCTGCTCAGATTCGGTGACTTGATTGATTGCATGTGTATGGTCGATGCTCCTGTTGTCAGTCATTGTATTGTCTGGTCAGCATTCGAGTATTTACACACCATCGCCAGTGCCATGTTAAACGTCAAACCATACTGAAGTTCACCGTGTATTGTATCCACGCAATATATCCTGTCAGAGTCAGGAAGACACAATAAATTACAATCTGGCCGAACCTATAGTATGTTTGGGTCAAAATGATGCCGATGAATCACAGTTCAACTCCAAATCGGTTCACCGCCATATAGCTGGAATATTGCTGAGTGCGGCGTAAAACTAAACTTACTCCCTCACCCAAATCGTTTCATGATAAAACGCGGAAAAACAAAACAAAATGATGATAGTTTGTTAAGTAGCTTTTTTTATTTTAGCGACAAACGTTATGAAACTTTTTTCCAGAGTTGGTCTGATGTTTTCATTACATTCTGCGTTGAAATGAATGTTTAATTATAAACCGATTCGGAGTTAGATTGTGATTCGTCGGTATCATTTGGACCCAAACAGACTATAATCACAAAGCTGTTTGCAAGTTGGCACAGGACATGGCCACTTTCAAAGTGTGAAGTTATGGCTGATGCTCCAAAAATGAATCCAACTTTCAGGTCCACTTCAGTTTCTTTCCACCGATATCCAGCGGGCATAACAATAAATATGACATTATGAAACAAGATTACAGAGAGACAAGATATGGATTACATAAACCATTTTATTATTAACTTAATCAATACAGCTATTGCATTATATTTGAACAACATAACAATGTAGAAAGTGTTTACAGGTTATTTAAAATGTTCATCTATGACATATACGACTATAGCATCTCATATCAAAGAGGCCTTGTAAATAAATTAACAGCAAAAACTAAAGTATTTTTAAGATACCAACATTCCAAGCGAATGAACTGTATTCATTTCAGTTCCATCTTCTGGCTTCCTGTGTCCCTTGACCTGTTGCTTCTCTTTTTGTTCTTTTTCTTTTTCACGGGTAAAGTTGCTTTTTTTGCTTGTTTTATTCATATTTGCATTACCCGCTGTTATTTTCATCCCAACCACCATCATCAACGTGCCCCACTTCGTCTACTTCTCCACGGACTTCTTCCTCTTCGCCGCCCGCTCTTCCTCCAGCTGCTTTAGTTTCTCCTCCCTCATCTGGAGCTGATGCTCCGCCCTCATTTTCTTCAGGAACTGGCGACGTTTCTTCTCGTCCTTGACAGCTTTGTGCTTGATTTCTCTGTCCAGTTGTTTCCTTTGTACTTGCTCCACTAACCTGTGAACAATTTAAGGATATGGTAATTAGATCAATATCAAAATCAATATAAGTGTACTTTTAGTAATAATGATAGTTTAAGTATTTTAGGACTTTCGTCACATAGGTTTTACCTGTCTATTCGGAAGAGATCAGCCTTCTGTCTCCTCCTCTCAGCGGTGTAGAAGCATCGCACTGGGATTTGCTCCAGACATCGGGGAGCTTTGCCACTGGGAACAATCCGCTCCACGGCGGGGACAGAGAAGGCCACTCCTCCGCTGGACTGACGGTCGGGGACCAAGCCCTCATCTCGTAGCTGTTGAAGAATCTCCGCCCCTGACAGGCGGGGTGTGGGCCGTGTCACCTTACACTTGGCGTAGTACAGCTCGTGAGGGCAGTTGATCTTGCCCGCCAGAGCCTCCTCGGGAGATGTCTGCTTGAAAGGTGTAACCTTGGTCTGTTTGCAGCCCATTTTAGACAAATATATTTGACATCTAAAACATGCACGCCCAGTCTGAACGAATCTGGGCGAGACAATAACATGACGTCATAATATAGTGACGTCACTGACAAGCCCCTTCCATTCAACTGATTGCCAGCTCCCTTTGCGCGTCAACTTGCGCCGAGGCTTTTACATTACGATATGAGACAGGGCCCAGTTTATTTCCCATTCTGAGCACGATCGGTCATTACCGTTGACGGAAAATCTATTTATTGCAGGAATTCTTATGCTGAAAGCCTCGAGAAACGGCTTAGTCGTTTTAAAACTAAAATGTTCTGTTCATCGGCTTACATACGCCAATCTGTATCAATGATACTCCTATTTGTATTGTATTAAACTTTTTAAAGTCAAATTATAAACTAATCGCGGCTATATACCTCTAAAGTTTTGTTTTGAAGTTACAAACATCGGGATATGTACTCGGTATTTTAAACTCGTTTTGACATTACAATCATACACACACACACACACACAAACGCTTAATCTTGGAAAATATATAATTTTTGATGGAAACAATAATCTCTGAATTCAGAAGGAGCCCCCGTGAGATCGGAGATTCAGAACCTCAGGAAATCTTGACTTGCCTTATTTTGGGCGTTTGCGTAACTTGTTAGTTAGTGAGGTTTTACGCCACGTCCAGCGATATTCCAGCAATATCACGGCAGGGGACACCAGGTGCGTTACAAAAAGAGTTGGATAGAAGGGAAAATAGTGGGGTTCAGGGACTGTGAGACAGACTAATATATATTTTTGGACATCAAGGTTTAAAACAAGGGAGCTGATTTGCCTTAACAAGCGAAGACACAGTCGGGTGCTTCTATATTGCGATTGTTTGAAAAAGGAGCTAACTTTTACTAATAACGGCATTTTCAGTGATGACTTGGCAGTGCATATTCGTTTTGCATTGTTCAGAAAAACAATACTGTTCGAAAAAAAACGTCGTTGAAGATAAGCGTTATATAATTTTGTTGCACTTTATGCAGATATACTAACGTAACATTGTTAAATATAATGCATACGTTTTGAAAAGCGCGACGTCTTGAAGTTTTCACAGTGCGACACTGTTCAAACGGTATATAGTGAGCCAGTTTAGTTTTACTCCGCACCCAGCAATATTCCAGCGGCGGTCTGTAAATAATCGAGTCTGGACAAGCAACCAGTGATCAACAGCATGAGCATCGACCTACGCATCTGGGATACGATGACATGTGTCAACCCAGTCAGCGAGCCTGACCACCCGATCCCGTTAGTCGCCTCTTACAAGCATGGGTTACTGAAGATCAATTCTAACCCGGACCTTCACGGGTTCAAACGGTATATAGAGCTGACAAGGCACAATGAGGATTAACCCCCTGGATGCCGAGATTATCTGTCAGACACATGTACACATCTTTATAAGGTCAGCAAGTGGACCTTGTGCGATAATTGCACTGGACCTAACTCCTTATAAAATTAGGCAGAGGCGCAGAATTCTCAATTTCCTGTCTAATTGTGTAAATATAACTACAAAATTAATATTAATCAGTTAAAACAAAACACAGCCAAATGTCCAAGATTTAGTTTTACGTCTAAATACAGCAAATTACCACTTTTCATCGAAGACCGGTGAAAGTACCGTGAAGGGTGATTAGATTTTACAGCCGTTTCAATAGTTCAGACATTTCATGGGCTAGTGGGACATGGAGGTGGCTTCTGTTGACACCTGGACTATCTTCTAAGCAAATATGTAAGCAGTGTACATGTCTATATTTGTTGTATACATTAACAGCGCCATAAAAGGCATGTATAATTGCCCTGAACATTCTATGGAATAAATTTTCTAAGAAGATTGAACAAGTTTCTGCAATGCCGTTTTTATCACTGGAAATATGATCTTGTGTATGTTGCCGTTTTATCACTGGAAATAAAATGATCTTGTGTATGTTGCCGTTTTATCACTGGAAATATAATGATCTTGTGTATGTTGCCGTTTTATCACTGGAAATAAAATGATCTTGTGTATGTTGCCGTTTTATCACTGGAAATATATTGATCTTGTGTATGTTGCCGTTTTATCACTGGAAATATAATGATCTTGTGTATGTTTCCGTTTTATCACGGGAAATATAATGATCTTGTGTATGTTTTTAAAATTCATCAGCGTCCATCAATGACAGGAGAAAGTTGAGAAACATTAATCAACTAACTCCATTAAAGCAGTCTGTCATTTAGACAAAACCTTTAATCCACCTATCACAACAAACGTCAAAAGACACATCAGTCCAATCTGGTATCATTTTATTTGTAAAATATAGTCCAGTAACAAACATAACACATGTAAATCTGGTTCAATATTCCAAGTAGATTAGTATGAGACATTCATGCCGTTTAAACATAAATCCATAGTGTGGTTTATTGTTGAACACACCCTACTGCAGCACTGGGAGACGAAGTGTATTGCTGGAGCTCGACCCACAAACAGTTCGTAGCACTACGCCATTCGTAATCCTGTGATAAATAAACTGGTCGTAGCGTTGAAATGGGATTTAACGTACTTGAGAATATTTCGCTCATATAACCAGGACGTGCATGCGTGTGTATGTGTATGTGTGGCTGCTTGTACTAGCCCAGGCTTAAGCTGGTTTTATAGTGCTAGCCCACTGAGTTACCATACGGCAGTTAAACATAAATACGCCACTCAGACACATTATACTGACTCCGAGCCGACCAGTCCTTGTTGTACCCATTAATGCTGAGCGTCTTTTGGTATGATATGGCCGGGGATCAAACCCGCAACCTTCACCTCTCCGGGCGGACGCTCTAACCACTACACCACGGAGGCGGTCTGATAACGCCACGAACGCCTGATTATACATGCAAATTCTATTGAATGGATGTCCAAGACAGCCTTATCAGTTGATATCATCTGGTTGCCATAGATACATGGAAGATAAAATTCTCTTCCAGTTCCATATTTCAGTCTTTTGTCAGTCAAGGAAAACATCATTTGTGTAAAAATGTCGTAAAAATATTAAGAACAATTTCCTTCTTTACACCTTACATCCAAACAAACACAATATATCCTTATATATAATATTTAAAAATTTCCAAATTCCTGGTGATTCCTGGCAATCATTTAAATCAATATCCTTTATTCCAGTCAACCTGGTACTTTATGGGGCTTCCCTCACAAAACAGTTGATAGTTCTGTACAAATCCTTCTGCTGTCTGAAAAACAACACAGGCAAGTTACCATATATGTTTATCATCAAAATTTTAGGGTATATCTTTCTATGAAACTGTACCTCAGTCTGAGCAAAGCACTATTATAGTTATGATCCCTCACTTTTTTTGTTTAGTCCTTATTCATGTACAGTAATTTAGGAACAGAGTACAAAACTGTACACTACAGGTGACAAGCAAAAACCCAATATTAGATCCTGCAATACAGGCAGAGATGAGTATATCTGTGGCCACATAATACTCATCCATACTAGAGTTTCTTTAGTTAGTGACACCACTTTTAGCAATATTCCAGCAATATTCCAGCAATATCAAGAAGGGGGACACCAGACATGGGCGTCGCATTGTTGTATCATGGGAAACAAACCTGGGGCTAACCACAAGGCTAAAGAACTCTGGTCAGACAATCCAGTGATTGGCATCACGAGTGAGTTAGGTTTTATGCCGCTTTAAGCAATATTGCATATAACAGCAATATCACTGTTAAGGACATCAGAAATGGGCTTCATACATTGTACCAATGTGGGCAATTAAACGCGTGCTTTCAGCATGATGAGCAAACGAGCACTGACTTATGAATTGGGGACACAATAACCAGCATAATGTCCGAAAGACTGACCACCCAATCCTATTAGGTGCAGGTTTAGAGTTTGTCTTCAGTAACCCATGCCTGTCTTAAGAGTCAACAAACGGAATCACGTGGTCAGGCTCGCTGACTTGGTTGACACATGTCATCGTGTCCTACCTGTGTAGACTAATATTCATGAAATTGATAACTGGATTGTCTGGTCCAGATTCATTTATTTACAAACAAGAGCCATATAGCAGGGCCTAGATTTTCGAAGCTCTTTAGCTAAGATAGTCAAGTGCCATACATTAACATTAACTTACTTCACTATCTTAGCGTTAAGAGAGCTTCGAAAATCTAGGCCCTGGAGTATTGCTAAGTGCTGCATAAAACAACAAACAAGAGCTGCCTCTTAAGATTCACAAGAGGTCACCCATACCTGTGTGCTTTGACTTGGACCAGAGACATGCGGGGAGATGGTAACGTTCGGCATAGTCCACAGTGGACTACTTTCCGGAAGAGGTTCTTTGGCAAACACGTCCAGTACAGCTCCACTGAGCCAGCCTTGGTTAAGAGCATTGATGAGACTATCTTCGTCTATGATGTCACCTCGACCCACATTGATGAGGACACTTTTCTGTGACAATTTGAAAGTAAACGTAATTCACAAATAAGAATAAGCAACTCTGTATGATAATAATATACATTGGCAACAGTATGTTCATATGGTTGCTGCACATTTGCTCAACACGCAAATGCACACTGTGCAAGCATCATTTATCAAAAAAAGCAGCTCATTGAAAAACAGTTACTTTAATTTATTCATTTACACAACTGTGGAATTCCATGTGCCCACTGGCCTTCATGCTGCAGTTTCAAAAACTGGCTGTAGCCACGTGCACACACATCAGACTGTCCCAAGCACAACATATCTATAATCTGATTCAGTAGCAGCTTTCAAAGGTACCTTTAAAATCAAACGGTGATACCAGGTGCATTACTAGGTGACATGACTCATTGACTCACCCTTTGGGCACAACACACAAGGTCCTCCCCAGACAGAAGGTTCCAGGTGTGCAGGTAATAGTTCTGACATGACTCACCCTTTGGGCACAACACACTAGGACCTCCCCAGACAGAAGGTTCCACGTGTGCAGGCAATAGTTATGACATAACCCACCCTTTGGGCACAACACACAAGGACCACCCCAGACAGAAGGTTCCGGGTGTGCAGGCAATAGTTATGACATGACTCAGCCTTTGGGCACAACACACAAGGACCACCCAGGACAGAAAGTTCCAGGTGTGCAGGTAATAGTTCTGACATGACTCAGCCTTTGGGCACAACACACAAGGACCTCCCCCAGACAGAAGGTTCCAGGTGTGCAGGCAATAGTTATGACATGACTCAGCCTTTGGGCACAACACACAAGGACCACCCCAGACAGAAGGTTCCAGCTGTGCAGGCAATAGTTATGACATGACTTAGCCTTTGGGCACAACACACAAGGACCACCCCAGACAGAAGGTTCCAGGTGTGCAGGCAATAGTTATGACATGACTTAGCCTTTGGGCACAACACACAAGGACTTCCCCAGACAGAAGGTTCCAGGTGTGCAGGCAATAGTTATGACATGACTCAGCCTTTGGGCACAACACACAAGGACCACCCCAGACAGAAGGTTCCAGCTGTGCAGGCAATAGTTATGACATGACTTAGCCTTTGGGCACAACACACAAGGACCACCCCAGACAGAAGGTTCCAGCTGTGCAGGCAATAGTTATGACATGACTTAGCCTTTGGGCACAACACACAAGGACTTCCCCAGACAGAAGGTTCCAGGTATGCAGGCAATAGTTATGACATGACTCAGCCTTTGGGCACAACACACAAGGACTTTCCCAGACAGAAGGTTCCGGGTGTGCAGGCAATAGTTATGACATGACTCAGCCTTTGGGCACAACACACAAGGACCTCCCCAGACAGAAGGTTCTGTGTGAGTGAGGCAATAGTTATGACATGACTCAGCCTTTGGGCACAACACACAAGGACCTCCCCAGACAGAAGGTTCTGTGTGAGTGAGGCAACAGTTACAAGACTCACCCTCTGGGCACAACACGCAAGGACCTCTCCAGACAGAAGGTTCCGGGTGAGTGGTGTGCTGGGGAGGATGTTGCAGATGTAGTCACAGTGAGACAGCAGATCAGAGAGGTCATCTGTACATCTGGGGATGGAACACATTGTAAAGTCAGTAAACCAGTGATAGACAGCATGAGCATCATCATCATGTAAACACCAGTATGCATGCTGTGCATATCAAGTCCCTCACAGTCCCTGTATTACATCATTTTCACATCCTCCAGGTCCTTTCTGCAATGTGAAATGAAGCAAGTCTAGAATTCATCAGTTTCTGAATCCCCATGCTCACTGACACTCCTTTTCAAATTAAACAGTCTTATTTGTTTCTATCAAAGTAATATTTATCAGACTGAATAATACTCTGTGTATATCACAGTAGTGGTTATACCTAAAGCAAAAACGTTAATTCTTAATCAAATTTAACAGGTAGATGGATAAAGCAGCATTTGAGAGACTAGCCCCAAACTTTTTCAGTCTTCCAACCAGAATAAATCTATCTTGCTGACAAAATGATTGCTAAGAGCTGCCCGCAGTTAATTGATGACAAGTTTTATGGAAATACAACTTCTTTTATTCTGTGAAAGGCAACGTTTTGACATAGATTCTAATGTCATTGTCAAGCAATGACATTAGAATCTATGTCGAAACATATCACCTTTCACAGAATAAAAGAAGTTGTATATCCATAAAATTGTCATCATTCTTCATCAATTTAACTTCTAAAATGCACATCAAAGAAGCCACAGTTAAATGTTTGACCTAATAAATGATATCTTTAACAGCACTGGGCCTGCTGTGTGGGTTGAATAAACATACTAACCACATAAACAGAATAAACGTTTCAGTAAGACAACATACCTGAATTCGTCAATGTAGGGACAAGTTTTCTTCTGGCCAGTGGCCATCCCCCATACAGTCATCCCCATAGCCTTACACATCCGGGAAACTGTAAAGAGTGAGTGAGTGAGTTTAGTTTTACGCCGCACTCAGCAATATTCCAGCTATATGGCGGCGGTCTGTAAATAATTGAGTCTGGACAAGACAATCCAGTGATCAACAGTGTCAACCAAGTCAGCGAGCCTGACCACCCAATCCCGTGAGTCGCCTCTTACGAAAAGCATAGTCGCCTTTTATGGCAAGCATAGTCGCCTTTTGTGGCAAGCATCGGTGGCTGAATACCTATTCTACCCCGGACCTTCACGGGTTGCAACTGTACAGAAATGTAGGTTACAACATGACGCTGGTTAATGGCAGTCAGGCATGCTTTTCTTCAGGTTACTTGTTAGTTTAACACAGCAATATTCCAGCTATATGGCAGCAGTTCGAAAATAATCGGGTCTGAACCAGACAATCCAGTGATCAACAGCATGACCAACTGTGATACAATGGCATGTGTCAACCAAGTCAGCAAGCCTGAAAAACAATCCCATTAGTCGCCTCTCACGACAAGCATGGGTTGTTGAAGACCGATTCTAATCTGGATCTTCATGGGTTTTCTGCAGGTTAAATGAAACACATAAGTTTGAAATTGGTATTACATATTTCAGATCCCTGATAACAATTCTAATCATGTAAATCTAAAAAAAAATTATTATAAAATGCAGAGGAGAGACAAAATCAGATGCAACATAAAACTGTCAGCTTGAAAAATATAATCAGGTTCCAACAGGAGACATTGATTAACTTCATTTGGGAATGACTCTCCAAAAGTAGTTCTTGTACCTGAAGTTATTATCATATATCATCACACGTTCCATGGAATCCATACATGTTTCTGTCAAACAGACACATGACAGCCTCCAAACAAATGAATATGACCGAACACTGAGTATTAAATATAAAAGGGTGGTATGAGGAGGCTGGTATGCAGGTCTGGTATAAGGAGGATTACATGAAATAGACTGGTATGCAGGTCTTGTGTGAAGAGGCTGGTATGAAGAAGTTGGGTATGCAGGTCTGGTAAGAGGAGGGGGGGGAGGGGGTTATGCAGGTGTATGGTGAATTTGGTAAATAAGCTTACACACTCTTGCCCTATATTTGACAACCATTACTACTACTACCTAGTATTAATACTATCAGTATTACCTTCATCAACCACACACAAGCACTACAATCCCTGTGCACAACAATGAGATAACATTGTTACACGTCTACATACTTTCTGTACCAATCTGGCCTAGACCCAGCACCCCAATGGTCAAACTTGACAAAGACCGGAAATACTTGTATTTTCTGTGAAAGAAAATGAACCTGTCTTCAAAAACAAGAAACATGAAAACATACTGACAATCATCGAACAAACACAAGACCGGAGCTTCTCTATCACAGCAGTGCCTCAACGCCACTTGGCAATGTATGTGACAAATCTCACTAAAATCAAATCATGTTCATGAATTTCTTAAAAAGAAGTGTTCTAATTGAATTTTGGTGTTATTATCAAAGAAAATGTGCAAAATGGAATATATTCAAGCCATGCAGGATAATAGTGAATATATAATAGTAATATGAGTGAGTGAGTGAGTATGGTTTTACGCCGCTTTTAGCAATATTCCAGCAATATCACGCACGGGGACACCAGAAATGGGCTTCACACATTGTACCCATGTGGGGAATCGAACCCGGGTCTTCGACGTGACGAGCGAACGCTTTAACCACTAGACTACCCCACCGCCCCAATAGTAATATGACAGTAATATGGTCAATGGTCATTGTCGTGATAAACTAACACTGTCAACATGGTCAAAAATATGTCAAAGAATTTATTTTGTCATTGTTTCACTGAATTTAATTAATGATACTTCAGCAGCAGAATTTGATTGCATTAGTTACCCAATATTAAAGGCACAATGTCACACCACACTTCTCTATATATTTTATACTAATGCATTTCTCCTAATAATACTATCAGCCCTCAGGGAAGCTACCATATTATTTATTTAAAAAAAAATACTCATATAGATTGCAATATTAAATCAAAAACTTTGAATGAATTTATACAATGTTGCATTTAATCGACTCTCGACTCTCTACCGCCAATTATTATTTCAAGCAAACCCCATACAGTTATGTCCCTTGGAGCGCTCTTTATGAATATCCTATAACTAACTTGTGATTGAAACCAGTTCGGCAAACTCAGACAACACCGCGTGCAACCGCTTTCGATGTACCAAGCAATTGTTTACATTCCATATGTAGCGGCCATAAAATTTCCGAGTCCCATGTGGGATTCGAACCACTGACCTTCTAATCCGAAGTTGGACGCCTTGCCCACATGACCAAAGAGGTTAACCCCATCAGCAAGCTGACAAGGTAAGAATGTCATCTGTGGATGACTCCACACCCTGCTACACACATATGGCAAGTGTTCTATGTTTGGAAGCTGTTTGCCCCAAAGTTTCAAGCATCAATTGGAGGCAAGTCGTAAGGGATAGTAAGTCTTTAATTGCATCAATAGGAGGGTAAAGTGAGTGCATTTGCCCCAATAAATATAATATAGGCCAAAATATTGTCGAAAAATGTGTGACATTTTGCCTTTAATGAAATGTATCATATTTAACATGTATTATATGTGGGATTAAACTTTCTCAGTGAAGTACAGATTCTAGTACTAGTTCTCTGAGAGTGTGTGGGTTTAAATTCCAGGTGGGACTCAACCCATCAAAAAGTACAACTTAACTGAGAAAGTCGCCTTCTGTTGTTTGTTCACTCAAGTGATATGATGTTGTTTTCTTACCCTGGAAAAAAAAGTTTGACGAAAGCGTAACCCATATATGCTTCGACCCCTTCTACAGACCTTTTTGGTCCTCAAAATTCGGCTTATCTACGGTAATATACGGTAATCCCAAATATAAGACATGTTACACTTCACCACTTTCTAAAAAATCGTTGTGTATTCATGTATCATTATCGCCTAATAGTGAAGTCGCTGCAGCCCTTGTATCTATTACTAAAGCATGTTGTATCGGTTGCACTATGGTGCAGCTAAGTCCTGGTGAAACTGCAACCTAAAACTGTCATGCGTGAACATTTACACAAAACATTTTCCATTTTGAACACCATGTGGAGGAACACCACCACTCATTTTGAGATCTGTAGTGTCAAACCCTACACTGACCTGAAATGGGGAGATCACATGGCACAAGTAACTGCTAAAAATATTCCTCTGACACATAATATGCAAATTTCAAGCCTTCGTGTCATTCAGAGTATCAACTACAGTTATATTTCATCTTCACAAAACTGTAACATCGGTATCAAGTGCCAGCATCTAGCTCCGGGAAAACATGCAGGCTCTCTAGACAAAGAGTAGTCCCGTCGATAGCCGTCACAACAATGACACATTCGACCATACAATTGACCCTAAGGCCATATATAAAAAATATTGTGAGTGAGTGCGTTTAGTTTTACGCCACACTCAGCAATAATCCAGCTACATGTATATGGCGTCGGTCTCTAAATAATCGAGTCTTGACCAAACAATCCAGTGATCAACAGCATGAGCATCGATCTGCGCAATTGGGAACCGATGACGTGTCAACAAAGTCAGTGAGCCTGACCATCTAATTCTGCTAGTCGCCTCTTACGACAAGCTAGGGTTGCTGAAGATCAATATTCTAACCCGGACCTTCACGTGTCTAAAAAATGTTGTTCCGATTAAACCTTTTTAAAATTTTGGATGGGTAGGTAGGAAATATTGTTTACATTTTCTTAGAAGTAAATTACATACTAATAACACACATTTATCAATGTGTAATTGTTTATTCAATCAAGCTTGTGGCCAACACATCAGAATGACCAATGTCCGCCGGGTGCCAGGAAAAACAATGGTATCTGAAAGGTTATTTTATTCATATCGCTTAAAAAATAGGGTTGGCATCCGAATTCAAGGGTCGGTCGGGTAATCGGAACCACAACATTATTTTTAGGCCTAAATAACTAAATCTCAATATTTTCGCTGTTTCTCTCATCATAATACTCACGATCCCAGATTCTTGACTCATTGCCTTTGAACATTTCTTTGAATCTTCTCTCATGAGCTATTACATGAGCCGCATTACATACTCCCCTATAAGCTGACCATAGCCGTCTCCAGTTCGAGAGAAGAGGAATTTCGGGCTGAATCTGTAAGAATAAAACTAAAATTATACTGTTCCAAATATGTAGGATGTGGTTTAACATTGGGTTTGGAAATAAACAGTATTTCAGAAATATAGCAAGATGGAGTTGAGCACCAAGTGATGCTTGTGTGAAATATGGATCATTGTATTTAAAGCCTCAAAATCAAGACAAATCAGAGATTTGAACCTACAATCAGAAGATTCACACACATCTAAGGGATGCAACTCTGCACAGCCCGGTCACTTGTACCACCAAAAATATTTATTTATTGGGTAGCAGAGCTCTGGAATAACTACAGATCTGAGTATAACATACCAAATAAGTCGCTATAATCTGAAAACTTCTGAATTGAATGAGTTTCTATTTATGCATCAAAACGGAGAAAGGTGTAAATAAGCAGGACATAGAACGTTTTTATGAATTATATATTATGTTATGTTCATATATCTGTGATGCCCATCTTCAGTCAGAAACTAGATATCTGAAATACATGGTTTATCTACTTTGACATCCATTCCATCCACTGCTGATTTTTTCTTTCTTACTCACACAGTATTTGTAGATGAACAAATATTTCAAGACATTTAATAAATGTGATAAAATGTTACAAATAGATTGTGAATCATAAATTATTAAACTGTTTACAAATTTCTAGGGCATAAACAACAACAAAAGTACCTTTTTTCTCTCGAACAACCGACATGATACCCTCAACCCCTGAAAACAATTTGAAAATATGAAAATTTAAATTGCATTTAAAAGTGACACATATGAAAGGGAGTATTTTTAAGGATGTTGAATTCATTATGAGGAACGCAATGTTTCAGAGTACAAGCTAACATCCTTCATTCAAAAATATAGAGCGAAGGTCGCGGGTTCGATCTCCGACCGCGTCATACCAAAAGACGTTAAAATATGGCACCGTACTTGTTGGTCCCTGCCTGGCGCTCGGCATTAATGGGTACAACAAGGACTGGTCAGCTCAGAGTCAGTATAATGTGTCTGAGTGGGGTATTCATGCTTCACTGCGGCATGGTATCTCAGTGGGCTACCACTATAAAACCAGCTTAAGTCTGGGCTAGTACAAGCAGCCGCACATACACATACAAATATTCTCAAGCACGACGTTAAACCCAATCTCACCTCACTGCCGAACCAAGACATGAGGTCATCCCATTATGGGTAAAAATATCATTGTCATTCCTCATTCTACTTTACAGATCAGGGAAGTGAGAGCTGGAATGAGTTTTCTCATCCTGCAGGAGTGGTGGGGTAGCCTGGTGGTTAAAGCATTCACTCGTCACACGGAAGACCCGGGTTCGCTTCCCATATGGGCATATTGTGTGAAGCCCGTTTCTGGTGTCCCCAGCCATGATATTGGTGGAAAATGGCTAAAAGTGGTGTGAAACTTAAGTCACTCTTATCCTGCAATCCTGAAAATGTTAACCCAAGGCATTCACATCCAAATCATACATATCTTGCCTCGGTGGAAAATTTTTTGAAAAGTTTAATAAAAGTTGTGCTTATCAAACAAAACCACAGATCCCAACCATTTGTACAACATACAGTTTTCCCTAACCGAACAAATAACAATTTTACTACATTTTTAACAAAAATGTCTGAATAATATCAATAAATACACTTTTCAATATGGATGCCTTATTGGCCATATTGAAAACCAGATAGAAACGTCTTGTAGAATTGGGGTGTAATGATTTGTGGGAACAAGTACGTAAATATTCAGCTTAATAGTTCCATTTGTGTTGTGATTGTCATGACACGTGAGAGTGCTACAGATAAACTGATATTTTGAATTTAATATGAGTACAACCATACTTACTTGTGGTGCAAACAGAATACTTACCTGCCCATGTTGATTGAACCCATTTCAAGGGGAGATCATTCTGGCCAGCAAGTTGCATAACCACCTGTGGGTCACAGAGGACCACACCGCTGATTTGACGCAGACTGCTCTCTGGGACCAAGCCTGGTGATTACAGACGTTAAACATGTAAGGTGGGAAATACTCGTAATCCCTAGATGCTGGTCTATATCTTAACTTATGTGAGAAGGGTATGTTTTGAGTAAAAAGTAAGCAGTGGTTGGATGTTGGATGGCTGTGGAAAAGTTTATGATATATGTGCGATGAATTGAACTCAGAAAAAGTGAGGGATGGATATGTGGATGTCCCCCCCAACCCCTTTTGTCCTGAAAGTTTATTAATAAAGGAAACATACAACTTTATGGATGACAACTTCTGGTTTATTTGTGTTGAAGCTATTGAAATCCGCCGCCACAAACCTTTGATCAACCGTGACCAAGGATACTACATCCCATCAGCCTATGAGGAACTAATCAAACTATAGACCATCAACAGCATCCTGTCTATTTGTTGTTACTACTGAATCCCCCTGTTTATTGGCTTCATCACTAGTGCTATTAGTTGTTTTTAGTTCCCTACTGGCCTCTTCCAATTATGTACAACTTGTTATTTCTATTACATGCTGTTGTTAACATTAATCTGCTGCTTGTCACAACATACCATGTATATATGCTCCTCGCCATTTGGTTGTACTCACTTTTAGCATGATAACGATGTAAGAATCTACATCGAAACGTCACTCAATGCAAATAAACCAGAAGTTGTCATCCATAAAGTTGTATGTTTCGTTTGTTGACTCACCAACTTCTAGAATGCCAATCAAACAATAAGTTTAGTAAAGACCGTTGGAACTCTCGTGAAAACAGGTGAAAATTAACTGTGCACCCCACCCCCCAACCCCTTTACTAAAAAAAGCTGTATTTCTTACAAATATTGCTGCAACATTCAACTTCACATTTCAAATTTACTCTTTGTCCAGTTAAGACCAACCAAAAAGTGATATCTTGGGTTAAATACACAAGTTGTTTTGGGGGTTGATGAACCATTCAAGTATATTGAATTTACAGCAATATATATGCCCAGTGTATGGCTGCAACCCTTTTGTCAGTTTTATAGTACTAGCCCACTGATGTCATTTCTCACATAGCCAAATCAGACACACAATACGTTCAGAATACTCTCTGATCCCAAATTCCATTGGTCAGCACCATGTGTAGTGCATGGACTTGCACCATCTTGTTTTCATTAATTCTAACCAGCTGACAACATATGTGTAAGATACCTTGACGGTTTCGCCAATATTTGTTGGTGTGAATATAACACTGCAAATGAAGCAAAACGAAAACTGAAGTACTCAGTTTTGCAAAGTGTAACCAAGGGGAGTAACTCCTCCTGGCCTATCTTGCTTCAACAGGGCTGGTGCCCAGTCTTTCGCCTCCTTAGGGACCGTTCATAATTTATGGCTTGGGGTGGGGGCGATGATGATTTTAGGGGGATCACCCATTTTGTTCATGGGAGGTAGGGGTCATCAATTTTATACATATGTTTCTAGTGGGGTCATCAATTTTGTACATAAAAATATTTTTAAACTATGCTTTAAAAAAATATTGGAAGGAACGCGGGGGGGGCATCGATTTTGTACATGGCATGCAGTGGGGGTCACTTACTTTGGGGGGGGGAGGTGTGTTGTCATTCACATTGTACATGCACATAAAAATCATCATCACCCCTCCTGGCCATAAATTATGAACGGTCCCTTACGACTGCTGAATGTGCGGCGTGGAGCCCAAGAGCTCTAGGCTAGGCGGGGCGGTGGGGTAGCCTAGTGGTTAAAGCGTTGGCTCGTCACGCCATATAGACCCGGGTTCGAATCCCCACATGGGTACAATGTGTGAAGCCCATTTCATGTGTCCCCCGCCGTGATGTTGCTGGAATATTGCTAAAAGCGGTGTAAAACCAAACTCAGTCAGTCAGTCTTGGATAGGGAAACCAGTCCACCTTATCTTACACGCTCACTGGGGATTTGTTTTAGATCGAACCTGATTGTAATCTCGAATACAGAACCGATCAGAGCAAAAGCATATTTTGTGGGTCCTCACTATTTTACAACCGACTGGTGTGGTCAGTTGAATACAATATCACAGTATGCAAATGATCTGAGATCTCCGACGTTCACTTTCGTCTCGCCTTCGCTTCTTCTGACCTTGACCTAAACAAACCATGTCAAGTAATCTTCCATTTCCGCCTTACAGAAAAGTTATATTTAGCTCGTTTCACGTCGTCACATATTCCGATTTAACAATTTCAACGTACCTGCATCATCTAATTCCATGTTAATAACATCGACTTTTGGTAATAACTGCCCAACTGTGGCAGCTAAGTCACGGACTTTCGACGCCACAACCAGGGAGGCACGCGAAACAGCGGCCATAGTGCCAGAATACAGTTGCCTCCCTTGTCACAGCAAAGCGTTTCACAGCTGACACTGAAATTATTATCTGACATATTATCACTCTTCACATGACTTAACCATCAGTGTCCTTTGTGTGTTTTATAATACATATACTAATTATGATATTGGCATTCATGCGTAACACTATATTTAAACTTAGATGTCAAATATTGTTCAGTAATGGACTCTGTTATATGATATAGATTTTAAATGCCGCACCAAGATCATTATGTGGTCTAAATTCATCGACACAACATTATATTTTGAATCCCCATTATTGGTCCACCTTGTCATGGCTAGTTGTTAGATAGAACTGCAATTTGCCAAAGAGAAAATGGAAGAAGGTTTTTTTTTTAAATGCCTGACTTAGTAGTGGTGTTCCAATTAATTGAAATATTCGAAGATTTTCATAATCGGACACAAGCGATTTTGGAGCAAATATTTCTTGAAGACACTGGGAACTTTATGTTCATGATATATTAGTCATCAATTAGTTATCTGCAATATCAACCTGAACAGGAAAATCTGAAAAATGACGCAAACCCATTTTTTTCCAATGATAACTCGTTGGTGATGAACTCATCATCAATTGTGAGATTTCAACCAATTCCCAACACTGCGACTTAGTACGGTTAGTGTGTGTGTGGGTGGGGTGGGGAGGGGGAGATAGATAGTCATAGAGAGAGATATAGATAGATAGATAGATATATAGGGAGAGAGTGTGAGAGAGAGAGACGCATATCATAATAACAGTTATTTACAACGACCCAGTAGCATACACAGATACTTAAATGTGACATTAAATTTACATAGAACGCTAAAAGGCGTCGCCTCCCTATCAAAACCAATTAAAGTCCGAAAACAGACTAACCAAGGCGCGACAACACAGCGTTTTGTTCAATTATCGCATTAACTCCAACTTTAACTACATTGTCAAGGTCATATGGACTGTCGCGTTGTAATACAGTTTAACGGCGGTGACATTTTGGAGAGAATGACAATGGAACAACGCTAAATATTTCGACCTTGAAAAACTGTCACTTCGTTTCATTGTTGCTCTTTGGTAAAACATAAACACATGTTTTTAAATTGATTGATCTTAATACAACATTATTTTGTCGTGTATTATTGGCTTTGTAAGGGAGACAACGCGACAATGTCCCTTCTCGGATACCATACATTTCAGACACGAAATGTTGACGCACAAAAGTGCAGATCAAGCTGATTATGCTGTAGCTATTTGAAGCGGATTCCATGACACCCACGCCTGAAATTTAAAGTGTCAATTATGTCCGCAGAAAGTTCATCTTTTCATATATTACTTCCACGTCCAATTTCAGATTCCGCATTTTATTTTTGTAAGAATCATAGTTTCATTGTGATGGATGCTAACTCAAACAGACCAAAAAATCCATTATCTGTACAAACACGTGCCATGTTTTTTTAACAACTTTTTCATATGCAGTTACACCCATGTAAATATATCCGTGAACATGTATTCTTCGGTGAAAAAAGTGGGTGGTGTATTAAAACATCTTTTCAATGAAATATTAAAAGGAGATAGGGTTATTCATTGAATATACAGAAGATTCTTCCAACGGCATGTTGTTTTAGGCGAAGTACTCTTTTTTATTAATTTCATTTCTGATAGAGTTTTTTCTTTAGGCTGGAGATTTGATAAAAAATGTTATAACGTTTCACCGAAGCTCTAAGCTGACAAACCTCAATACAAAACGCTATGAATATTATATCCAATTAGAAATACCTTTGATGTATTCATATTGACATCTTTATTACGTCAAATGAATTTTTAGATGAAAACATTTTCAAAATATGGAAAAAAATCTAGTTCTGTTCATTCATATCCGTGTACCACAACCAAAACAAATCGTCGTTAGGTGCCGTATATATTGCGAAGATATTTTTAATAAGCTGAGACACTATGAAAACTTATATTGTTTGTAATATTTGTCAAAATGGCCATAAAAATCAAAGTATGTTGCTCTAGCCTCTTACGCATGAGATACTTGTAGTCAAACTCAACACTGTTTTCGTACGGGATCGAATGTCATTTTGGGCGGTTGGGTAGCCTAGTGGTTAAAGCGTTCGCTCGCCACGCCGAAGACCCGGGTTCGATTCCCCACATGGGTACAATATGTGAAGCCCATTTCTGGTGTCCCGTGCCGTGATAATGCTGGAATATTGCTATAAACGGCGTAAAACCATACTGACTGACTCACTCACTCACTCGAATGTCGACCGCCTCCGTGGTGTAGTGGTTAGAGCGTCCGCCCGGAGTGCGGAAGGTCGCGGGTTCGATCCCCGACTGCGTCATACCAAAAGACGTTAAAATATGGTACTTGTTGGTCCCTGCCTGGCGCTCGGCATTAATGGGTACAACAAGGACTGGTCGGCTCGGAGTCAGTATAATGTGTCTGAGTGGGGTATTCATGCTTCACTGCGGCATGGTTTCTCAGTGGGCTAGCACTATAAAACCAGCTTAAGTCTGGGCTAGTACAAGCAGCCGCACATACACATACACACGCATGCACGTCGTCATATGAGCGAAATATTCTCAAGCTCGACGTTAAACCCAATTTCACCTCCACCACCACTCGAATGTCATTTTATGCGAGATGAGAGGGGCTTAACGTAGAATATGCATAGGGATACGTAGAAGATACTTTCATCTACGTTGATGACACTTAAATGTACGTATATGCTATTATTATTTAATAAGGAAAGGTTTCATCTGGTAACGAGTTATCTACTTAATTGGTAACAATTTTCCCTCTGTTTCTTTCATTTTTACGTGTTATATTTTACGGTGATTTACCATATTTGGAAATATGAGGAGTTTCCTTTAATCGGCTTGTCGTTGTCGTCTGATTTTGGGAGGACAAAAACATATATCATATTGGTTTCATCCCTCTAAAATTGGAACCCAACCGTTTCCCTCTTTTTATTTCATTTTTACTTTCTATATTTTAACTTTGATGTTTGAAATGCTGCCAAACACTTAACGAGATCACATGTAAAAATCTATATAAACCAAAAACCAAAAATACATCCTATCTGATTTCGAGTTAGAGTTGATAATGTGTGTTGAAGTGTGTCAGTGCCCATATGTGTCTGCAGCCTTACAGAGCTGAGGTCGGGGTCTCGAGCAACCATGCTATGGAATATGTACTCTCTTTAAATAGAAATAGCCACGCCAATTAACAAAATGACACAATTACCACAAAATTGCATCGTAATGTTCTAAGCCTCAATATTTCAATGGAGACCGAACGCTGCTGTTCCCGCACGCCCGGTTTGGTGCAGTTTCCGTGATTTACTATGTTTGGAAATATGACGAGTTTTCTTTAGTATGCTTGTCGTTTCGTCTGATTTTGGGATGGAAAACAAATATCATGTTTGCTTTTATCCCTCTTAAATGGGAGCCCGATCGTTTTCAAGGTTATCGGAAGGTCAAGGTGACCCAGAGGTTTCAGACGTATTGAGTTTCGTCCCACGCCGTGTCTAGAGTCGCTGGTCTTAGGTTCGAATCGTTGTATTGCCTTAATTAATTCTTAGGATGGTTTATCAGTACTTTCCCCAGCTCGTTAGTTTCACCAAAGAGATTTATACTACCACCGTAATTATATTTAACATTTCTAAATATTTAAGCTGAGATGCCGTGTTTTAACTAAAATCCTTTTCACCACGTTAAACACATTTTACTTACACTCACGTTCAAGCAAGCCTCTTTTCGGTTTGTGTGTCCAACAGAGGATTTACGGTAAATAACGATGTCATTGGTCAGTTTACTAAAAATACAACCCGTGCTCTTGACTTGTAACCAAGACTTGGACACGCCCAAATCTACATCCGTTAAGCAACACTACTTCCTGGTCGTACGGCTGATAGAGAGACTGTAGCACTGGTGTCATATGATGGCCCAACGAGCTGGTTCCGATATGGTATACAGAACAATGTATTGAACTGGGCGCAGTCGATTAGATAGATTGAAGTGCACTAGTTGTTGAAAGTTCCTCTACCTCTACCCCTGAAGGTCCGGGTTAGAATGAGCCTTCAGTAGCCCATGCTTGTCGTAAGAGGCGACTAGCGGGATCGGGTGGTCAGGCTCGCTGACTTGTTGACACATGTCATCGGTTCCCAGTTGCGCAGATCGATGATTATGCTGTTGATCCCTGGATTGTCTGGTCCAGACTCAATTATTTACAGACCGCCGCCATAAAGCTGGAATATTGCTGAGTGCGGCGTAAAACTAAACTCCCTCACTTACTTCTTGGGTTATTAAGGTAATTTTAGTTCCCTGTCCTAGTCCGTCCTTGTCCAACTCACTCATTCATTATCCAACACACTCACTCACTTGTTTAACTCACTCACTGATCGCTTGTCCAACTCACTCACTCATTTGTCCGGCTCACTTACTCGCGTTTCGAATATACTTGAATGAACTCACTCACTTTTACAACACAGTCATTCAATTGTCCAACACACTCATTCACTTTTCCAACACACTCACCAACTTTTCCACACACTTTCTCACTTTTCCAACACACCCATTTTTCTTTTCCAACACTGCTTTTTTCCGACAACACACCCACTTTTCCAACACACTCACCTTTGAACTTTCCAACACACTCACCCACTTTTCCAACACACTTACCCACTTTTCCAAAACACTTCACCCGCTTCTACGAACTTTTCCACACACACTCATCCACACTTTTCCAACACACGCACCCGCTTTTCCAACACACACTCACCACTTTTCCAACACACTTACTCACTTTTCCAACACACCACCACTTTTCCAACACACTCACTCACTTTTCAAAACACACTCACCCACTTTTCCAACACACTCACTCACTTTTCCAACACACTCATCACCACTTCACAACAACACATCCACCCACTTTTCCACACACACACTCACCCACTCTTCTCAACACTCACACACTCTTCCAACACACTCACTCACTTTTCCAACACACTGCAACACCCACTTTTCCAACACACTTTATCACTTTTCCAACACACTTACTCATTTTTCCAACACACCCACTTTTCCAACACACTCACCCACTTTTCCAACACACGCACCCACTTTTCCACCTTTTTACACACATCACCTTTCCAACACACACTTTTCCAACACACTTACTCACTTTTTCCACACACACTCCAACACACCCGCTTTTCCAACACACTCTTTTCCTCACCGCCATTCACTTTTCCAACACACTCACCCACCTTTTCCAACACACACTTTTCCAACCCACACCCGCTTTTCGAACACACACTTTTTTCCAACACACTCACCCACTTATCCAACACACTCACCCACTTTTCCAACACATTCACCCGCTTTTCAAACACACTCACCCACTTTTCCAACACACTCACCCACTTTTCCAACACACTCACCCACTTTTCCAACACACTCAATCATTTTTCCAACACACTTAACACCTTTCCTTCCCAACTCACTGACTTCAAGCACTCAACCAAGCCCTTCCTTGTCCAACTCACTGACTTCAGCACTCAACCAAGCCCTTCCTTGTCCAACCAACTGACACAGATATTTAGTCCTTTGTATTCCCAGTGTCTACACGTCGTAGAAGACAGAGAGCAACACTATCGGTGCTCATGTTCCACGTGAATCACATCCGTCGACAGTTAGAGCACACAGATGCCTTAAAAGATCCAAACAAATCCTCCCACTACACATTTTTATAATCTGGAAGAAAATCTAATTATGTTCTACCTAATATACACAATTACACACTAAGCGGTGCACGGTTAATACAACAACTGTCAGAGAAGTGCACTTGAAGGGCGTGCTCCACTGTTGAAATACTCGAACATGACTATCTCTTCGCGTATCACCCCTGTCGCAGCCCAACGCCTTTAGCTGTCAAAACATTGAGAAGAGCACACCGCCCTGCAAGTTCCGAAAAGGAAGCACTATGTTTATGCACAATATCATATTCTGTTCCTCTTACACGCATGGGCAGCTAAGTGTGGGCGGAGAACATACTTGTATCCTGTATAAGATATTTCAGAAGGTATACAACAGTTTGCTTCGTTAAACAGGCAACTTCAACTGTATTTGGAGTTGTTTTAAATACTACGGCTCTTGTCCAATGAGAGTAGGCTATTGTGACCACGTGAGGTGATTTAACTGTGACAAGTGTAACAATTCAGTTAATACTAAACTAACGGGCAAAAGAAACGATACCAAGTCGAAATCACTGATATTACAAAACAACAAACCACCATTGTGAAAAAGGACAGTAAATGTTAATAACAGGTGTATGGGCAACATGCGCTCATTCATTTCATTGGAGTAGCAGCAATAAAGTTCATTGAGTCACTGTATAAATGAAGGAATGAAGTCCAAATTACCAAAGTAAATTTTGGTATCGTTTCTTTTGCCCATGAATATAGTTTCTTGTGGGATGTATGTAGTTCAAGCCAGACATAATTTATCAAAACTTAAGGTTTTTCTGTTCAAAAATTGTTCCCCTACTTTCAGAGACTTCTTTGATTGGCTTTCTACAAGTTGGGTAGATGAAGAATGAGGACTATTTTTATGGATATACAACTTCTTTATTCTATATAGGCGATGTTTCGACATAGATTCTAATGTCGTTGTCAAGCAAGTGGTACATGGGAAGTAATTTTCTGTGTTCAAAATTACTTCGTGCAAACACCTAGCTGCGGGTACAGCAACGAGCAGTAAACTTGACAAAGTTCTGTGACTATGTGTCCCTGTCCACCCAGCTGTGAATGGGTACCTCGTAAGGATGGAAAAGCGACATTAACTCGGTGCGCCTAGTAGGCATCAAGAGTTGTATGATCCCCAGGGAGTTGAGATTGAAAAATACGATGTGCCATTGTGATGGGCATCCAATGATCGAGGGAAAACAAAGCGCCTTTGAGCAGTTGTACTGGATATCGGCGCTATACAAATGTATGTATGTATGTATGTATGTATGTATGTATGTATGTATGTATGTATGTATGTATGTATGTATGTATGTATGTATGTATGTATGTATGTATGTATGTATGTATGTATGTATGTATGTATGTATGTATGTATGTATGTATGTATGAACAGCACTATCACGACGGGCAACGCCAGAAATGGGCTTCACACACGGTACCCATGTAACCAAGGTTCAAAATCCGGATGATTTCTGATTGGAATCCATGATCACTTGATCCTGCACAACAAAGGGAGTGAATTCTGCAAAGAGAATGGCAGGTCCCTGTGTTTTCTCTAGACAGACATTTGCAGCTTGCAGTTAATGCAGAGGAGGCTTTCGTGAACAACAACAACAACCGTTATTTTAGATATCACACGTGTATGTGAGTGAGTTTAGTTTTGCGCCGCACTCAGCAATATTCCAGCTATATGGCGGTGCATGGGAAGTCTAACAATATTTCTTGTGTATCAGGAAATGTCTGTTACATGTACAAGTACCACTAAACATTTTGGGAGTCTTTCGGAAGGCAGAAATATTCACGAGGGCGCAGGAGGAGTGAGTCAGTGAGTTTAGTTTTATGCCGCTTTTAGCAATATTCCAGCAGTATCACGGCGGGGACACCAGAAATGGAGCTATCCCACCACCCTGAGGGCGCAGGAGTATGCGAAGTGAAATCAGTCATCACAATACATACGTACGACTGTAAATATCTCTATAATGATTGGTACATGTATGTGGTTTTTATGAATTTATTTATTATATGATATGTTTCAATATTATTTCTGAATGTATTTAGGAGATTAACCTACTGTGTGCAGGAAAATCTGAGGTATATAACGAAATTATAATTGCTCTAAATTTCATTTAACACCGAACGCGTAGCGTGAGGTTTTAAAATGAACATTATTGGCAAGAGGATATGTGTGCCAGAGCTGCATCAGGATCCGCAGATCGTCTGTTCGAATCCCAGACGCGTTCCACTTATGATCCTTGGTTGTTTTACACGAAACCGTCCGCTTTCGAGTTTTTTCTCTCCCACATTTTCAACAAATAATGATCACCACAACTATCTAATTGGATTTAAACTCTACAAAACCTAAACAGACATAAATGTTTATTTTTTTAAAAAAGACAGCGGATGTTTACAGTTTAGATTACAAAGATTATATCATTTTAAATGCCTCCTTAAGTTTTTTACGATCTTCTTCATAAATTGAGTGAAAAGCAGTTTAGATTTCGATCTTTTTCTCACCGTATGTCTGCATCATGGCTTAATGTTTACACAAAATATTTAATCCTTCAGCCAATCAGCCATCTTGGCTGGGTTAGTGAAACTGGAGAGATTACCCAATATGTTCTTATCAGTCAGATATTGACCTTTCTAATCCAAGTGGCATCTTGCTCAGTGATCTTTATCACAACTCGTGAGGTGTAGTCGTAGACTGAGTAGAACCGGAAATTTAATCTTAAAAATCAACAGATCTCCAGACGCTTCGTGTGAAGGTGAAGGTCGTTTGTCCGGGAGTCGTCTCAAGGTTGATTTCATACAAATTCAATATAATGTCTCCATGGCTTCTTCAGTTTCATCCCTTCGTGTAAAAAATATTTAAATATTTACGTTGTCACAAGATAACGTAAAAGAGGTGACGTGACGTGAATGATGTTTAACGTCGCGTACAAGATATTTGCATTTGTATGGCAACGTTCATTCACGTATGGTGTTTGTTTTTAGTAGGGCTGCGCAATATAACCGGTTTACCGGTATATACCGGTTCAGACATGAAAACGATACGTATTGCGATAAGCTGATTGAAAACCGGTATTTTGACATGCATTCGAAAAGACTTCGTAACACTCGGAATTCTTCGGATATTTCCGTTTTATAAATTGTTCCTTTCCTTTTTTTATTTGTGCCAAATTTTACTTACATTTTTATTTTGTCATGATATAAAGTTTTTATTAAAGCTTAATCAAGCATGGTGATGTTGTTGTGTTTTTGCTTTATAAATCAAGCATCAACTCGATTATAAGTAGTTTTTTGTTAAAAAAGAACTTCTTGCAATATATTGCAATACATATCGCAATATATGCTTTCGCATCGCAATATATTGCAATCTGAAAATTCTCTGCAATACCCAGCCCTAGTTTTTAGTTCGGACTAATGCCAGTTTAATGGTGCTAACCAACGCGAGATACCAGAGTGAGTGAGTGAGTGAGTTTAATTTGTAGCTGCTTTAAGCAATATTCCAGCAATATCAATGCGGGGGACACTAGAAATTGTACGAATGTGGGGAAACGAACCCGGGTCTGCGAGATACCAGACCATAGTTTAACCTGAACATGACACTTAGACAAAGTGTACTGATCCTTCGTTGATCTGTCGCTATGTTCTGTGATTAAAGCCAAGCACCAGGCAGGGTAACAATAAGTGTTCGGGTTCGAACCACCTGCCTTGAGTCCTCCTGGCAGATACTGTATCCACTAGACGGGGGAGGTGCTAAAAGAGTTACCACCACACGTGTTATATAGCGTACTTCAAAATTTACAAACTGCATGTTTTCACATCCCCTTAGTGAGTGAGTGAGTGATCAACAGCATGAGCATCGATCTGCGCAATTGGGAACCGAAGACATGTGTAAACCAAGTCAGCGAGCCTGACCACCTGATCCCGTTAGTCGCCTCTTACGACAAGCATGGGTTACTGAAGGCCAATAATCAAACCCGGATATTCACGGGTCACATCCCCTTAGGGACTCAGGGTTAAATGTACCCGGAGGTGTTCAGCATTGCTCACAATATCAGCCACTAGACTGCTTGGTCCAGACTAAATTATTTACAGGCCATTTAACCTCAATCATGCTGACTGCCACATTTAACCATGCAATACTGCTTGTCTCTGGTACAGTATTACATGTCGTTAAGGGACAGACTGATCTACTGCTCCACTACATGATAACATAAGAAACGCGAGTTTAGCACGCGGTTTTCACGTCAAAAAAACATACATGTACGAATAAAGATTTAGAATCTCTCCAGCAAAGTCTCCACAAGACTTCAACTTTCCAATAGACAACGTTCCATTTTCATCCAGCAATATTCAAGAATATCCAACCTTGCTGTCTATATTTCACAAATTCTGATGTACAATCGAGCACACTCTTTCTCGGAAGATTTCAAACGCGCCTTACAACTTTTGCTCAAAGGGCTTTTCATGGTGTTGTGGTATTTTAAGTGTAAATGCAGGTTTAAAAATAATTATAATGGACATGATGTGCCCGAAGCAATTTGTTGTTTGAACTTGTTCTACATGTTTCCGTGTTGTTAAGATGGCACTTGACTTGCCTTTGCGTGTGTTTATGACGTGAGCCACGGTGGGGCAGGATATGGTAAATGCTTTGGGGAACTCCTGGTATCATCAGTAAGTGATGGTAATTAATAAACATGATTATGTTGTGTTTGGAGTTGTACCGTTTAGTGGATACTTCATGGCATGAAGTGGTGGTGTATGGTCCTGTGAATAGAACTCAGGTCACAAATCAGGCGAGGTTAAGCAACGTTGGGTGCGGAGAGTCCTTGGATGGGTGACCGTGTTTGCAATGGGCAGCTTGACTCCTGAGAGTTTCTAGAACTTCCGTCCTGACCCACAACGAAGCACATGTGGTCTCACCTTAATCAAGTGAGTTTGTTCAAACTTGCCTCTGTTCACCCAACGGAAAATGGGTACCCGGTGGAAAAGTTATGTGAATATTAACCTTCTAGCGCCTCACAGGCAGCTTGGGTTATCCGGGGTAATAATAATCAGATTGTGTGTTACGCTTTGAGCATGTGTCTTGTACATGGAAAAGGCACAATATATGCATTATTATTATTATTATTATTATTATTATTATTATTATTAAGAGTCGGTTATGTTTACAGCAGTGTTATTTGAAGCGCATGTTGTACGTCATGATGTGACCACGAAAACGCCCAGGTCAAGCACTGTCACTAGAACATGGACCAACAGAACGCCTAGTTGGGAGGCGTCAGGTTGTCTCCAGACATCACTGCCGTCAAGAGGTTTTCGTAGAATATGAAACTCGAAAACACAGGTTTCCAATCTCACCATCTGCTAGAAATATTAGAAAATAATATACTTTAAAATAACCTATATAACGATAGATACAACTGGCCAATCACATGACCTTGCTGCGGTTTATGAATAACATTAAAGGGGCACTGATCCAGAGTGGTTAATGTTTCGCGCCAACAATTACGTCAGGTGGTCAGCCCCTGCTCCCTCCACCGTGACGGACACGGGGACTGGGCAGCTGTCCCACTATAGGCAGAATTTCTTCAACCTAAACAATGAGACAATAAGAATGGTGGATGCCCATCAGATGCCGTTACTGAAAATATCTACGGTAGTTTGTAATACTCACACACATTCCGCGTCATGCCAAAAGACGTTAAAATATGGTACTTGTTGGTCCCTGCCTGGCGCTCGGCATTAATGGGTACAACAAGGACTGGTCGGCTCGGAGTCAGTATAATGTGTCTGAGTGGGGTATTCATGCTTCTCTGCGGCATGGTATCTCAGTGAGCTAGCACTATAAAACCAGCTTACGTCTGGGCTAGTACAAGCAGCCGCACATACACATACACACGCATGCACGTCGTCATATGAGCGAAATATTCTCAAGCACGACGTTAAACCCAATTTCACCTCACCTCTTATGCAACAATGAAGTTCCGTTCACATCCTCAAAACAGCTTCCACTAAGAACCACCCCCACCCCCACCCAAATTTGGCATGCAATATAGCGATTACCACTCCCTTACTGTAACCCAAGAGTGGCACCTGGTATAAACCTACACCTGTTATTTGTCATCATTCACTTGATGGTCAGTTAATGAATTTATAACAGGTATAATTAGTGGTAACACCACTCAGATTAACCGACAAAGCAAGCCAAATATAGACGACTTGACATATAACACAATCAACACAAGGAAGCCACACGCGTTGACAGAGCAGCAATTCTGATAGATAAATCTAAGATAACATTCACTATATTTGTTTAAACAACAACATGTTATGTATAGAAACACATGTTACGTTCATCTCAAATATAGGACACATGTTCTATACGTTATCTCGAGATGCAGCATATGTTCTGGAAAGATTTTCAGTAATGTCAAGACCGCTGCAATAGCATGCTCTATGGCTCACTCGATACACTTCTGAACAAACCCCCGTGGGCGGTGGGATAGCCTAGTGGTTAAAGCGTTCGCTCGTCACACCGAAGACCCGGGTTCGATTCCTCACATGGGTACAAAGTGTGATGTTGCTGGAATATTGCTGAAGAGGCGTAAAACATCATTCACTTCGGGCACTTCGGGCTGTACTCTAACCTTAAGCCCTTATGCCTTGATATAACTTGAACACACCTTCTCTGGTCAGGCTATCGCTAGAGTGAGTGAGTGAGTTTAGTTTTACGCCACACTCAACAATATCCCAGCTATATGGCGGCGGTCTGTAAATAATCGAGTCTGGACCAGACAATCCAGTGATCAACATTATGAACGTCGATCTACGCAATTGGGATACGATGACATGTGTCAACCAAGTCGGCGAGCCTGATCACCCGATCCCGTTAGTTGCCTCTTACGACAAACATCGGTTGGCTGAAGATTAATTCTAACCTGGATCTTCAGTCCTATCGCTAGAATATGAGCCCTCAAACACGAAGTAAATATGATACTCGTACATATACGGTATAAACAACCAGTGATTGGTCACCAGTACATCGCTAGAATATTAACCAACAAACACTCTGTGAGGATGCTCCTAGAATATGACCCTATAAAACCCTCGGGTTGGGCTGTCATTAGAAAAAGGTGAGTGAATGAGTGAGTTTAGTTTTACCCAGCTTTTAACAATATTCCAGCAGTATCACGGAGGAGAACACCTGAAATGGGTTTCACACATTGTACCCATGTGAGGAAACAAACCCGGCAAATAGTTTAACCACTAGGCTACCCCTCCGCCCCTATTAAAAAACGAACCTTAAAATGACCAAAGACTGCAATGTTTGCTTGTTAGTTTCATAACGCCGCACTCGGCAATATACTACGACGGTCGTCTCTCAATAATCGAGTGATTGACATCATGAGCATCGATACGCGATATCACATGTATCAAACACAACATAGCCCGATCACCCTGTCGTGTAAGCCGCTTCTTGTGATAAGCACGTAAACATTACAACCCTACTCAAAGCCTAATGCGAAATGTCAGTACAATGTCTAATTCCAAACCTAATGCGGAAGACATTCACTAAACATTTACATGATGTTGCTTCCAGTTGCTTATAAAACAACTCTAAGATCTAAAG
Organism: Haliotis rubra; assembly: GCF_003918875.1. Classification (NCBI taxonomy): domain Eukaryota; kingdom Metazoa; phylum Mollusca; class Gastropoda; order Lepetellida; family Haliotidae; genus Haliotis; species Haliotis rubra. The sequence continues at coordinate 108,532 of NW_025767599.1, forward strand.
TTAACAGACCTTATAAATTACCTACAACGTTGTCCAAATACTGCCTGGACCCGAATCTGGCCGAATTGGTGGCTTATTAACAGATCTTAAAAATAAACACCGACCTATTACTTTCTCACACCATGTGAGCTCTGTATGTAAACACCACCGAACATTAGTTGGACCATTAACTAAATGCATCCTCTCTTCCATATCCTCATCAACATGCCACATTAACTAACTGCTGTACCAAGCAAGAATGTTTACAACGGCCCATCTCTGTGTGTGGAACGCAGAAACAGTCCAGAACCCCTGCAGGCGATCTAGCTCGCCGACAAAAGATTAGAAAACACCTTGGTTACCGGGACTCTCCGAGCATGTTTTGTTACCGTTCACTAAAACATGTGTGGGCAGAGTTAGCTTTAGATGTTGTGTAGCTGAAGGACATTAAGTCAATTTGTAGTTATTTATATTTTCAGTATAAACCTTTGAGAATCTCTGTAATTAAATTTCCGATAGAAGCAATCACTAAATTAAAAAACAAACACTTCGTTCGCTTTAGCAGAGCCGCAGTTCCAGTTCGAATTCTCTGGCCCCTACCACGCGATTACCCCTGTGAATATCCGGGTTAGAATTGGTCTTCAGCAACCCATGCTTGTCGGAAGAGGCGACTAACGGGATCGGGTGGTCAGGCTCGCTGACTTGGTTGACACAAATCATCGTAGATCGATGCTTACGATATTGATCACTGGATTGTTTGGTCCAGACTCGATTATATTCAGACTATATTTCCATACAGCTGGAATATTGCTGAGTGTGAAATTAAACAACAAACAAACAACCAACGTGATTGCAGGAATCGATTTGAATGGATATCGTGTGGTCACAATGTCTGACCAAGCGTTCTATTGTACCCACACTGTCGTTTGCTATGGGATTAAACACGTGTAACCTGGTCAAGACTCGATTATTTAGAAGATGAAATGTAATGTTACTGATTAGATAAAAAATTTTCCTGTTGAAATAATTGGGCTTGCAATTTGTAACGTATTCCGCTTAAAGTGTTAAAACGCTCTCGAGAGATTTGCCTCGGACCGGCCGTCAGAGCGTGACGCCACGTCAGCAAGACAACCACATTCGGCTGACCCATCTAAGGAATCGATTGCACACCTCCAGGTTGACTAGACCATTCCTGACTGAACAGAACCGACCAAGGGAGTACATCATCCGACCCCAACAGCCTGCAATATGTCCAATTATATATAGATGATGGCCAGAATGAAGAAGCAAGACCGGGTTATACAGTGACGATGTATGATGTGATGCTGGTATATTATTTGTGTTGGACCTTATGTTTGCAGTGTTTCAGCCTAATGGCATTTCGGTAAGAAAACTTTTGTTGTGAAATCCATGATATGGCTGATATGCTGCCGATGTGACTTTAAATTTTAACTCACTTACTCAACTACATATGTAAGCAGTTTACATTGAAATTTGATCACTTTTACGTTCTCCTGGCTGGGTCTGGCAAGAAACTTGACACTAGAACTAGAACCAGTATATTCCAATGATATTATTCGTAAGTTAAAGCTTTAACAGAAAGAAATTAAAACTAAGTGCAATAAAACTTATTTTGCTTCAGTTTCAGACCAAACAAATCTATATATTGTCGTATCTCACACTCCTTAAATATGTCCGTGCATAAGAAGACTCGTATAAAGGTCGTTGGTCTCGGGGACTGTCCTGTCAAATGGTTAGTCTGACATGAAGACATATTCCTGCCTTCATAATCATATTTCTGTTTCAGTACTGATTTGACTTCACTCTCTGATGGACCCGTGAAGATCCGGGTTAGTACTGATCTTCAGTAACCCATGCTTGTCGTAAGAGGCGACTAACGGGATCGGGTAGTCAGGCTCGCTGACTTGGTTGACACACGTCATCGTATCCCAATTGCATAGGTCGATGGTCATGCTCTTGATCACTGGATTGATTGGTCCAGACTCAGTTTACTGACTTCACTCACTCACTCACTTACTTCACTGACTGACTTCACTCACTCACTCACTTCACTGACTGACTTCACTCACTCACTTCACTGACTGACTTAACTCACCCAGGGGGGAATTCAGCTGACATGTAACCATGCAGGAGGCAATGACACATCTTCCGCCAGAGCAAAATGTCGGTGAGGATAAATAACGGATAAAACAACACTTCTGTGCTTTGAATGTCTGGAAACAAGGCTGGCGTATCAACCAACTTCCTGTCTGCAGTGTCCCTCGGCGTCTGGCGACAGTACATGCGAATGTAGATGTACACGAGAGCCTCCCCCTCCCCTCCCTCCCCCAAACCCCTGTCGTGTTGACATCATTTGCCTGGTGTACAGGCGCGATGACTCATGGTACCGCCAAATGCTTCTCTTGCCACCAATATGAATGAACCGCTACACAACGAGTGGTGAACAGTCTCCGTCTGTTAAGCTTTACGAGGTTGTCATAAATGTGGTGTACGAATGCGACGGTAGATATAAGACAGCGGAAATGTCTCTTATTTGAACGATCGGCTCAGTGCATGACATGTGCATGCGTGTGATACAGATGTTGAAATGTCGGCCATGACATTGCCACATGTGTGAGTCAGATGTTTTAGGGTTTTGAAGTTAAATTGGCGGTGGGGTAGCCGAGTGGTTAAAGCGTTCGCTCGTCACGCCGAAGACCCGGGTTCGATTCCACACATGGGTACAATATGTGAAGCCCATTTCTGGTGTTCCCCGCCTTGATATTGCTAAAAAGATTAAAGGTACATTTTCAGCCTGACATTTAATTACACATAGCAAACATATAAAGCAGAATTTCCATGCATTTATATGGTCAGAATGGGTTTATTCTACCCCAAAGCTGAGCACTGTGTGCAAATCATATGCTCTATGCAATCTCAATGATTGTAGGCATCCTTTGAAAATTCTTTAATTCCGGAAATAATCGGTATGTCAATAACGGGTAAAACTACCACGTGCTCCTAAACATGCAGCACATCGTTGAGGCACACTGTCAATCAGACCGCGAAAAACATCTGTGGGATAGCCTGCCACTCTGCCTGAAGAAACTGGACCAATTCTTGAAGATTACCAGGTTGATGATGATTGTCCCTCACCCGGCTGTCCAACTCGTCACAAGCATGCTCAATCGCATTCTCTTCCCACAGAGGTTACTCCTGTCATATCTTCCTACGTAACCTCTGTTCTAATACGGCCCTTTCATGGTGTGAGCGTTCGAGACTCGTGATTGGAGGCAATCAGATTTAGTTGTGCAATCAGCGACGTTGTTTCAAAAGTGATCATTCGCAAGGCCTCGGTAATTTCCGTATGCTTCGAGAAAACTAAACCTCTTCCCCTGCGCGATGCGCAAACGTTTCTTCTAGACAGAACTCAGTCATGTTATGGCGGATCAGTGGCGTCTCCATCGCCCTTGTTGACAACGGACAAGCTAGCCATTAAACGTCTTGTGTGTAATATCAACACAAGTCCCCGGCAGATAGGGGGATATTTGTGGCCTCACATTTGCTTGTGTTAGTCAAGTTGAATCTAAGTCGATGTAACACGTGTTCTGATTGGATAGGAAGAAGGGAGATAATTCGTGTTGCGATCTTTTGCCGCTAGGGGATTTTACGAGAACCGGGAAATATGGCCGTATTAGAACAGAGGTTTGTAGGAAGATATGACAAGTAACCTCTGTGGGAAGAGAATGGCTCAATCGGTGCCATATCAGGCAAGTATGCAGGCCAGTCCATTCTCACAATGCCATTTTGATCGAGAAAATCATTCACAAGCCCGATGTGGCCCAGCATTATCATCCTGAAGAAGAGAACCAGCTCCAGTTTCTGATACCAGTCCAATTTCCCTTTTAAATTTTCATTTGAAATAATAATGTCTTTGCCATCAACAACGAAACCGCAAAACTGAACGTTTTTATCCTATTGAGAATTTAATTGTTGATAAAGCACCAAATAAAAAAATGCTATCGCGTAATCTGTCATTGTCGGCCATGCATTTTGGATGTTTCTGCCTTAAGCTGTCGTAAATCTCCAATGCTGAAAAATGATACAATAAAAACACTGAATAGACTTCATTGTTCATAATTCACGGTGTCATGCACGGCCGTAGGTGCACGTGATCTGCAGTCCGATGATGACGACGATGTTGTTTCCTCTGTTTCTTCCCATGTCAGATGAAAGGAGCGCCCGTTGTTTAATTCCCTTGTATATACATTTCACTTTGATAAGATGACTCATGTTGTTTTTTCCCATACAAGATTGTTTAACTATGAACACCCACGTGGTGAGGCAAGGAAAGTGTGTTTTTCTAGGTTTCCCTTGTTTTCAAACTGTTGGGGAAGTCAGGCTCGGTGCCTTATTTGAATGCTTGGCAGAATGGTCGGGATCGATACTCACGATTTTAGTAAATGGTTCGCCTGGTCCAATCTCGAATGCTAACGACCTGTATGTATTAGTAATTTTGTATCTTTTTTGAAAATTTAAGGTACTCTGAAAATACACGAGGTCTACATGGATTGTGTCTGATTGCAAATGACGAGAAGGTGGTGGTGTGTTGGTGTGTCAGTCTACGTTAACTTAGGCTCACTATTATTCGTTATACTGACCTTCTACTAGGGCTTGTTAGACTCAGTAAAGGAGTGTAACGAATAATACTGAGCCTAAGTTTACTTAGACTTTGAGTGTATGGTCCTGAGCATACTTTCTCTTCAATACATGTGCTGTGGACATGAGTGAGTGAGTGAGTTTGGTTTTACGCCACGTTTAGCAATATTCCAGCAATATCACGGCAGGGGACACCAGGAATGGGCTTCGCACATTGTACCCATGTGGGGAATCGAACCGGGTCTTCGGCGTGACGAGCGAACGCTGTAACCACTAGGCTACCCATCGTCCCTGTGGACATGAGATTACATCACACTGACATTTTGATTCAATGTTATGGGGTCCAGAAACTGCGTGAAACTGCGCATTGTTTCTGTGTGGTAGGAACATGAGATTGTATCGAACGGGAACATCTTCTGTATAGCAGGATTAAGAAAATGCGTGAAAGTGAAGCATTGTCTCCATACGGGAGGGTCATACACTGGATTAAAGCGAAATACTCAATCTGGGTATGGGGTCAGGCGATCGCATGAAATTGAAAGATAGTTTCTATATGATATTGTCAAGCAGTTGTGTCAAGTAGTTGTGTCAAACATCAGTTGAGTTCCGCATTGCGTCCACTTAATGCGTGCTGCACGCATAGACCATACATGCCTTGATTAACCCCTGTACAGATACATGTTACTCCTGTACAGACGTACAGAGGGCATTGTTGACATACATTGCAAACCATGTCATCAACACCAACATCCGGGCATTACCGAGCCAAGACAACCTAACCTATATCAAGCAGTCATACGCGCCTTGAGATTTCGTGTTTACAAACTCCCCAGGTATTTGAGAACGAAATATAAAGGGCACGCTGACCTGTTGACTGGGTAATGACAATGCAGCGATACAAACATATACAATGCGAATAGAGTTATCAATAATCTTTCAAGCGATCCGTGAAGATCCGGGTTAGAAGTGTTCTTCAGCAACTCATTCTTGTCGTAAGAGGCGACTAACGGGATCGGGTGGTCTTGCTGACTTGGTTGACACATGTCATCGTATCCAAACTTAGATCGATGCTCATGCTGTTGATCACTGGCCGTGGGTTGTCTGGTCCAGACTAGATATTTATTGACCGCCGCCATATAGCTGGAATATTGCTGAGTGCGGCGGAAAACTAAACTCATTCACTCACTCACACACTCAATGGGGCGGGCGTCAACTCCTGCAGTGTATTTCTAGGTAATAAAATATAACAGCAAATAATAAATTGCTTGTATTTGATGTCTTAATTGGGTTAACAATGTTCTCCAAGCGTCTCAAAGATTATGTAATCAAAACTCGCCAATACAATCAATACAATACGAAACAAGAGATAATTTAACTGTGAGACCTGGAGTGTCGAAATACAAGCACACAGTGGGTCTATTGTCGCAGGGACATTTTTTTCAACTTGGGCCTGTTTCTCCCCATGACGCAACAGAATAATGTCTGACTGGAAATAAAGGCTGAAAGCGGTTTTTGCAGGTTGACAGAAATTGGAGCAGGGAAAGTGATCTGTTCGCTCAGCGTTCGTGGGTGGGACAGCGAAACGGTTGGTCAGAATCTAACGGCGATACAGCTGTTGAAATTGAATTAAATTTCAGTCCGAAGTAATTACCTCCCCTTGTACAACTGAGTACGACGTCAGCGAGTCACCTTAACGCGTTTGTATTAAGATATAAGAGCTTTACATGTGACAAACTAGCCTTGCTCCATGGCTATACTGAATGCTGAGCCCATGAATGTATAGTAATTCTATCATTCGAAGATAAGCGGACAGTATTATTTTTTAGAAGTTATCTATTTATATTTACCTTAGAGACTTGAGCAAGTCTAATGTCAGACTTTTAGCTCGACGTTATGATATGATAATGTGCGTGTATGATAAAAACCATTGCGGTTTCTTAAAGTCTCTTAGACGAACCGAGACTTTGAACTGAGTTGAATGAGGAAATATTAATAAACTGCACTGAATGTGTTAGATGTTAAGTGACGTCACACAATATCCTTTACGATGTAAGGTCTCTCATATCTAAAAGGTGTTGTTTTAATATCGGACATGCGTATACCAACTTATTGAACATGCCGTGTCATTTTTGACAGGTTTTCATATCATTTGAATTGGATTAAAATAAAATGATCCGGAAAGATTTTTCATATTTTTAAACTAACTAAAAACGTATGAATTAGTCAAGTTCCTCTTTTTCGCTTAAAACTGAATAGGAAAACAGAATTAACCGAGTTAACCGTACTTCGAGATAAGCATAGTGGATCAGATCCATCACACCGAGACAATCAGGATAAGTTGATTTAAGTCGTCCTAAATCATTTATCGATTTAGTGTAGTTCGAATGTTCTTAACTATAACACATAACATAATTCTTAACTATATATGTCAATGGTCGTTCAAGTGGACGATGGCCAGTTTGAGCCCCGGCTACATTAAACCAAAGGACGTTAAAAGATTAAACTTGTTGTTACTCTGCCTGGGGGTCGTCATGCAGGGGGTAAAACAGGGACTGTTGGGCTCAGTTGGCTAGCTCTTTAATACTGACATTAGAAAGACTAGTACACATTAGCCACGCACACGCACACGCACACGCACACGCGCACACACGCACATGCAGACACGTCATTATACAAGTCAATATTTCAGAATCCCAATATCGCATCACCTCACATTTATTTATATTTTTTTTAATTCTCTAGAACCATTAGTTACACATATCATTAATTAAGGCGAGGTAGCCTAGCAGTTTAAAGCGTTAGCTAGTCATGTTGAAAATCAGTGTTTGACTTTTCTGTTGGCGGGATGGTTGAAGCCTTGACTTTAGTTTAAAATGGATGTTTTCTTGTTGAAAACGCGTAAATCACTTTTACATGCGTATATCAGCTTCATGAAGACAACAACGTACGATGATATTCATGATTAATGATTGGCAATGGCAAAGATTTATGACAAAAGGGACGAATTCATAACTCATTGTAAATCACACATAAGCTCACTGTCACGCATTGCGCGATATGTGACCTGTGACTGTGTGACTTATTCAGGCTTCCTGTCTGAATCGGTGCACGTGACATCACTGTTCGGAGTTTGGGAGGAGCCGGGAAAAGCAACTGGTAGCTGTTTATCAACAGAACTACTCCAGGGTTGGATGTAGCCGATTTGAGGTAAGAACATATTTTATCTACCTATATCTATCACATCATTCACGAAACACACACCGCAAATATATATATTTTCAGAAAATGTGACAATTTATTTTATATATCAGTTCCCTTCTCAGTTACGCTTGTTCAAGGAGTCTGTTTCAAATATAGATTAACAAATTTAAATATAGATTTTAAAAGCGAATCCTAATCATATGACTTGTATTTAAACCTTAAACCTTTCACTAACACGGTAAGATTTCAGTATCATGATCCGTATTACTTGTTAAGTGTCGATAGCTTTAGAAAAGGGCGGAAAATGGATTGTTTGCTTAACAACACTGTTTAAAAGCCATTTGTTCACATTTAGCACGTTAAGCGTTGCAAGGAGGTTGAAATTCAATGACATGCCACACTCAAACATATCTTTTCTGCACTTCGTGTTGAAAGTCTTTTCGTGGGAGTAACTGGAGACGTTTAAAGTACAGGTGCATAATGCACGCCTTTTGGGCGGAAAAAGAAGAGGGTGTCAAAATATATCGCTATGTCCTGTAACCGCCCATCACTTGGACTTTGTATACAGCTCATGAAAAAATTCCTGTGGTTTCGTCATGTTGACAACATTTGTCTTTTGCCATAAAATGACAGAAATTCGTAGCTGTCCCAAAATGAAAATATGAAGTACGACCCATGTCCGTGTGTCATGAGCAGATCCAGGAATTAGAGAGAGAGAGAGAGAGAGAGAGAGAGAGAGAGAGAGAGAGAGAGAGAGAGAGAGAGAGAGAGGGGGGAGAGGAGGAGGAGGTGGTGCACATAAACCATGAAGACCTCCGCAAACACCTCTGGATCCGCCCCGTAATATATTTTTTTAGAACTGTACAGCTGCGAATTCCTGTGGAGAAGTAAGTACTGTTATACTGTTATTTTCCAATCAAGTTTGACAACATATATGTTGTGTCCATAGTTTAGACGCTGATTTGTCTCATTGTCAACTATGTACAACTAATTTAATTAGCCTTCATGAATATCGACGTTACAGTGGTTTGTTATAAAAAGATGAAGTTGTCTCCAGAAACAGCCTCCGTATCAATTTTGTGCCGATAATTGTCACCATACTTATACGTCACCACACCCAAAATTTGAATATACGATTTTGAACTAGTTTCGTTTGACCCCTAACAATAGCTTACAGCTTCGTGGATAACAGGTTTATGTTTCAGCAAAGGGGTAGAATGGCAGTTTCAATCAGTGCGCTAGTTATTTTAACTGGGATGGGAGTTTGTTCTGGGAGTCTGAGATTGTGAATATGAATATGAATGAATGGGACTGTTTAGAAATAACTTGGGGAGTTCTCCTTTCCTCTCACACATTCTGTGGCTTCCATGAAGGAAGGGACATCTGGTTTGCATTACCCAATTAGTGGCATTTTGATTTCATGTCATGTGCGTGTTCCGATTGTTTCGTCTGAACCAGTAGACATGGTGTGTAATACATTGTCACAACGTTTGTCTGAACCAGTAGACATGGTGTGTAATACATTGTCTCAACGTTTGTCTGAACCAGTACACATGGTGTGTAATACATTGTCACAACGTTTGTCTGAACCAGTACACATGGTGTGTAATACATTGTCTCAACGTTTGTCTGAACCAGTAGACATGGTGTGTAATATATTGTCACAGCGTTTGACTGAACCAGTACACATGGTGTGTAATACATTGTCTTAACGTTTGTCTGAACCAGGAGACATGGTGTGTAATACATTGTCTCAACGTTTGTCTGAACCAGTACACATGGTGTGTAATATACACTGTCACAACGTTTGTCTGAACCAGTAGACATGGTGTGTAATATACATTGTCACAACGCTTGTCTGAACCAGTAGACGTGGTGTGTAATATACACTGTCACAGCGTTTGTCTGAACCAGTAGACATGGTGTGTAATATACACTGTCACAACGCTTGTCTGAATCATCGACATTGTGTGTAAGACATTGTCACAACGTTTGTCTGAACCAGTAGACATGGTGTGTAATACATTGTCACAGCGTTTGTTTGAACCAGTAGACATGGAGTGTAATACATTGTCACAACGTTTATCTGAACCAGTAGACATGGTGTGTAATATACACTGTCACAACGCTTGTCTGAACCAGTAGACATGGCGTGTAATATACACTGTCACAGCGTTTGTCTGAACCAGTAGACATGATGTGTAATATACACTGTCACAACGCTTGTCTGAACCAGTACACATGGCGTGTAATACATTGTCACAACGTTTATCTGAACCAGTAGACATGGTGTGTAATACATTGTCACAACGTTTGTCTGAACCAGTAGACATGGTGTGTAATACATTGTCACAACGTTTATCTGAACCAGTAGACATGGTGTGTAATACATTGTCACAACGTTTGTCTGAACCAGTAGACATGGTGTGTAATACATTGTCACAACGTTTATCTGAACCAGTAGACATGGTGTGTAATACATTGTCACAACGTTTATCTGAACCAGTAGACATGGTGTGTAATATACACTGTCACAACGTTTGTCTGAACCAGTAGACATGGTGTGTAATACATTGTCACAACGTTTATCTGAACCAGTAGACATGGTGTGTAATACATTGTCTCAACGTTTGTCTGAACCAGTACACATGGTGTGTAATACATTGTCACAACGTTTATCTGAACCAGTAGACATGGTGTGTAATATACACTGTCACAACGCTTGTCTGAACCAGTAGACATGGCGTGTAATACATTGTCACAACGTTTATCTGAACCAGTAGACATGGCGTGTAATACATTGTCACAACGTTTGTCTGAACCAGTAGACATGGCGTGTAATACATTGTCACAACGTTTATCTGAACCAGTACACATGGTGTGTAATACATTGTCACAACGTTTGTCTGAACCAGTACACATGGTGTGTAATACATTGTCACAACGTTTATCTGAACCAGTAGACATGGTGTGTAATACATTGTCACAACGTTTATCTGAACCAGTAGACATGGTGTGTAATACATTGTCACAACGTTTATCTGAACCAGTAGACATTGGTGTGTAATACATTGTCACAACATTTGTCTAAACCAGTAGACATGGCGTGTAATACATTGTCACAACGTTTTTCTGAACCAGTAGACATGGCGTGTAATACATTGTCACAACGTTTGTCTGAACCAGTAGACATGGTGTGTAATACATTGTCACAACGTTTGTCTAAACCAGTAGACATGGCGTGTAATACATTGTCACAACGTTTATCTGAACCAGTAGAAATGGCGTGTAATACATTGTCACAACGTTTATCTGAACCAGTAGACATTGGTGTGTAATACATTGTCACAACATTTGTCTAAACCAGTAGACATGGCGTGTAATACATTGTCACAACGTTTATCTGAACCAGTAGACATGGCGTGTAATACATTGTCACAACGTTTGTCTGAACCAGTAGACATGGTGTGTAATACATTGTCACAACATTTGTCTAAACCAGTAGACATGGCGTGTAATACATTGTCACAACGTTTATCTGAACCAGTAGACATGGTGTGTAGTTGTAATACATTGCCACAACGTTTGTCTGAACCAGTAGACATGGTGTGTAATACATTGTCACAACGTTTGTCTGAACCAGTAGACATGGTGTGTAATACATTGTCACAACGTTTGTCTGAACCAGTAGACATGGTGTGTAATACATTGTCACAACATTTGTCTAAACCAGTAGACATGGCGTGTAATACATTGTCACAACGTTTATCTGAACCAGTAGACATGGTGTGTAATACATTGCCACAACGTTTGTCTGAACCAGTAGACATGGTGTGTAATACATTGTCACAACGTTTGTCTGAACCAGTAGACATGGTGTGTAATACATTGTCACAACGTTTGTCTGAACCAGTAGACATGGTGTGTAATACATTGTCACAACATTTGTCTGAACCAGTAGACATGGTGTGTAATACATTGTCACAACGTTTATCTGAACCAGTAGACATGGTGTGTAATACATTGTCACAACATTTGTCTAAACCAGTAGACATGGCGTGTAATACATTGTCACAACGTTTATCTGAACCTGTAGACATGGCGTGTAATACATTGTCACAACATTTGTCTAAACCAGTAGACATGGCGTGTAATACATTGTCACAACGTTTGTCTGAACCAGTAGACATGGTGTGTAATACATTGTCACAACGTTTGTCTGAACCAGTAGACATGGTGTGTAATACATTGTCACAACATTTGTCTGAACCAGTAGACATGGTGTGTAATACATTGTCACAACATTTGTCTAAACCAGTAGACATGGCGTGTAATACATTGTCACAACGTTTATCTGAACCAGTAGGCATGGTGTGTAATACATTGTCACAACATTTGTCTGAACCAGTAGACATGGTGTGTAATACATTGTCACAACGTTTGTCTAAACCAGTAGACATGGTGTGTAATACATTGTCACAACATTTGTCTAAACCAGTAGACATGGCGTGTAATACATTGTCACAACGTTTATCTGAACCAGTAGACATGGTGTGTAATACATTGTCACAACGTTTGTCTGAACCAGTAGACATGGTGTGTAATACATTGTCACAACATTTGTCTGAACCAGTAGACATGGTGTGTAATACATTGTCACAACATTTGTCTAAACCAGTAGACATGGCGTGTAATACATTGTCACAACGTTTATCTGAACCAGTAGACATGGTGTGTAATACATTGTCACAACGTTTGTCTAAACCAGTAGACATGGCGTGTAATACATTGTCACAACGTTTATCTGAACCAGTAGACATGGTGTGTAATACATTGTCACAACGTTTGTCTGAACCAGTAGACATGGTGTGTAATACATTGTCACAACATTTGTCTAAACCAGTAGACATGGCGTGTAATACATTGTCACAACGTTTGTCTGAACCAGTAGACATGGTGTGTAATACATTGTCACAACATTTGTCTGAACCAGTACACATGGCGTGTAATACATTGTCACAACATTTGTCTGAACCAGTAGACATGGCGTGTAATACATTGTCACAACGTTTATCTGAACCAGTAGACATGGCGTGTAATACATTGTCACAACGTTTGTCTGAACCAGTAGACATGGTGTGTAATACATTGTCACAACATTTGTCTGAACCAGTAGACATGGTGTGTAATACATTGTCACAACGTTTATCTGAACCAGTAGACATGGTGTGTAATACATTGTCACAACATTTGTCTAAACCAGTAGACATGGCGTGTAATACATTGTCACAACGTTTATCTGAACCAGTAGACATGGCGTGTAATACATTGTCACAACGTTTGTCTGAACCAGTAGACATGGTGTGTAATACATTGTCACAACATTTGTCTGAACCAGTAGACATGGCGTGTAATACATTGTCACAACGTTTATCTGAACCAGTAGACATGGCGTGTAATACATTGTCACAACGTTTATCTGAACCAGTAGACATGGCGTGTAATATACACTGTCACAACGTTTGTCTTAATCATCGACATGGCTTTCAATATAAATTGATATATCGCATGGCTCAACCAGAAGATATAAACTGATGAAGTATTTGTGTTGTCACAGTAGTGTTCAGAATCCTATAATCCTGGGTTCGAATCCTACATTTGTATCACCACCTTACCTGTGCCTGTGGATTTCATCGGACCTGAATCCCTTTAATCTCAGGTCATGCATTCAGGTCGAGGTATAACTGATATACTGTCCAAATCGGCGTTAAACCGAACTCACTCACTCTGTGGGTTCGTTGACAGAGGGTCTGGTCCGAGAGCGGAAGATCAGTGTTTGATCATGTTTTGCATCATACCAAAAACACGTTAGAAGATGGTATTTGATGTTACCCTGCCTGGCGCCGGCCTTCTAATCAGTAAACGTTGACACAGTTGGGTATTCATGTTAAACTGAGGGATGGTGTCTCTGCGGGCCAGCACTATAAACCTGTCACTAGTCCGGGATTGTACAAACAAACGGGGCGATTGGATTAGCCTAGCGGATGAAGCCTTCCCTCGTTACGCCGATCTGTGTTCAATTCCCCACGTGGGTTATGTGTGGAGACCCTTTCTTGTGTTCGCCGGAATATTGCTAAAGGCGGCGTAAAACTGTATTCATGTACTGTAGAAGCAATCATACACGTACGCACGTGCGCGCGCGTTAATGTCGAACTCCATTTTACCTTACCTCGACTCATGTAGTTTGTAAATACATTTACTTAAAACATACTCCTTGTATCTGAGTGAGTGAGTGCGTGAGTTTAGTTTTACGCCGCGTTTAGCAATATTCCAGCAATATCACGACGGGGGCACCAGAAATGGGCTTCATTGTATCTGAGACTCTGATACATTCAGTAATAGTGTCAGTATGTTGTGAAAAAAAACAAAAGCTGCCTTTGAAATGCCAGAAGCATCATAAACACTGATAGAGTGTATCAACAAACAGTATGCATTCGGCGTTTGTGTTGTAATAAAGAATAATATTTTACTTGATTTTATCACATGTGTAATAGAACATAATTGGTTCTGGCATGTGTCATTGCAAATAATTTTAGAAAGGGTAGATCACAGATAAATTGCTTTGCACTTGCTGAGGAAAATAAACTACAACCGGAGGGATTTCAGATAAGGGAGGCAACTCTGTACGGCCCGTGCATAACGACCGCTGATGGCGCGATACAATTCTTTTGTTTTCATAGTGGTTTTGAAAAACCATATCAGTCGCGGTATATGAGCCGAGCGTTCGGTTACCCACATCCAAACCAACAGCGGTTGAGACAGTGTTGTTTTACTTTCCTGGGTTTTTTTTAAAAGCTTGTCTCATTTTAGAGTATTTAACTTTCGGCAGTAGGCGGTACAATTACATTTGATTGTGACAAAGCATGTAGAATATCTGATGAAAAATGCGTCGCACATGTGGTGCCTATTTCGGTTTTATTGCTGGAGATTAAATGGCTTAATTTGAAGTATTTTACTGCCATGTGGGACAGATTGGGCTATTCTTCGGCTGCCAAAGCTGCAAGTCAGCACAATATGCACTTAAAAATATAACAGAAATTTTTAAATTTAAAATAACACGTTCCCTCTTCCGCCTTCTTTTACAGAACTACTCAGTGTTAAAACCGCGGGTTGTTAATCGAAACAGCAATCAATGATGTTGCAGTTTACGGTGGTATGTGAGTCACTGGCTATGGGCCAGATATTCTAGTGATTGACATCAGGAGCATCAACCAACCCAGTTGGGATACGATGGAACGCATCAATGATGTCAGCGAATCTGACCACCCGATCTCGTTAGCCGTATCACCGTCGAACATCAGTTGCTGAAGCCGATTTCTCTCTTTACTGTACACCCCCAATCTTCACTAACTACTTCATAGTACACCCCAATTTTCACTAACTACTTCATAGTACACAACAATCTTCACTGACTACTTTACAGTACACCCCCAATCTTTACTAACGACTTCACAGTAAACCCCAATCATCACTAACGACTTTACAGTACATTCCATATCATCACTAATAACTTCATAGTACATCCCCAATCTTCACTAATGACTTCCCTTCGGTGTTCAGGAGAAATTTAGTTTACCAAAATATTCTAAGTATAGATTTGTTGGTGTGGACTTTTTAAAGTCCATTCAGTATTCCAGTCATAATAAGATTATTCTTGTTTTTAATATGTTGCCCTTTCAGATTACAATTAGGGGGGAGGTACATGTATTCAAATCTTGTCTAAAATATTCTTCAATATCATTTACCGTAGTGGATTTCATTTAGTAATGAGGTGATTAGTTCGATAATCTTTGCTTTAAACAATTCAAGCTTTGTGTGTGATGAATGGAACTGACAAGTGGGGCGGTAAAACATTTATTCACTCATTTACTCGAGAGGGGCTGTTTGTGTAATGTCCAATTGCAACCCCAATGTAAGCTGTTTTCGTTTGTTTGTTGCTTAAAGCCACTATCAGCAATATTCCAGCCATATGTAAATGTTCGAGTCTGTATAAATATTCGAGTCTGGACCAGACAATCCAGTGATTCGAATGTAAGCATGAAACGTTCGTCTAAAGGGTTATCACGCATATACACCAAACGCGAACTCTATGTTTTGGGTAAAAATGTATGTGGCCATCAACCTCTGCTGATAGTAGGAGTCGACTAATGGATCGGGTTGACAGGTTTTGGTATATTGCATGTCACTGTACCTCAAATGCATAGACCGATGCTCATGACATCAATCACTGGATTGTCGAAAATTCTATAGAGCGGTATCACAAAGTCTAGACTAAATATGAGTAGGCCGTTAAATAACAGGCAGACAAAAACATGTTTAAGTTTTATTAGTAGTTTTAGTCTTTTAGATTTTAGAGTGAGTGAGTATGGTTTTACGCCACTTTTAACAATATTCCAGCAATATCACGACGGGGGACACAAGAAACGGGCTTCACACATTGTACCCATGTGGGGAATCAAACCCGGGTCTTTGGTGTGACGAGCGAACGCTTTAACCACTAGGCTACCCCACCGCCCCTTTAGTCTTCAGAGAGACAGATGGTCATTTGGGTTTGATAGTAAATTTTAGCTTGAAAACTGCCCACCAAATTGTGCATCCACAGCATATCTTCGGCGTGAACGACTGATCAGTTGCTACGTCCATCCAAATATTGGTCTGAAAGTATCATTTGTCCATCTGGTCAAGAATTCAGTTCCATTGTTCTTGTCATATCAGAATAATGTTGAAGGTCAACAGCTGCACGGTCAGACATCCAAAACATCAGTCGTCACGGCAGTAGTATTGTAATAGCTTGCGCCGTATCCCACATCTCTGATGTCTGTGTAAAATCAACAGACAAATATATTTGTGTTATTTCTTTGTGTTGTGTTATATGATTCTCATTAGTTCAAACAAGGACATGGCTTCAATGAGAAAGTTATACAGATGGTCAATCGGCACAACTCGGTACTTTCCGTACTTGCAAATGACTCCGATATAGGCGAGAGTTGACATTCGGGATTACCCGAATTGTCGCGAATGGCCGAAAGTTTGCGGTAACGACGAGGCTTGCTCAAATGTGGGTTCATTCCGGCGGTAGTAAGGCGCAGTCTTCTGATGATTGTTCAATAAGGTTTATCTTGGACAAATAAAAGTGATATGCGACAAGTTCAAGTTACAATGTATTTGTTTGCTCGGGGCCAGAGGTGAAACAAAAAAATAAACAATATCCGCTGTCTGTCGGAAACCCCGGCGTTTGTCGGCGGCGAGTCTGGGAGACGTGACAGCGTTACGTGACATTCCGTACAGGACAGCCTATCTCTATGCATGTAATCTTTCAACGCTGAGATCATTTAATGTCGAGTGATGTAGGCAGTCTTTTTTAACACGATCAGTAATTTGAAACATTTTATTCACATTGGGGGATTCTCATTGATAAACGTGGCCTTTATTTTTTAGATTTTTTTCCCTCACGTTTTTTTAAGGATTGAGTTTGTGAGAGTTATCTATCGACAAGTTCAGTGATATTCAAGGTCTATTGCGGTAAGCTTTAAGGGATTAAGCCTACAGAAAGTAAGCCAATGGTTTACGGCACGAGCAACGATTATCCGGTTGCTATGGAGTCTGACCATATGAATTTGACCCCAGACTTAGTAGCATTTTCTTGCCTGCTGCCATGGCGCTGTAGGAGTCTATCTTTGCCCACAGGCTCTGGTAAAGCAAATTGTTTGTTGTTTAAAATTGTTAACTCAGCAATATTCCATCTATGTGGCGTCTGTCTGTAAATAATCTAATCTGGAACGAACAATCCAGTGATCAACAGCATGAGCATCGATCTACGCATTTGGGATGACATGTAAACCACATATTAGAAGCATATATAGCCACTTCCAGTGCCACAGTACTACTGAACAGCAAGTTATAAGTAGTCACTACATTAACCCGTGAAGGTCCGGGATAGAATAAACCTTCAGTAATCCATGCTTTTCGTAAGAGGCGACTAACGGGATCGGGTGGTCAGGCTCGCTGACTTGGTTGACACATGTCATCGGTTCCCAATTGCCCAGATCGATGCTCATGCTGTTGATCACTGGATAGTCTGGTTCAGACTCGATTATGTACAGACCGCCGCCATATAGCTGGAATATTGCTGAATGAGGCGTAAAACTAAACTCACTCACTACAGTACTATGACACTGGTGGCCATGGAGGTAGATATCTTGCTCCTAATGTGGACCTATCTCACTAATGGATGCGATACTTTTTTTAATCGAATTCCTACAATCGTGAATATATTTTTTTACGAAATATGTCCAGCTACTAAATCAAGTACTGATAATAGTATCACATAAAAATGATTATTGCCATAGTGATTATGAAAATCATAATTTACATCTTTTTCTATAGTGCATATCATGTCTGGTCAGATCAAACTAATCAACTGAGGGAACATGAAAATAAATATATCATTAAGGTTCGTCAGTCAATCAAGATATTTAAGAATTTTGCCAGATATTTACGTGTATTTTGTTGAAGGAAGATGCTATGTACATTTTGCTTCAGGTCGAGCCTCTGTTTCAGCTATTGAACCAAAATGTTAAAGTGATGACGTTATTTAAGTTATTGAAGTTTGAGGTTACAGCACAGAGTTTCGTTTAACATATTTAAAAGGTCACAGACGAATCCGTTAAACGATCACGTAACTAATGAGCCCTCAATACGAGAAACAAAATATACCTAAAGTCCAATTATTATCAATATTATGATTATTATTGCTTTGCTTCCACCTCCCGAGGTGACTGATATCTATATATTTCAAACATGACAAGCATCACACAACAGGTCGTTGCCTGGATGATCTCGCCCACGTGATGTCATCCAGCATGATTCATACGTCCTCCCACGTGTAGGTCGCTTCGCACGAGGTTTTCGAGACAGACCTGGGCTTTGAAGTTGACCGCCTCATTATCAAGGCACGCTCGTTTGTAACTGCTACTGTGGTCTGTCTCGGTGCTCGTTTGAGTGAGCACACGTTGCTGAGCTGGAGCCCGAGGAGATATGTCGGTTGCATTTTTAAAACAAGCTTTAAGGTTTTTTGTTGTTTTTTCTAATGAGACGAAAAGTGATGATATCGCTTTGGGATGGTGTTTGATAGAATCCAGATGTATGCTATGAAACGAGTTCATGCGAGTTCTTGTAAAATCTCTGGAAAAGTACATTTGGACGATGTATCACAAACAATTCATTTCAATTATTACTTTTTTATTTCTGCTGTAAATCTATAAAAATCAGTGGGTATACCAAAACACAAAAGGCATCCAATCTTTTGATTGAGAGGCGGTGGGGTAGCCCAGTGGTTAAAGCGTTCGCTCCTCACGCCGAAGACCCGGGGTCGATTCCCTACATGAGTACAATGTGTAAAGCCCATTTTTGGTGTCCCCCGCCGTGATATTGCTGAAATATTGTTAAAAGCGGCGTAAAACTACATGTAGGGGACACCGGGTTCAGTTGTAACACGTGGCAATCGTAACAAGGGCGATTACTCTAAACGTCCAGCACAGTGTAGGTGAGTAGAGTGACTTCCCTTTGTTGTCCTGCGGTACACATCCGGGCGTTTTTCAGCAGCTCGCACTTGGAGAGATATGGTTGGCAAAATCGTTTTTCACGTACGTGTAATTAAGTAATTTTTTCACAAAACGCAATAAAACGTTCTTAATGCAGTAAAAATTGTTCGGTATGAGATTAACTTTTCGTGTGTAAAATTGAGGTATAAGGACATATTTTGAAATAGAAATATTAGATAGGCCCAAAGTGGTTAACATGTGACGTGGCATGAAACATGGCTACTACCATCGGGGGCAATTGTAACACTGTGTTACAATTGCCCCCATGTAATTTTCCTTGGTGTAACGTGAAATTGTCAGTCAAATGATTATGAAGGTTTAATGGGGGGTTTTATGACAGATTTTAATAAAGTTGGAAGGGAAGTCTGTCTTCCACATGCACTAGGCTGTTGTGTTTGGGCGTTTGAATCAAACATGGCGATGGTGTTTCAGCACCCTTAGAGTATAAATGACCTCACCACGTTTAAGTTTATATATGACTATCAAATTTTAGGGTGTTCCCATACTTTTTGTTCGTAGTTTATATTCAGAGACAAAGCGTTGGTCTAACCTTATCACTGAGCTCTTCTCAATGTCCCATGCGAATAAAGCCGATCAGATCCGAGTGGTAACGGAACGCGTTCTCGTTTCCGTCCAGCCACGTGTGTGTTTGACAGATCACGTGACAACAACCGATCTCCACCAGTCAACAGTTTGACCCAAAAACGGTGTATAGATGTTACTTCATGATTACATTGTAAACAGATCAGTCTCCTCAAATTTGGTGTTCTCAGGAACCCGATCAGCAGTTTGTCTTTGATGTTTTGGAAACTCTGTTGAAGTAATTAAGACACATTACTGCAGATGAAAATAAAACATTTGGCCACCTTTGATACCTGTTTTCAGTTATGTCTTTATTTACACTGGAAACGATCCTTCGTTCCCAAATTCATGTGATGAAATCAAATTAGCGGTATATTATTCGAATTTGATACTTGCCGGCGATATTCACTGGAATCCGTGTTGTTTTCAGACCATGGTGTTATTGTTCGCCTCACGGGGTGAAGTAGCTTCCAACATGAACCTACGCACGACGCGTCGCGCCCGCGGCGTTTAAGCGCGAATCCAGTCAAGAATGTTATTTGACGCCGCGGTCTCAGCTATTACAACATTCCAAACTGCGACCTGTTATAGTTGAATCTGGATCTTACAAACCGACCGTTAGTCTGTCTCACAGTCCCAGAACTGCATTAACTCTTTTGCAGTGCTAAAATCCTAAATGCAAGTCTAGATTTCCACAGGTTCTGAATCTCCGGTTTCATTAGGGCTCCTTTTCGGTTTAAAAGGATATATCATAAGCGCTAGTCTAACTGACCGGTGCCATCCCTTGCAGCCACGTATGTTAGTCACGTTTAGTCGCAACTCCGCATCCCAGCAGTGGAAAGCTCCACGCAAAGTTACCTCTCATCTTCAGTCTATACATTTTTAATTGTAGAGTTTTAGAGTGAGTGAGTTTACTTTTACGCCGCTTTTAGCAATATTCCAGCAATATCACGGCGGGGGACACCAGAAATGGGCTTCACATATTGTACCCATGTGGGGAATCGAATCCGCGTCTTCGGCGTGACGAGCGAACGCTTTAACCACTAGGCTACCCCACCGCCCGTAGAATTTTAGAGGAATCTACTGAATAAGAGGGGCGAGGAAAGTATGCTGTTATTTTTTCTATTTTTTATTTACTTATTTTTTATTTTTTTTATTTATGTAATTGTTTATCGTTGTATTTTATATTTGTGACTGCAACAGAAGTTAGTAAAAAGTAATCAGTGGCTGGGTAATTTCGAGCAAAAATATGTTGCTTCATTGAAGAAATGGGTAACATGACCTTTGAAAGGTAAATTTATGAAAAGAGCACACAAAAAATGTCTAAAATTTGGGAGAGGTGGGTGGTTGTTTTTGTATTGTTTTGAGTTTTTTCATAGTTTTAAGTCTCTCAAGTCAAATCTGTTTCGCCGGTCAATTATTCCAGGACTTCTTTGGAACTCGTGAAACACGTTTCTTGAGCTGGTGTTCCTTGTCTTGGACCGCGGCGTTGAACTACATTCACGTACTCAGTCACTTCCTTGACCATAATCCCCACGTCACATTAACGTTAGCAGGACGCTTACTCTGGTGGGATGGGCAGATATGTTATCAACACATAGCGATATATATATGGACTTTGACCATTTAATAGTGATGGTGGGTACATGCCCTGCCTCTAAGAAGTATCTATTTCAAGCTTGAATATCCTGACAGGCTCGTTTGTGGAACCCCACACTGTCCGCCCAGTTTAGTATAATCTACACGAGGATGTAACACACGTGTAATAAATAAACACGCATTAAGTAATAAATTAAATCAAATGTTTTATTAACTTTTCGCACCCTGTTTTCTGTTGGTTTATGAATCATGTTTCACGGTGTGTGCTGAACTGAAAGGTGGCGTTACCACTGAAGTTTCTGTTAGCGTAAAAGTAAAACTCCGATACAATTGTTTTGGATGAGCAATATAAGCACTGTAATCGTGTAAGTGAATGTTTAAGATTGATTTAGACAAACCGGAATCTGTTAACCTTCCACCTACAAGATGATCTCTGGTCAGGCTGACACAGGATCAACAAAGTTACACACTGAGTCCATTTAATCCTCATTTACATCGGCACGTACCACGGGGTATAAAGTACAGTGAATCAATTCTGGTCTATCCACCCTGTTTGTTTGTTATTTAACGACACACTCAGCACTGTTCCAGCCATATGGCGGCGATCTGTAAATAATCGAATCTGGACAGACAATCCAGTGATCAACATCACGAGCAGCGATATACGCAATTGGCCCATGATACGATGACGTGTGAACCAAGTTAGCGAGCCTGACCAGCTGATCCCGTTAATCGCCTCTTTCGACAGGCATGGGTTGCTGCAGACAATTCAAACCGGATCTTCATTTAGGACCGCGTATAAACTGTTAAAACCAAGTACATACCCTCGTTTGACGGTGACTTCAAATGAGGAAAAAAGTACTGTTATCAAATGTTGATGTATTTGATAAGGGTATATATCGGTGTTTTGGGCTAAATTTTGCCGAGTGTTTTCAGTCTAATAATGGTTTGTTTATCAAATCCATTTCCAAAAGAAATTCTTTCTTTTGCCAAGCGACCCGTGAAGATCCGGGGTAGAATTGGTCTTCAGCAACCCATTCTTGTCATAAAAGGCGACTGTTTGTCGTTAAAGGCGGCTAACGGGATCGGGTTTGCTGACTTGGTTGATGTCAGTTCCCAATTGCGCAGATCGATGCTATGCTGTTGATCACTGGATTGTCTGGTCCAGACTCGATTATTTACAGACCGCCGCCATATAGCTGGAATATTGCTGAGTGCGGCGTAAAACTCAACTCACTCACTCACTCTTTTGCCAAGCAGTTAATATGGGTTTGTGCTCGACTTTGAGAGGAAGATTCAGTCAGTAAATGAGTGGTATAGCACATATTCACACGATTCAACAGTTGGGGTCTGCAAACTGTTTGCCTTTACGTTGACCTTCGCCTTGACCTTGACGCTGTCTAAGGAGGGCGTAAGCTAGTTTCAAGTGCTCCTAACCTGTTACGAGTGGAGACGTTGTCGGTGATAAGGTTTAAAGGAACAAACAAGGTCTTTGTACACTCAAGGAAAGGCCCAAAATTAGGAGCGTTGTACGGTTTGGTGGTGGTGGCCGGGACGTTGAAAATGGGGTATAACGTCTCGTCTCGTTTCGTCTCGTCTCGTCATCGGTTTTATAGTGCCAGTCCTTTGATATACCATGCAGCAGTTCTCTATCTCACCCCAGACACATAATACTCCAAACAGGACAATTAATGTCTTAATGTACAGCTGAGGGCACAGTAACAACAAGTTCCGTCTTTTAACGTGTTTTGATACAGGGGATCGAACCACCGCCCTTCCACTCTCTAGGTAGTCGCACTATTCATTACAGTGTTGAGTGAGTATGGTTTTTCGCCGCTTTAAGCAATATTCCAGCAATATCACGGCGGGGACACCATAAATGGGTTTCACACACTGTACCCATGTGGGAATCGAACCCAGGTCTTTAGCGTGACTAGCAAACGCTTTAACTACAGGCTACCCCGCCTCTCCTCTTAGAGCTAAGAGGTCCATTATGAGTAGTTATGGATATTCCAAAGTGTTTGCATCTGTCTGCAACGTCTAGACGCCTGCGTCGTGGGGATGACGTGGAGTGTGCTGTTGAGGTTGAAGATGTTGTGCCCAGGGGGATGCGTTAAAATGAAGAAGCTTATAGAATGTTTGTTGTGTGGTGCATTGTTTATTGCTCGGGATGAATGTTTGATGGCTTCCAGATGATGTGCTTTCAGTGACAACTGGAAAGATGTTTATTAAAAAAAGGACAATTTGGAACTGGAGTTATGGATCCTGACTTTATGAAAGAGTACTTACTTCGGAAAAAAATGTCCGTTTGTGATCTCGTAATCTGTGTTCCGGATTTTTATATTCGCTATTCGCTATGTACATAAACTATAATACTTATGTATGTCTATTGATGATAGGTGTACATTACGATACAAGTATATGTGGTCGTGTAATATGTGTACATATGATACCGATACCTGTGTTAGGCAAGTGAGTTTGTTCAAAATTGCTGCTGAAAATGGGTACCCGGTAGGATAAGTCATGTGACTGTTAACCTTCTAGCGCCTCACAGGCAGCTTGGGTTATCCAGGGTAATAATAATCAGATTGTGTGTTTGCGCTTTGAGCATGTGCCTTGTACATGGAAAAGGCGCATTATAAATTCACAATTATTATTTATTATTATGTGTTACACCTGCTCATGTGCACGGGTGACATTGGTACATGTGTACAGATGATACCTGTACGGTGTACGAAATAAACTTGAACATGTGTACAGATGATACCTGTACGGGTGTACGAAATAAACCTGAACATGTGTACAGATGATACCTGTATGGGTGTACGAAATAAACCTGAACATGTGTACAGATGATACCTGTACGGTGTACGAAATAAACCTGAACATGTGTACAGATGATACCTGTATGGGTGTACGAAATAAACCTGAACATGTGTACAGATGATACCTGTACGGGTGTACGAAATAAACTTGAACATGTGTACAGATGATACCTGTACGGGTGTACGAAATAAACCTGAACATGTGTACAGATGATACCTGTATGGGTGTACGAAATAAACTTGAACATGTGTACAGATGATACCTATACAGGTGTACGAAATAAACTTGAACATGTGTACAGATGATACCTGTACGGGTGTACGAAATAAACTTGAACATGTGTACAGATGATACCTATACAGGTGTACGAAATAAACTTGAACATGTGTACAGATGATACCTGTACGGGTGTACGAAATGAACCTGAACATGTGTACAGATGATACCTGTACGGGTGTACGAAATAAACCTGAACATGTGTACAGAGGATACCTGTACGGGTGTACGAAATAAACCTGAACATGTGTACAGATGATACCTGTACGGGTGTACGAAATAAACTTGAACACGTGTACAGATGATACCTGTACAGGTGTACGAAATAAACTTGAACACGTGTACAGATGACACTTATAACTGTGGACGGATAAGGCCTGTACAAACTATTTCAATGAGTCCAAGCGTCCGAGTCCCCGCATTTCCCTATCTATACACAGAGAAACATTAAATCCTAAGACCGACAAAGATGAATACAACAGGTGCATGTGTCCTCTGATTTTTGTAAGATGAAATGCTCAGCAGGCCCTGGAAGAGACAGTAACGTCCTTATTCACCGGAAGAAGGGAAGTGAAAAGCAGTAACAGTAAGACGTAAAACGCATGAATAATAAGGAAGTTGTCCATAATTCCCTTTCCCTGATTACATCCGACACTAAACGCCTATAAGACTACAAGCTCATTCAAATGATTTTCAAAGTAAGGTAAATACACACGATCTGTAAAGTCAGGACGAAGCCACGAACAGCGTTGTTGAAACGGCAATATTCTTGCAGGCACAGTGAGTGAGTGAGTGAGTGAGTGAGTGAGTGAGTGAGTGAGTGAGTGAGTGAGTGAGTGAGTGAGTGAGTGAGTGAGTGAGTGAGTGAGTGAGTGAGTGAGTGAGTGAGTGAGTGAGTGAGTGAGTGAGTGAGTGAGTGAGTGAGTGAGTGAGTGAGTGAGTGAGTGAGTGAGTGAGTGAGTGAGTGAGTGAGTGAGTGAGTGAGTGAGTGAGTGAGTGAGTGAGTGAGTGAGTGAGTGAGTGAGTGAGTGAGTGAGTGAGTGAGTGAGTGAGTGAGTGAGTGAGTGAGTGAGTGAGTGAGTGAGTGAGTGAGTGAGTGAGTGAGATTTTACGCAGCTTTAGCAATACTCCAGGAATCTTTTCTTGCGAGTGGAGACACTGTGACAATATACAGAAACACTTAAACATGAACTATGGCCAGTGTTAAACATTGTTCAGAAACAGCCGTTGACGAGCCACGCATTTTGTGAATATACTGTAGCATTATATTATATTTTTCGATATCTATCTTGCAATAGTATTATTATTATTATTATAAAACTAGATAAACCACAGAAAACATGTGAACGATTGCCATTCGCTCTCATTCATATGTATTGATGTACTATTTGGGCCTCCAAGACTGACCTCCATTCACTAACTCATTCACTCCATGGTGAAAGGTCTTGTCATGAATGTTCATATACTGTCAAAGTTATGATTTTAATCACAAACCAAACTTTGATCCTTTGAACGGACATGCCAAAGTTTGCTTAAGCGACATGACTTTTGACATACTGATCGTATTTCATGTAACCGTTACATTTAACTGTGAATGTTTTCCCGACATTGTCATCAGTTTGGCTACTGGCGGTATTCAGTGTCATGCCGGTTCTAGCATGGCACTCGGTGTACCCAGCCTCAGTTGTCAAGGATGTGGTTGATGACCCACAGTATCGGGTGCTAATACACACACTGTTTATAGGGAAGACGGGACAACTATCTCTGGCTTTAACACCCCGGTGTGAGGAACCCTGGCTACGGGTCACATCGATAAACCTTTGATTTGGGGGAGAAAGGAGGGAATGTGTCTGGGAGGGAGGGGTGGGGGTGTCGGAGCTTGGGGTAGAGAGCGACGGGTAGAGACGATAACAAAATGTCTATATATGAAGTTCGATTAAAGGTATCATGTAATTTATAAAATTTATACGCTTCTGGAAGTTCTATCAGTCAGAAACGCTGTCATTTTTAGATGTTTATTATGTCAGTCACTTGATTGTCTGGTCCAAACTCGATTATATACAGATCGATGTCAAATAGCTGGAATATTGCTGAGTGAGACGAAAAACAAAAGACCACAATGATTGAGGAGTGAGGAGATCCTCCGAGACGTCATGCTCCACAAAATACAGAAGTTGACATCCATGAAGTTAAAGAGTTTGCCATGTGCAAGGATACATTTCTCTGTGTACAGTGCTACGATGGGATGAGTTGGCAAAAAATATATCCCACTTTCAACAGAACAAAGTATATATTCTAAGTTATAATGAACCTTTGTTGCCCTTGATCCACATTATTTTCCCGACTGCCTAGCCCTCCTTGCAATGCTGAAGCCCCAAATGAAGCAAGTCTAGATTTCCTCAGGTTCTGAATCTCCCGTCTCACTGGGGCTCCTTTTCAATTTGAATTATTATATGTTTATTTGTTACTATCACAATTATGTAATATATTCAGAGTCTAGCGTTAGTCTAATTTCCGGGTTAATGAATGGTTCACTTTAAGTAGTTCGGGTCCATGACCTATGACCATGATGGTCTGGTCGCTTCAGTGACGTCTTGAGGGGAGACATTAGAAGGAAAACATTATGTCATTCAAAGTTTGAAAAAATCATAGCGTGTTTGTTGCATAACAAGGATCGGCAAGCCGATATTTGTCGTGTATTAGGGATGAAATATTGTTTGTCTGTAAACAAAATCGAGATTCCTTTCTGGAGAAATAACACTATAGCCGGATACTTTAATTCTTCTTGACTGGCAATATGTCTTTCGAATCAAAATGTTTACGTTTGTGATAAAAAAATAAAATAAACAGACTATTTGACTTTTCCTTTTTAAAAAAAATAATGTTGATCCCATCTCCACTCCTGAAAAAGGCTAACATTATATTTCGTGCCCGCGTCGCCAATGAAATTTTTTTTTTTTTCAGATCTCGATGCGAATAAAATGTTATTAGAGACGAAAAGTCCATATTATCACAATCTAATGTAAACAATCTTTATTAAACAACTGTCTCTCAACGTAGAAACAAATCCCAAATGACCTCCCTTAAACATCTCAGGTAATTGCTTCTGTTACCTTTAAGAAGTATTAGTCATCATATGACAAATCTTTGATTGACATTTTTTCGCGGGAGACGCCACGAAATCCACATCCGAAGTCAACAGCGCTGGGTGCCTGAGTCGACACGGGGGTTTGTGTTGAATCTTGTGGAATGTTAACCCCAATGTTGTCTCACCCCTTCCTCAAGCCCGGGAAAGGTCGTACCGAGCTCAGGAGGGGTGAGGGGGGACGCCGTGGCCTGGGAACGTTGTAAATTTCACGTATTTCGGGGTTGGAGATTTACCGTTAGTAAAGACCACAGTGGTTTGTTAAGATGGTTACAAGTAACAAATCGCTTTGCAATAACCACTAATACCTCGGTAGTGTGCTTGTAAACTTGTAGTTAAAGTGGATTTGTTTGGAGTATTAGACGGCTTATAAAGGGATCGGACGTCACAGGTTGATGGTAGAAGTCGTTCTTAGGTTGGTTTAAAGAAGAAGAAATAAATTTTATTTACGTGTCACATGCTCAATAAAATATAGATATAAAACAGCATCCGGCCCTCAGGCCTACGAGACATAGATATACATACAATATAAATAGCACACACCTTTACACAGTTTTAAGTGGATTCGATCTCGTATTTTTGACGCTTGGCAAAGCTTTGACCGCTGGGCTAATATACATCCAGAGGAGATAAGTGATGTTATTTTATTACAATATATATATATGCTAAATCAATATCAGTGAGTGAGTGAGTAAGTGAGAGAGTGAGTGAGTGAATATGGTTTAACGCCGCTTTTAGCAATATTCCAGCAATATCACGGCGGGGGACACCAGAAATGGGCTTCACACATTGTACCAATGTGGGGAATCGAACCTGGGCCTTCGGCGTGACGAGCCAAGAGTGAGTCGGTGAGTGAGCTTTTAACAATACAAATGCTAAACATCTACCAGTAAATAAGTGAGTCGGTGAGTGGGTGGGTGTGTGAGTGAGTAAGTGAGTGAGTGAGTGAGTGAGATGAGTTTTATACAGCTTTTAGACATTTCCAGGGGAATGACATGAACACTGGCCCTTGACATTGCCACGAGACTACCCCTTAAATATGTATGTACATCCCTACACAAATGATTCAGTTGACAGTCGTACAAGCTGACAAGCATGTGATAACGACGTGTGTTTCATTTGAGCCATGTTCGGATACTTCCCAGGGAGCTGAGATTGAATTTTAGAGGCAAACTGACCCATTCACGGGGGTTATATAAACAGCCAAGCAAAACAAAGTATATACCAAAGATGGATGGTGCTAGAACTGAAGCAAGCAGAAAACGGTTATTGGATAGTCATTACGGGTGTCATAGATGGGGGTTTCTTTAACCTTACGTTTGCATAAATGCTAACTATAAAACCGTCTTTAATCAAACAAACATTTCTTGAGGTAAAAACCATAAAAACTGCTTGCTCTTAATCCCTTTGATCCCTTCGACAGTTTGGGCTAGTCCATTATTGCTGTAGGTATAGCAGTAATTAACCCCCAACATGACTGTGTAACAGCTGGCAATATCAGACTGACTGACTGAGTTTTAGCAATATTCCAGCAATATCACGGCGGGGGACACCAGAAATGGGCTTCACTCATTGTACTCATGTGGGGATTCGAACCCGGGTCTTCGGCGTGACGAGCGAACGCTTTAACCACTAGACTACCCAACCGCCCCGGCAATATCAGAGTGTGTAACAACTGGCATGTGTAAAAAATGGGAGACAACCTTTAATACTGTTTCCTTGGAACGTTTGATCGTGTTTGTAATTTCTGAACAAATCCAGTTTCAAACGCATGTTTTCTCTTTACCGACAGGTTATTATGACAGACGCCTATGTAGTTATTTGTATGTAGTGCCACCACAGTAATTCATCTCGAGATTGAAGTATGGTGCGCTATATGTTGGCCTAACAGCCCAAGCCGCTACTATTGAAAACCCATAATGAACCTTTCGTTTATGACAAACTTTTGTATTTTCCCATTAAATCCCTCACTCCATCCCTCCCCTCACACACCCAGCCTCCCAAATACCACCTACTTACTCACTCACTCACTCACTCACAGATCCTTTAGCAACGCAAAATGAGATCTACACGAGCACAAATATATTCCACAAACGAATAAATATCATGTTCCCAAAACCATGCAAAAATCACGCCTTATCCACCGGGCCCGGAGCAATGTATCTCTTAACATGAACAAATGCTGAAAACGGACATCGAATGTACCGTTAGTCACGTAAACTAGAACGAAACAGTAGAAGAAATAACCGTAAAAACTGACAAATACCAGTGCGGCTGTAAACAATTTGTCAGATATCTACAAAACAATTAATCTATTCGCTAATCTTTTCAGAATATACTGAGATACACATGTATAAAAATCTGACACATTTATTACAACAGTGGAACATGCAGAACCGTTACATCGCAGTCGTTGTTACAGAGACGTTCCTGGCGCTGCACTTAACCTGGCACCGGTGCCAAATTCGCGCTCACTCCAAAGAAACGTTTCCATTCTTGAGTGGATAATTTTGTATAAACAATCATTTCTCGATACAGGGGTTTCTTCATTGCTGTAAAACAGGGAGAGGTTCCTGTGCCAAATTGGCAAAGACATTGCCACATTTCTTGTTTATATGATATTTCCTGCGATTATTCATTTTCAAATCTTGTTTACATCTCATAATTCGTTTATAAACAGGAATATTAATACGGCACCGCGGTGTGAGGCTCAGTTGACAAAGGAGTGTGAAGTACTCGATACCAACTTGGGACCTTCCGTGCTTGGGGTTTCATTACGTTCATTAGAAGCATCTTTTTTTATCTGTTGGCATCTGGCCAATCAGCTGTTTATATATAGAGACACACGCTAAGGTTTTTGACTGCAACATTTAACTTTGTAATAAACATTCTCCAACACAACCACATTAAATGTTGAGCCGGCGTGTTGGTAATTCGCTTACATCGATTTATTTTTCCGTCGGTTTTTTGGGGTAGCCTAGAGGTTGAAGTGCTCGTTCGTCACGCCAAATGGTCCGGTTCGATTCTTTGATCGGGCGATGTGTGATGTCAATTTCATGTGTTCCCCATCGTGATATTGCTGCAATATTGCAGAAAACGGTCATACTCAGTCAATCCCTCTTGACTACGTCGGTGCGTTGGGGTAGCCTAGTGGTTGAAGCGTTCGCCCGTCACGCCAAAGACCTGAGTTCGATTCCCAACATGATACAATATGTGAAACCATTTCCCTTCTCACTGGGGCTCCTTTTCAGTTGAAAGGGGTATGTTTGTTCGTTTCAAAATTACATTAACAGAGTCTTGTTAACCTCATGGTTTAAGCATTCGCTCGATCGTCACACCAAAGACCCGAGTTCGATTCCCCATATGGGTACAATTTGTGAAGCCCATTTCTGGTGTCCCCTGCCGTGATATTGTAGGACTATTGCCAAGAGCAGCGTAAACCCAAACTCAGTTAATTACGTCAGTTGTGTTACCACCCCTCAAACGCCATAAATTTTAAGTTATTTGCTATTGTACATTGTTTGACGGATCAAGCTTTGCATGATCTTGTAGAGCCGACGCTTTTATTGCTTTCACTGAATTTAAAAAGGATGAATGAACGGGATTTGAAGAGCACGCGGCGTGAGTCACAGCGATGCGACATCTCCGTCATTGTTCCCCATGATGAAGATGCCGTCACTTCCTGTCACTGCTTCCCACCGGAAGTCGACTGCTATTGTGACACTCAAGTTTAAAACGTGTGTATCGACGCCCTTTGTTGAGTATGTTAGTTTATTTTGAATAATGTAGACACACTTCCTGGTTTATTATTTTTCAGAAAAACAAGAGATGCCGTTTCGACTGCAAATTGTGTGCATTCTCAAAATTATCATGGAAATAAATATTATTCTCTGCATCTGTTTAGACAAATTATACTTTTCGATAATATTACAACTACGTTTTTATTTCACCTACCTTTCAACAAATTCCCCCAAAGGGCACTGATATATATCACTACAGGCTTGCCTGTCGAAGTTATCAATGGGAATAAGGGGAGATAACTCCGGGCGTTGACGAGAAAGGCCCACAAACCATACGCCGACCTCGTCAAAAGGTCATCACGTGACCTTGGCATCAATGGAACCGCAGGTGGAACTCTGTTGTGGAAGCTGGGCGTTGGCATTCCCAGACTTCAAGAACACAAGAGTGTAGGAAGATAGGCCACACTTGTGTCTGTCGCTGCCATCAGGAAGGTTCAAGAACCTGACTCAGTTGCCCATCTTCCATAGATGTTGATGAACACATTGTTTGTTTTCGCGTTTGCCCGAGTTGTATCGTATGAAGAACATCTCAAGGGCTGTTATGTACCGCTGGATGCTATTCAGTGAAAAACATCTTTCTTCAACGGGTGTCTTGAATGCTTCGTTTATTTTCACAGCCATTCTGTAAAGCAGAAGAACTGTAAACCGACATTTTGCCTCTTTCAAACCGGTATTTTGGGAGCGAGGGGGATGTTTATGGATATAGACAATATACAATATTTTTCTGACCTGATTAAAAAACTGTTTTCAAGCTCACTCGTATGTTCGCGACGGAAGTGACTCGGTCGCCTCAGGCGCAAGGTTTCGCTGTGTAGAGTTACCTCCCTTATTTGCACCAGAATCCCAGATTATGTTTTTAGGTTTCCTGCACCATACCCGTGCTCGTGTATCTTGTATCTCCAATATTAGTGGTGGTGGGATAGCCTAGTGGTTAAAGCTTACGCTTGTGTTACGCCGAAGACTCGGTTTCGATTCCCCACATGGGTACAGTGTTTGAAGCCCTTTTTGGGTATCCCTTAACGTGATAATAGAATATTGCTAAAAGCGGCTTAAAACTATACTCACTCACTCACTCTGTCAAGCCGATACGGCGTGATATTACTGAAATTTTAAAGCGGCACAAAATCCCATTCACTCACTCACTCGTGATCCCTATCTAACCACCTCATACTCAAACAAGTATACATGGGCACTAATATTGCTTAGTTACATAAACTCTTCAAGGTAAAACCTACTAAACACAAGCCAGCAACTCTAAGGTTTAGAGTTTAGAATGTTTTGGGTTTTTTCAAAATATTATCATGGTTCGTTCACCGAATTCAATTGTAAAATTAAAATATTGTGTTTAGTTATATTCATATTAATTTTTCGCATCACTAAGGACATATTATTCACTAACAACACCTCACAATTTAATACTGGAAAGCCGTTTGTCCAGAAACTCCAGAAACTGGCAAATGATTTTACAAAATTCAACATGTCATTGCCATGGATGCTGATATAGAGGATGTAAAAACGTGAAGATGTTTCGAAAACTCAAAATGTTAAATATTTTCATTTACTCAAAACTTAATATGTTTTGTCTTGAATACACTATGTCTAAATAATAAACTGAGGAGATAATGAAATAACATTACCTCTCAGCAGATTTTATCCATTTGATTATTAGTTGAAAATATTTTAAATATTTTAAAATATATTTATAATTTGATTTTAAACTTTTAAATTTAAAAATAAAACAGAATTTCAAGCAATGCCCAACAGTTGATGGGTATCGTAGCCATCTGATCTGTGAAAATCAATATATTTTTTATTTGTAAATATTTATTTAAAACATGGTAGGGCTCATGTGGTCCCAAATACATGTCTTATCCATGTCGTTTTTTGTACAGAGGAATAAAGCGTTTCAAGAATGTGCAGGTTGAGAATTCACAGAATAACTCACACATCCATAAGATTTCAGGAAGACACATTTTTTTTAAAGATAATGATGAATTTATTTTCTTATATTGCGCTTCAGTTAAACAATAATTAGCATAGCAAAACGTCCTTACATCTACACGCCCATACATGCACATCCTTCAGTAGAGGATTGTCAGATGATTGAGCAAGATCTGTAAACACTCCTGGCCATGTAACGAAAATGATTCTGGACTGAATCCAAAACGGGTGCATTTCCAGGCAAATACAAGACACCTGCAGAATGTGTGTCCAAGAAAGAAGGATCCTGTGATCTGTGTTGGAGTGATGATTGGTGTCCGGTGCCATCATGTCATGGGCATCCACTTCCATAAGATCTTCTGTATATATTTTGTGTGTCCTATCTCCTAGCCTAAACTGACCCCGCTCTAAATCATTTTTGTTATATAATCACTCCAATTGTCTGCTTAAATATTTATCAACCCGCATGCTTTTGTTTTAAAAGAATTTCCGGTTTCATTAAAAAATGAACAAAAGTGTGTCTTGCTGCTCTTGTTTGTTTTGGCTTGGAAGGTTTAACTGTCTTCATCTCTCAATACTGATGTAAAAACTGTTATACCTCCAGTCGGGCATTATATCACAACGTGCATCTTGTTTTTTAAACAAAGTTTTAAAGCTTTGTCCAGTTTTGAAATCGTTTTGTCAAGACATCAGAGTAGGTCAGCGAGTGACTTCAGTTTTACGCCGCTTTTAGCGCTGTTCCAGCAATATCACGACGGGGGACACCAGAAATGGGCTTCACACATTGTACCCATGTGTGGAATCGAACCCGGGTCTTTGGCGTGACGAGCGAACCACTAGGCGACCCCACCGCTCCACATCAGATAAGGAAACATGTTCCCCAGTGTTTACCAGATTGAAAAATATTACTTGTAATCATTCTATTTACATCTATCTATGTTTCCTCCAACCGGCTGACACAATTACAATAATGGACGGGGTTTTAAGATTGGTTTGGAAACGGCGATTTAAGAAGTTTTTAATGTTCCGCGGTGTACTATTTAATTATTTAAGAACGACGTGTGACGCCAAATTGTGGTCCCCCTGTGATATTGCTTGAATCTTGCTGAAAGCGGAGTAAAATTAACTCACTCTCTCACTCACTTAAGAACGCTAAGAGATGTTCATTTATGTACAATGAAATAATTTAGAATGTCCAATATTGTTATTAAAATAACTATTAGTGTTTTCCAGTCTGCTTTTGAAAACATCCCCCTCATCTGTTTGTTCATTCTGCCAATAAAAAACCAGTCGACTAACAATATACTATAATAGTCAATACTCCTCAAACGCTCAACCTTATTTTTTTACTAATAACCATCTCCGACGTCAGTTTGTGAATTATGTTATGGCCGTAATATGTTAAAGATACATCAGCTGTGTATGTTTGAACCCAAGTGTGTTTAATGAGAGACATGGGTCTCATAATCTTCAGGGTTTAGTACAGTATTGGACTTCATAAGCGATCCAGGTGCACAATATGTTTCTGGTTTAATGGAGCTACTGCTAACATAACTCCCTGATCTGGTGTGAGCTCGGTTTCTCAATTATCTATGTTACAGGCTGTAAATATTCTCAGATCAGTTTCGTAGATTGATTAGTTTCATATCTGTTTCATTGTTTTTGTCTGAACATCGAGACTTGTGAATGCCATTGTTCAGTTGGGTTTTGTGGTAACTTCAGTGATTTTCTACACAGAAAATGCATGAGAAATTAAATGTATTTAGAAATGTTAGTTCATTAAAATAAGGACTCCAAGACCCCACACCCACACCCACACCCACACCCACACCCACACCCACACCCCCAGGGCCGGGTTCAAATCATTGCAGGGATACACTGTTCGGATCCCATTTCTGGTGTCCTGATATTGCTGAAATATTGCCCAAAGCGGCGTAAAACCATATTCCTTCACGGTCATCATTTATATCGGATATGTCCTTGGACGAATTTAAAGTCAGTTGAGAATTGTTTGTTTGTTTACAAAAACACCCAAAGAAGCTATAAATGTCTTGTTTAATTGCGGTAAGAGGGCCAAACCTTGCATCCGGTCTGTGTGATTGATGACGGGAAACATTTGGTTTAAGTAACTCGACGCATCAACGTGAGTAACGACACCCTGATACACACACCCATTATTATCGGAAAGGTCACACCCTCACAATGCCAGTGCATTGATACCTTCCGCCTGCAGCAACCGATATCACCGACAACACATCATCGCCCATAGGTGTAACACGCGTGTTGTCGAGGTGTACTTCATCCTCCCAGAGCTACTTGGACACATGGCTGTACCTGGTGCGGACTCTCCCTGTACGTGAGTGAGAGAGTGGCTGGGTGGGTGAGTGAGTGGATGGTTGAGTGAGTGAGTGAGTGAGTGAGTGGATGGTTGAGTGAGTGAGTGAGTGAGTGGTTGGGTGCGCAGGTGAGTGAGTGGGTGAGTGAGTTGGTGGGCGGGTGAGTGAGTGAGTGAGTGGATGGTTTAGTGAGTGAGTGAGTGAGTGAGCGAGCGAGCGAGCGGGTGGGCGGACGGGCGAGCGAATGAGTGAGTGAGTGGGTTAATGATTGGGTGGGTAGAGTGAGTGAGGTGTAACACGCGTGCTGTCATGGTGTAGCTTACCTTCCCGAGAACCACCTGGACACTCTGTATCTCTGGTGTTCCAGTTTAAGGTCACCATAGGTCAAGTGATAACAAACAACATTCATGTAGTGCCTTTAAAGATTATGTTTACTGTCAATTATACGTGGTACCTATTATCATAGCATGGATATATATAGTATGTATCCTTATATATAGTATCTCTCTCTCTCTCTCTCTCTCTCTCTCTCTCTCTCTCTCTCTCTCTCTCTCTCTCTCTTCCATGCTCCCCTTCTCTCTTTCCGATCCTTCTCACTATCTCTCTCTGTCTCTGGTGACTCCCTACCACTGACTCTCTCTGAGTGTCTGTGAACCTGTGTGTTGAGGGGCGGCGGGTAGCCTAGTGGTTAAAGCGTTCGCTCGCCACGCCGAAGACTCGAGTTCCATTCCCCTCATGGGTACAATGTGTGAAGCCCATTTCTAGTGTCCCCCGCCTGGAATATTGCTAAATGCGGCGTAAAACCATACTCACTCACCTGTGTGTTGATGTTAAGTGTCGTTCACCTTTACGTCAGGTCAATGTATCTCCCCAAAGTTGTTTTCTAACCTATCTTGACGTTTCAAAAGTGTTCTGGCGTGACCACGAGAACCTCAACAATCGCTTCTCTAGACAAGACTTTGGAAATGGCAACCAACGCCGCCTCATACTCCCCACGGTACTGTTATCAAATATGCATTAATTAATTAAGATAGTCATCCTCGCCCATGTCCCTATAAAATGTTCAACCTAATGTTATGTGTGGTTTGATTGTATCCTCCCCAGGGAGTTGAGAATGACATTTGAGTGCACACTGATCCGAATACCTAGGTATTAATAATTAAACACCATGGACATTCACTTGGTGTGTGGAATAATTCTGATTCATTATGAACTGAAATGCAATTTCGGCCAATAATTATTTTTTGTATTCATATAATGTTAAAATGGCATATGTCACATTCAACACTTTGCAGAAAAAAAGTTTTCTAAAAAAATATATTAATCCAATTTTATCAAGCCTGATATTTTTTTTAAATTCCTTGTGTACAAGCTATATATTTATCCAGACATGGATCTATTAACTATAGTGGCCTACTGGTTAAAGTGTTCGCCCGAAAGTTAGAAAACACGTGTTCGATTCCCCGCTCGTGTGCAATGTATTTGTGTCCCCCGTGGTGTCACTGCTCAGATGTTGCTTAAATCGGACTAAGGAATGGTGGTGTTGCCTAGTGGTTAAAGCGTTCGCTTGTCACGCCGTGGACCCGAGTTCGATTCCCCACATGGGTGCAATGTGTGAAGCCCATTTCTGGTGTCCCCCGCCGTGATATTGCTGGAATATTGCTAAAAGCGGCGTAAAACTAACATCACTCACTCACTTAAGCGTACTAAAACGATACTCCCTCACTGTTAAATACAGCAGAATGCGATTTCATTCATTGTTAAACTAAAACTGGACAGTGTGCTTTCTATTTACCCGGGAACGCGTGCACTGAAATGATTACCTTATGATAATATGCGAGAGAATACCGGAATATATCAATCATATCGCCATGCCTCTATCAAAATGTCAGCAAAACGCATCATGAATAACAGCCCGAAGCGAAGGTCAAGGCATATCCAGTTCGGATGCGCTGCACGTGCATGACATGTTTTCTTCATCCAACAGTGATCTATTCAATATGAACTAATTCAGCTCAGCAGAGATTACACAATCCCAATACACCATATCTTCACATCTCACCACAAATCCACATCGGAAACACTAGGCCGACCAGATGGTGAGCACCTTTCTTTATTTGTTGCTATAGTAACGGAGCGCCGATCTCAGGTAACAATCAAGTCGCTCTCGAAAAGGGCGACGACTTTCATAAATTCTGACACAAATGAAAACGTAATGTCCACTTAGCTGGACGAGGAAACTTTAATTGACCATATGCCGCACTCGGACGTTCACAATCCTGTGGACATGTATTCCGATAACGAACGATCTCTCGATGGGACTTCAAAGTGCGGCTCCAAGATTAATTAGCTCGGTGGAGAGAATTGAAAAGCGCCAGCCATAGGAGCGTAGAGATTAATATTTGATGATAGAAAGTTGAGGGTCTGTTATTTATCACAAGTTGCTCTTTCGGTTAAATCCCATTCTACTGCAAAGGTATTTTAATCAGAAGATGTATAACCCATTTAATTTGATTTTCACAAGCGTTTTAATAAACCGAAAGTTTGATCGGTACACACAACGCTGTATTGTTCTACATCCCAGTTGAGCTGTTTCTGTAGTCTGTATGCATGCAGGCTTCGTTTCTATAGAAATTGTGGTTAGTCCAAACAAAAAGTTGATTTAATTTCCGTCGTGGAAGCAATATCGAAATATAATTATATGTTGTACATAACATAACATAATAGCCCGCGGCGCTAACACAAACCAGCTGTTTTATGGTGGACCAAGCGGCACTAATCAGAACTAGAACTAAGAACTAATACATCATAGCTAAATCTGTTCTGATAAAAATACTTTTAAAGTCAAGAATATTCTGGGAGATTGCGAGTCGAAATTAGCTGTTACTAAAACGTGACTCGATTATGTGTTTTTAAAAAATGTCATATAAATTTGCGTGACAATACGGAATTCCTTTAGGGGCGTCGAACTTTGTCTCATTTCATTTGTGTTGTCGTGCTAAATTTAGAAGATTTAGTTAATCTTGTTTGGATGTGTGCATCATGGAATGGTAGCTACCTGGACTCGAAACGGAGTGCTATTTTGGTACGTTATTACGAAGGTAACAACATAATAGCAACCAAAAATCACTAATCATCACGGGAACGCCATTATACAATTTATGCTATATCATAACGACGTGTTTATGAATTGCAATCAAAAGTGATGACACCAGGTTTTCGCGAAAGCCACCCGTGCCAAACACATGAAAAGGCTAGTCAATCGTTCATCTGAAAATAGCACGAAACAAAGAGTTCAAAGAGGGGAATAGCATACGATTGTAATATTTGTCGCTGATGGGTCAAATGTGGTAATATTCTCCACATACATGCCACAAAACATTTTGTAAACTTTGCTGTGGTTTTGAATGTTGTAACTTTGACCAAACAGCTTTTCAAGAAGAGTCGTATGACTCTCTTGTAAATCGTAAATAGATAACGCCGTATTAAATATTTCCACTTTCAACACTGTACACATTACGTTTAATGGCACCCGTATTTACATTCAAATATTTGAACATAGCAAACATCATGTACAGGTTCAATTTTACACCTTTCCACGATAGAACAGTCAATTTGATTTCAAGAAAAGTAAACGGTTATAACAAACAAAGGGACCCCTAATTCTAGTTCGTAACAACCGTAGTTCGTTATATCGTCAGTTCGCATTAAGCGTGTCCGTTATAAGGGTAGTTTACTGCTGTGTTCCCAGACACATAGTTGATGAAAGCAGCTCTTGAATTAAGTGCACCGAAAGAAACGATGAGGTAGACGCCTAATTGATGAAAGCAGCTCTTGAATTAAGTGCACCGAAAGAAACGATGAGATAGACGCCTAATTGATGAAAGCAGCTCTTGAATTAAGTGCACCGAAAGAAACGATGAGGTAGACACATAATTTATGAAAGCAGATCTTAAATTAAGTGCACCCTGCACCCCCCTCTGGATCCGCCTATGGTTCCTGATATCTCACATTTGAAGGCTGTGCAGCTGATCCAACACCACGCGGAAGAAGACAACGATGAGCAGACTAACCCGCCGGCTGGGCTGGAGTATGTCTCACAGTCCCTGAACCACATTATTTCCCCTTCCGCCCAGCCCTTTCTCTAGTGCTAATGTCCTAAAAGAACCATGTCCGATTTCCTCAGGTTCTGAACCTGCCTTCTCACTGGGGCTTCTTTTCAATTTAAAAGGAAATGGTTTGTTTCTATCAAAATATCATATAGTCAGAGGCTAAGCGTTAGTTAAGTTGGGCGGCGGTGTAGTCTTGTGGTTAAATCGTTCGCTCCCCACGCCGAAGATCCGGGTTCGATTCATCATTTTTGTCAGTGACACGATAATTTGTTAATATCCTCCATATACCTACAATCAAACATTTGTAAGCTTTGTGGAGTTTTGACCTGGGTTCGATTCCCCAGATGGGTACGATGTGTGAAGCCCATTCCTGGTGTCCCCCGCTCTGATATTGCTGGGACCGCCTCCGTGGTGTAGTGGTTAGAGCGTCCGCCCGGAGAGCGGAAGGTCACGGGTTCGATCCCCGACCGCGTCATACCAAAAGACGTTAAAATATGGTACTTGTTGGTCCCTGCCTGGCGCTCGGCATTAATGGGTACAACAAGGACTGGTCGACTCGGAGTCAGTATAATGTATCTGAGTGGGGTATCCATGCTTCACTGCGGCATGGCATCTCAGTGGGCTAGCACTATAAAACCAGCTTAAGTCTGGGCTAGTACAAGCAGCCGCACATACACATACACACGCATGCACGTCGTTATATGAGCGAAATATTCTCAAGCACGACGTTAAACCCAATTTCACCTCACCTCACCTCTGATATTGCTGGAACATTGCGAAAAGAGGCGTAAAACTAAAACTCACTCACTCACGTTAGTCTAGCTGCATGGGTGGGTGGGTTGTGTTTCCCATCAACGTGACTTACAACCAACACAAGTACATGTATGGATGTCTGTACCGATACGTTGTAGGAATTTGGTATTGTCAGTTTTTCCTTATCAAAAATCATATTCGTCTTACCCGTGAAGGTCCGGGTTAGAATGAGCCTTCAGTAACCCATGCTTATCGTAAGAGGCGACTAACCGGATCGGGTGGTCAGGCTCGCTGACTTGGTTGACACATGTCATCGGTTCCCAATTGTGCAGATCGATGCTCATGCTGTTGATCACTGGATTGTCTGGTCCAGACTCGATTATTTACAGACCGCCACAATATAGCTTGAATATTGCTGAGTGCGGCGTAAAACTAAACTCACTCACTCACTCATATTGGTCTTCCATCAAAAGCTGCATTTGGCAGATTCATTCTGTTCGCAACACTGTCGTGGCGGTTAGGTACAAGTGCGCGTTCGTGTTAAGTCATTTCACGATTAGTTGTAACTCTTTTAGAGTATCCTGCTGCACTGAGGTCATTTAAAAAGAACCTGCAACATCTGAATGTAATTTGTCTAGAATCTTCCACATTGAGGTTATTATTTATGTGTAGGAATTTACTGCAATGTGTGTTTCACTTGGACTGTACATTCCCCGTGTTTTTTCGGATGAATAATTGACTTGTATTTGCATGTGTTTATGACGGGTTACACGGTGGTACAGGACACGCGCACCTTTTCACGAACACCTAGTAAAAAACAATATTTGATAGTGATTCATAAACACATGCTCATGATATAGTCAGTATTGTACAATAGCCTCTGCTTTCATGAGAGCTTTTTTATACAAAAGGGAAAGTTGTTTTTGTCGTTTATAATTTACAGTACAGCTTTATATTTAAAATCCTACTGCTCTGCGTTAAAGTTCAACTTTGTCTACAGATCCCGACTGCATTGATGATAAAGTACAGTAAGTATATGTAACCCCCGAACTGAAATTACATTGAAGTACAACTATATTTTAACACACGCACGCACACACACACACACAAACACACACACCGTTGACGTTAAAGTACAATTCTATAATACAGACTCCAACTGCATTATCTTGGAAGGTCTAGTGTACCGGCGTTTAAGTACAACACAATTATAAAAACCTAACACACTGACGGTAGAGGATGTTAAAAAGGTTTTGTCGTATTTATTCATTAGAGTACATCTGTATATCTAGACCAACACTACGCTGCATTAAAGTACAACTTTGCCCATAGAAGCCTTCTGCATTGACGTACACTGGATATTAAAGTACAATTTTATATATAAACCCCTCCCTAATTGTTTTTAAAGGAAAATGTGGAACCTCCTGCATAAACTTTAAAGGACATCGTTATCTATAGAAGTCTACTGTTTTAAAGATTATGTGGTACCCTGGTAGTTAAAGCCTTTGCTCGTCACATCGAAGGTCCGGGTTCGATTCCCCACATGGGTACAATGTGTGAAGTCCATTTCTGGTGTCCCTCGCCGTGGTGTTGCTGGAATATTGCTAAAAGCGGCGTAAACCGACACTTGGAATTAGTCTTCAGCAATCCATGTTTGTCGTAAGAGGCGACTAACAGGATCGGGTGGTCAGGCTCGCTGACATCGTTGATACATGTCATCGTTTCCCAATTGCGTAGATCGATGTTTTTGATGTCAATCACTGTATTGTCTGGTCCACACTCGATTATGCCCAGGTCGGCGTCATATAGCTGTAACTTTGCCATACAGCAAGAGTGCGGCCGTTAACAGCAAACAAACTGAACACAGGAATAGTGCAAAATCACTTATACTTATATACTTTATATGTGAAAGAACATCCGATTCTTCCATGACAGATTAAGTTACAAGAATATACAAGAATTCGTTAACTTCTTTTCACCAGCGTATCACACCAGTGGTTCACAGTGAGATCAAATTTGACCTGACCAGAAACCAATCACACGAACTCAGTTTAGTCTTAATATATCGATTTGTCTTCTGACATGATAAAGTAGTTATGGATCTGCCCAAATTGTCCTGGGTTAAACCTTTGAGACACAAGCACAGATAGCTTATAAGCTCACACCCCTTCTTTCCCATGAGGGCTGCTTTGACGGAATGCGAGCAA
This sequence comes from Haliotis rubra, assembly GCF_003918875.1. Taxonomy (NCBI): domain Eukaryota; kingdom Metazoa; phylum Mollusca; class Gastropoda; order Lepetellida; family Haliotidae; genus Haliotis; species Haliotis rubra. Next base: position 151,611 of record NW_025767599.1, read on the forward strand.
ACAAGCTTTCGCAATCGAAGGGTCCGGAGCGAGGCTGGTCGAGTCGTTAGTGTTATCAAAGCTGAGATCGAGAGAAGGCCAGGGGTTTGGATGTTAAATAACAACCAAACAAGGCAACACATGAAAGTCGTTTTCGGTTTGCTGTGCTTAAACCGAGTGCTACAGCTTGAGACTCTGATCCAGGAGGCTTGTTTTCATAGTCCCGTGACTTTCACAAAAACTGGACTACAGACTAACGGCGTCATCTCCTTCGAGTTAACTTCATCCTAAACCGTAAGTTATCGTTTAGACATAACACCTTTCTGACATGTTTAGATGCATGTATTTATGACCCATTCACATTATTGCCACCAATATTTTATATTTTTAAAAATGTTTAAAATATGTATTTAAATTAAATGCTATTTTGGCAGTTATTCGAATAGGTATTGATTTGAGATATCATGTCTAGTTTTAGACTTTTTAGAACGATCGGGCAGGACATGCTTAACCATTTGACGAACACCTGGTGTCACAACTGATTTTCAGTGATCCAGTCATCTATTTCCATCACTCATCTTTGTTCAATGAAATCTGTTTGAGCAGAAAATGAAGCCTTTGTTATTCTCTGACGTTGTTGTAGGACGTTCGCTCGTCAAGCGGAAGACCGGGTTCGATTCCCGCATGGGTACTTGGGTATATATGTTAAGTCCATGTCTGGTGTCCCCTGCCGTAATATTGGTGGAATATTGCTAAAAGCGGCGTAAAACTAAACTCACTCACTCTAACGTTGCCGTTTTTAAATTTACCCCATAGGTAAAACCGCTTTGGGTTTTCTGGTGGGTTGTGTCTGTGGAGTACATTATATCACACATATATGCGTGAGTGAGTGAGGGGGGGTCAGTGAGTGAGTGAATGACAGGATTAGAGGTATATTTACCTCGACAGTATTGTTGAAATTGTGTTTGAGTACTTATTGTGAGAGAAAGATCTTATGCGTGTTTTGTGACAACAAGAGAGCGGAACTAGGATTCCCACCTACTGTCAGCGAATCCCCGCACAACTAAGGGACGTAACTTTGCCCAACGTTGACGTAATGGTACATCCATGTTATCACACGTTTGGTGGGGCGGTGGGGTAGCCTAGTGGTTAAAGCGTTTGCTCGTTTTCACGCTAAAGACCCGGGTTCGATTCGCCGCATGGGTACAATGTGTGAAGCCCATTTTTTGTGTCTCACGCTTTGATATTGCTAGAATACTGCAAAAGGCGGCGTAACGCCATACTCACTCACTACCAAACGGTTGACCTTAGTACTGTAATCACTTATCTCACTGAAGATCCAAGTTTAGTCTCTCTCTGCAGTGTTGCCAAATAAGGTCTTAGACTCTATTCACCCATTTATACTAGTCTGTTTGCCAGATCCTTGAAAAATTATAACACAGGCGTTCTACTCAAGCAGAGAGTGATTTGGCTTCTATTGTGTCTCGGCCTCATGCTGTTCTCAGATATATAATAATAACTACGATATTTCTTTCTGGGACTATATGGCAGTCTATCATTTATACTTGTAGTTCCTTAAGGCATGCCGAGGGACGGTGAGGTAGTGTAGTGGTTCAAGAATCCTCTCGTCACGCGGAAGACCAGGGTGCCGTTATACAAAACAACCTAAACACTGAGACTACCTTAAGTCTATGTTAAGGTATGGGAGTTACGGCCACCTTAGCGCTAAGATCTCTTTGTACAACGGTACCCAGGGTTCGATTCCCCACTTGGGTATAATGTGTGAAGCCCATTTCTGGTGTCCCGTGCCGTGATATTGCTGGAATATTGCAAACAGCGGCATAAAACCATACTCACCCTCACTCACTTAGGCGTGCAAGAGACCTATGGTCGTGGGTTCGTGGTTAATGACCAGATGGTGGCCACATGTATACGTGCAAACACCTAGTTGCGGGTACAGCAACGTGCAGTGAATTTGGACAAAGTACTGTGACTATGTGTTCCAGCCCACCCAGCTGTGAATGGGTACCTCGTTAGGATGACAAAGCCACAATAACTCGGTGCGCCTAGTGGCTGCAAGAGTTGTATTCTCCCCAGGGAGTTCAGATTGATAATACGATGTGCCGTTGAGACTGACATCCAATGATCGAGGGAAAGAATACCAGCGCCTTGAGCATGCACTAGTTGCCTGGATATGTGCGCTATATAAATATCATACAATAACAACAATAACATGCGTTACCGACACTTTGTCCTACTTCGCCTAACGAGGTACAGTGTTTGCTCGCTACGCCAATTACCCGAGTTCCATTCCCAATACAGGTACTCTATGTAAATACATATTAAGTATACACTTGAATTAATTTGATTAAAAGATACAACCATAATCTAAGCGTAATTAGGCTGACAAATGTCTCCCAATAGCCCTAAACGTGTACACATGTCACATTCATGATCAAAGAGCCATTTCTTGTTGAAACATCTTTGTTTATATTACAAACCAATAAGGCGATCGGAATGTTTGGAAGGTAACGGCTGTTTGGTAAATATTTGATTGTCTAACATTGTCAGAGTGAATAAAGGCAGTGACTCAATTAATACGTGGAATAACCGATGAAGGTGTTTGAACAAAACGTCTGTTATGACAAAAAAAGGAAAATTCGTTTGTCTTAAACGCACAGCTCCCGATTATATATCAATATTTCTTATCCTAATTATTTGTTGTCGATCTCGGTTCTCGCTTTAAATTTTAAAACCTGGTACAGCTCGTTGACCAAGGATTGACTGATGTTTATTGAACATGTTTGTACATTCTTAATGATTAACGTCTAGCTTAGGATGACGTGAGCTGCTCATGACAATTACAATTGTACTGATGTTGTACTCGGGGAGTTTTGGTTTGTTTTGTTGTTTAACGCCGCACACAGCAATATTCCAGCAACATGGCGGCTTTCTGTAAGTAATCGAGTAAGGACCAGATAATCTAGTGATCAACGGCATGAGCATCGATCAACGCAATTGGAGTGAGTTTAGTTTTACGCCGCACTCCGCACGTCGCAATATTCTAGCTATAAGGCGGCCAACGCAATTGAGATACGATGACATGTGTCAACCAAGTCAGCGAGCCTGACACACCGATCCCATTAGTCGCCTCTTACGACTAGCACGGATTGCTGAAGACCAATTCTAACCAGAACCTTCACGGCTCAAAGTAAAAGCGAATTAGTTTTATTGCGTCAGATTGATTCAACCATGAACAAATTTAAAGCATTTGGATAAATATCATTAACTATCGCCATTACGTATCGTAATTATGTAACAGAATCCGGAAAATATGCATACACTTGGAAAGTGGATTTGATAAAATTTGTTATCGAAAGGTTACAGGACTACACATTGTATTAAAATGGCAATAAACTACGGTTTTAACGAACTCAAGGGGACCACTATATAATACTTCGTTATAACCGTAGTTCATAATATGCATTGGGCTAAAACATACAGCTCGAGGTAAAAGGGACCAAAATAGTTTCGTTATAACCGTAGTTCATTATATGCATTGGGCTAAAACATGCAGCTCGAGGTAAAAGGGACCAAAATAGTTCGTTATAACCGTAGTTCATTATATTGCATTGGGCTAAAACATACAGCTCGAGGTAAAAGGGACCAAAATAGTTCGTTATAACCGTAGTTCATTATAAACGTAGTTTTCCGTACTGCCAAGTTAAAGTCAAAACCAAACTACGATTCTCATATCAAATACATAAATACAGCCCGGTAGTTGTTTTTAGTCAGCCCTCCGTGTTTTCTTCGCCAAAACATTACAATTTAAATATTTATTTATTTATTCACGTTAGATGCCAACTTGTATTAGCGCCACTTAAAAGATCCCAAAATGCCTTTGACTAAATCCGTGTTTTCTCAGTCAGTTATATTTCCCAGCCGTGATATTGCTGGAATATTGCTAAAAGCGGCATAAAACCATATTCATTCACTCTTACTTATAATGAAATATAACTGTACTCATGCATATGCAGCTCTCCTACTGCGCATGCTCCATGCTTCATTACACAACGGCATTAGTCAAGTTCCATTGAAGCTAAATCAGGTTTTTACTGAAGCCGACGTTTACATGTACTTCAACACGACTGGTTCTGACAGTTATTTTTGTAGAAGTGTATTTGGCGAAACAACAGTGATGGAAGCTGATTTCATCCTAAGTTAATGCTGATTTCATTCGTAATCAATACGCGATAAAATATCAAGCCCGTTACAAACCCTAAACAAGCAGTCTTTCACGTTCGGGATATGCGTGGCTTGGACGACAAATATGCCCGCTCTTGGTCTCTCAGTCTCCCCTCCCTACAAACACATGTGCGCGCACACATACAAACAAATAAACACATACACGCAGTGTGTCTCAATCTCTGTGACTCTATCCCTTTCTGTCTCTTCTCTTTTGCTCTCTTTTCTCTTTTCTCTCTCTCTCCTTTGCTCTGAAGTAACTGGTCTGCATTAACACCCGTTCCTCAAGACCTCGTTAATCGGCACACCCCATGAAACCGGTCATCGTTGGCAACACTTCCCTTACTAATAACATGACCATAATTCGTTTATCAGAAAGTGTGTCTGTCCACCGTGAGTTGTTTATCAGAAAGTGTGTCTATCCACCGTGACTTGTTTATCAGAAAGTGTGTCTGTCCATCGTGACTTGTTTATCAGAAAGTGTGTCTATCCATCGTGACTTGTTTATCAGAAGTGTGTCTATCCATCGTGACTTGTTTATCAGAAAGTGTGTCTATCCATCGTGACTTGTTTATCAGATAGTGTGTCTGTCCACCGTGACTTCTTTATCAGAAAGTGTGTCTGTCCATCGTGACTTGTTTATCAGAAAGTGTGTCTATCCATCGTGACTTGTTTATCAGAAAGTGTGTCTATCCATCGTGACTTGTTTATCAAAAAGTGTGTCTATCCACCGTGACTTAAACTTGTTTATCAAAAAGTGTGTCTATCTACCGTGACTTGTTAATCAGAAAGCGTGTTAATCCGGACCCTTTCTTTCGGAACGCTGTCGTCCAGAATAAAGAGGTTTTGCTCTCTTATTCAAAGTAACGTTACATCAAACTCACTGTATGTGAGATCAGCCTCTGTGTACCGACAATCCCCACTCTGATACATCTATAACAGCCGGTCCCATAGACTCTTATTTCTACTTACTCTCATCCCCCACTGTGCAACTGACGATGAATGAGAGTTTTATTAGTTTCATACGCTTACAAGAATGGTGTATCACTTACATCATTATGTTCAATTATACCAGAGGCCCGAGGAGCGTTGTTTGTCTATGGGATTAACTAGTGAGTCTTGCAGCACCAAGGTCTAAAGTTGTTGGTGCGCTTTTACATATTACCTATTACCAGGGAGACTCTATAAGTATCCCTGCTATTACATACGTACAGCTTGTTCAGCTTGACCTGATCAAGTGAATACTAATGCATTGCGTGACCATGTCACTACTGGTTGGGTCTATTATTGTGAAGGGGTGCACCTTTGTCAGTTGATTGTCAACATGTCCAAACAGCCGAGACAAGGTTGCGTTTAACATCTCAGTGTCGAGAAATCGTCAGCAATGTCCTAAATTTCTTTAAAAAAGAAGCTACAGATGGTTTAAAGTTTCCGATGTATGCATGCTCCGCACAAACACAACATCAAAACATTCTCTGCTCCCCTATTTGATGAAGTTAACTCGACCTGCCGTTTGTGCCGTTTGACCTCCCGGGCCATGCAGATGTAGAGTAGCTCAGGTCAAGCTGAACAAGCTGTTGTCTCTTCCACTAGGGGTGGGTATTGCAGAGAATTTTCATATTGCGATATATTGCGATGCGGAAGCATATATTGCGATATGTATTGCAATATATTGCACGGATTATTTTTTTAACAAAAACTACTTATAATCGAGTTAATGCTTGATTATAAAGCAAAAACACAACAATCACTATGAAGATTAACCGTTTTTAAAAACTTTTAATCATGACAAAATAAAAATGTAAGTAACATTTGGCACTAGTGAAACAGGGAAAAGAACAATTCTAAAAACGGAAATATCCGAAGATTTCCGAGTGTTACGAAGTTTTCCGAATGCATGTCAAAATACCGGTTTTCGATCAGCGTATCGCAATACGTATCGTTTTCATGTCCGAACCGGTAAATACCGGTAAACCGGTTATATTGCGCAGCCCTATCTTCCACAGAGGTATTGCCCCAATATCCGCACCCCAGCAGCATTTTATCCAAATAAGAGTCGGAGTCGGAGACCTACATTACCATGGACGCCTTCGAAAATCAGGCTGGCATGCCATGACGTCACAGAAGTACTGTTCAGATTCCCTTAACTATTGTGTGCCGGCGATTAGGTGCATTACGATGAGAACGTAAGTTCGAACCCCGTATGGAACTCAAACAAAAAAAAGTACTAGAATATGTACTTTAACAAGGAAGTGTAATTCCCAAACACAACACGTCACGTATGAGCACTTTCTAAAATACATTGTGTGTTCATCCCTTCAAACTTCCTTCTTCAAGAAGATCGTATTCAAATTTCGCCATCGTTGACATTCTTTTGTTTATAAAATCTCGCAGGCATTCTGTGATAGAACCAAGCCCAGAAATTAACGCTTGTGGCAAATGCCTACACATGCACATGCAAATTTGCTTTGATATGTAAAATATGCACACTTGTGTCTTGTACACGTGTTCAAATTTGCACTTTGAGCAAATTTACATCAAGCCAAGGGGTTGTGAAGGTAAATTTACTCACGTGCAGTTTGCACAGTGAAATATTCTCAGCACATTTGGATACTTCAGAGCTCTGGCATGAAACAAGCCTACCGATGTCTCCAAGTGGCACAGAAAGAGGAGAATGGGGACTCCTCTGGCCTCAGGTCACCCACCACTCAGGAATCTCACCCCATTCATATCAAGAGAAGATTTTTTTTGTTTTAGTAATTATTGTTTATCGCACCAATCAACAAATCAGCAATATTTCAGCTATAAGGAGGCGGTCTGTAAATAGGTCTGGACCAGACAATCCAGTGATCAACAGCATGAGCATCGATCTACGCAATTGGGATACGATGACATGTGTCAACCTGACCGCCCGATCCGATCCGGTCACCTATTACGACAAGCATTGGTTGCTGAAGATCAATTCTAACCCGGATCTTCACAGGGGTCTGTGTTTGTACCTCATATTTCGAGGTCCTCGGCTCGCAAAGATCCTCTATTATATATGAATACAAACCCTAGCGATTTAGATAATCTCTTCATGCCTCTCTTTGTCCAATTATAGGCAAATGAGGTCCGTCCGATCGATCTGGAAGTCCATTTGCCTCGCAGCCTTTAATGACCTCTGCCAGACGGGCTTCACATGTCAAGGGGACATGTTCGTCCATGAGATGTTTACTAAAATATCTACATTCATGGACACTATTGAACACTGTATTTAACCACCGCGCGCAGAACTGGTTAACCACAATTCCGGATTCCGCTGTTGCTGCCAACCTAGTCCTTTCTGGCTTTGCTTCTCTTAACCAGTTGTCACAAGGTTCCAAGAGCTCCCTGACCTTCTCAGAGACTTGGAAAAACAACGTTTTTTGTATACGGCAATTACCATATCATCCATGGCCAATACAATTATGGTATATATTCTCTTACAAAGGCGTCTCTCACTTAATCCTCCATACAGATCTGTCTTTATATAAGTCAGCCATTAGTGTCAAGCTAATCTGGGAAGGAAATTGTCTCTTCAATTCTCTCTGATTTGAAATACGTCTTTCAAGGTTGAATCCGTGCCATGAGGAGAAGATAGTGTTTCCTTTGATTTTAGTGCCTCGCTATACAACATCTGACTAAAGCATTGCGAACAAACATACTGCATAAAAGTGCATGAGAATTTGACTAAGATGGAGTCGTACGTATGTCAAAAGCTCAGTGACTTGGTGTCGTCGCACCCCTACGACGTAAGAGGTCGTCACCGAGGCGGTGGGTTAGCCTAGTGGTCGCGATTCCTGGGTTGATTCCCCACATGGGTACAGTGTGTGAAGCGGCTTTCTGGTGTCCCCTGCCGTATATTGCTGGAATGTTGCTAAATGCGTCGTAAAACTACAGTCATTCACTCACTCATAACATCAACCACTAGTTTGTATTGCTCAGCCTGTTCACAACCCTCCATGATGTAGACTGACGGGAGCTAACTGCCGCGTTGAACACCATTAACTCGCTTGGTCATACGAGCATCTTTGCCACTATGCGCATTCCAACCTAAACGGTTATAACAAACAAAGGGACCCCTAATTCTAGTTCGTAACAACCGTAGTTCGTTATATCGTCAGTTCGTCTTAAGCGTGTCCGTTATAAGGGTAGTTTACTGCTGTGTTCCCAGACACATAGTTGATGAAAGCAGCTCTTGAATTAAGTGCACCGAAAGAAACGATGAGGTAGACGCCAAGTTGATGAAGGCAGCTCTTAAATTAAGTACACCGAAAGAAACGATGAGGTAAACGCCTAATTAATGAAAGCAGCTCTTAAATTAAGTACACCCTCTGGATCCGCCTATGGTTCCGGATATCTCACATTTGAAGGCTGTGCAGCTGATCCAACACCACGCGGAAGAAGACAACGACGAGCAGACTAACCCGCTGGTCGGGCTGGAGTATGTCTCACAGTCCCTCAACCACATTATTCCCCTACTGTCTCACCCTCCCTGCAATGCTAAAGCCATAAATGAAGCAAGTCTAGATTTCCCCAGGTTCTGACCGCTGAATTGCCTAACTCGGCTCCATTTCGATATAAATTAGTTTAATTGTTCCTATCAAAATTCATAGGTTCAGGGACTAAGTCCGTTTGGCTCAAAAGCGGACCGATAATTGCAATCTAACTCGAAAACTAATAAACAGAAAATACTCAATGAAACACTGATCATAATCAAAACATCATACCAACTCTGTGATTTGTTTACAGAATTTATGTCCTAAAAATAAAAAAGTTGTTTAACAAACTATCATTAAAATATTGACACAATTCACTATTTGTTACGAGGAAGGAGGGCAGAGAAAGGGACAGCCAGGTGTTCGAGAAAGGATGGAGACACCACAGCACAGGTTGATGAATCAATAACTTTGTCGCTACTTGTGCACGTGCTTCTCTAACACCAGGCTGTCCCTTTCTCTGCACTCCTCCCCTCGTAACAAATAGTGAACTGTGTCAATATTTTAAGGATGTTTGTTAAACAACTTTTTATTTTTTAGGACATAAATTCTGCAAAAAAATCACAGAGTTGGTCTGATGTTTTGATAATGATCAGCGTTTCATTGAGTATTATATGTTTATTAGTTTTCGAGTTAGATTGCAATTCATCGGTCCGCTTTTGAGCCAAACGGACTATAAGCGTTAGTCTAACCGCAATCCCAATGTGGGAGTATTGTACATCCTCATGGTCGGGTTCATAACACTGCCTGCCTGTGTTTTATCACAGTCCTCGACTGTGTATACAGGCAAACGTTAAGTATGCAATGATATACCGCCACTGTCAACCCGGCTTCTCAATACAGACAATACGAGGAAGAACCGCTATCTGAATAATTCCTAAACATTGCCCTTGAGTTTCGTGTACCACTTTCAACTGATGTATGACTCCAGATCACCAGCCTTGGCTCGGGGCAAGAGGAACGTTCACTACGGTGACGGGTGTTAGGTCGACATTGTTTGAGATTTAGATCCGTGTTCCTTGTCATCCTTGGACGACCTCTAGAGATACATTCAGGCTAATGACTCCAGGATATTGTGGTATCTGGGTAGGTGTCAAGACGTTCATGAGAAATACCAGCATCTTCAAGCAGTGTTGTCCAGAGAAATATAAAACTTGAGACACTTCTGTGTCCACGGATGTGATTTACGTGTGGTATTGTGATGAAGTGGGTGAGTGTACAATACAAGTTTGAAGGGAATTGGTCGGAGTGTGTGTGGAATGAATGATTGAATGAATGAATGAATGGGTGACAGGACGTATGAATGAATATATGACTGCTGCCAAGACAAGTGACACCAACATCTGGTTTTTGTAGCTTACGAGGCTTCCTCTATGGCCTGTCAGTTGTGTAATATCCAAGTTACGTGAACACAGTGGGTGGTTAGTTACGTTAAATTTGCGTTACGATAAAATAGTGAGTCGTTAGTTACGTTACGTTAAGTTAGCACAGTGGGCTGTTAGTCATGTTAACACAGTAGGCCGTTAGTTACGTCAAATCTTAATTACGTTAACGCAATGGGTCGTTAAGCTACATTACTCAAAAGGTACGTTTGGGTCGTTAGTTACGTTACGTTGCATGTGATTTACGTTAACGCAGAGAGTCGTTAGTTACGTTACATGAGTTACGTTAACACAATGGGTCGTTAGTTTCCTTAAATCTGGGCTACGTTAACATATTGGGTCGTTAGTTACGTTACATATGAGTTACGTTAACGCGGTGATTTGTTCGTTTCGTTACATATGAGATACGTTAACACAGTGAGTCGTTCGTTACGTTACATATGAGATACGTCAACACTATGGGTCGTTAGTTACGTTACATATGAGTTACGTTAACACAGTGGATCGTTTGTTACGTTACATATGAGGTACGTGAACACAGGGAGCCGTTAGATACGTTACACATGAGTTACGCTAACAAAGTGAGTCGTTAGTTGCGTTAAATCTGAATTACGTAAACACAGTGGGTCGTTACTTACGTTAAATTTGCGTTACGTTAACACAGTGTGTCGTAAATTGCATTACGTATGAGTTACGTTAACACAGTTGGTTGTTTATTACGTTGCATATGAGTTAAGTTAACAAAATGGGTCGTTAGTTACGTTACATATGAATTACGCTAACGCAGGGAGTCGTTAGTTACGTTACGTTACGTTAATACAACGAGGCGTTGGATACGCAAACACAGTGGGTCGTTAGTTACGTTAAATTTGAGTTACGTTAACACTGTGTGCCGTTAGTTACATTACGTATGAGTTACGTTAACACAGTGTGCCGTTAGTTACATTACGTATGAGTTACGTTAACACAGTGTGTCGTTGGTTACATTACATATGAGTTAGTTACGTTAGTTACGTTACGTTACAGTTAATGAGGCGTTAGATACGTTAACACAATGGGGCGTTAGTAACGGTAAACGTTTAGTTCAATATTTTGCTGTCAGAAATGCAAACCTACTCACATTCAGAACAAAGAACGCTGTCCTAACATGTTCCTTTAGAAACATTCATGATTGATCAGTATAGAGAAGACTAAAACGTGACCGAAGTAACCGTTAAGATAGATATATTCATGAAATGTAATTATTTATGTTGTTGACATTATATAACTCTATAGGACCTCCACCACTCGACCCAGGAACTGGAAATACGAGCGCCATTAATCAGTGAGTTTGACAGGCACTAAACTCGACCAACTGTCAAACATATTATAACCGAGGCTAAAGGAGAAACAACAGTTAGAGCCAGCGTCAGTAATTATAAGAGCCAACTATTCTAGCAGCTGGTTAACTATTGTGGTGAGTGAGTGAGTGGGTTTGGGTGACTGAGTGAGTGAGTGGTTGGGTGGTTGGGTGGGTGAGTGAGTGAGTGGGTGGGTTTGCGTGCGTGTGTGAGTGGGTTTGCGTGCGAGAGTGAGTGCGTTTGCGTGCGTGAGTGAGTGGGTTTGTGGGTGGGTGAGTGAGTCGGCGAAGAGGTTTGCGTGTGTGCGTGCGAGCGTGCGTGCGTGAGTGAGTGAGGGGGTGGATGAGTGGGTTTGCATGAGTGCGAGCGTGCATGCATGCGTGCGTCCTTGCGTGCGTTAGTGAGTGAGTATTCCCGATGGTTGGAAATACAGTGCCCATTTAATTCCTAGGAACGTACGTCTATGATGTCCGGTGTCCGTGCGTTTAACAATTCGGACATTTACTATTCCTTAGCTGGCGAGTGTGGTTTTCTCTACTTTTAGCAATAGTAGCGGCCAGGGAAATCAGAAATGGCTTCACACATTGGAATTCAACTCGGATCTCCAGCGTAAAAACCTATGGCTACCCAGCCGCCATTTAATTTGGGGTTTGCGCAGCGCAATGACATTCAAATTGGGAGTCTGATTCATCTGCATCATATAGTGTTAAACATGGGTTTACTATGGAATCTGAGAAGGGACATTGTCGCGTTGTTGTATTGTCGCACTTTGGTTTATTGTGACACATTTTGCTTGTGCTTAGAAGAGAGACAGTGTCCCTTCGAGGATTCCATAGCTTAGTGTTGGGACTCCTGCACCAGGAGGCAGCATGATGCATGTCACGTGACACGGTCGTGAAAATAGCTAACCTTTAGAAGTGAGTTAATAGAGTAATCATCATTATGCGACTAAATATATTAGCCTTGATGCAATTTTGTCACATTTACGAATTATGTTTTTGACCGCGAGACCTCCTGGCATATTCATCAGTCTGGCTCCGTCATTACTGTACCTGACATATAAACATACTTGTTATGATGGTATCTTGTCACACTGAGTCATGTTTCTATCAAATAATTAGCTATAGAGGGGTACCAGTAAGTTGTGCTGATGACGTTGGCCATCCACATTCTTAGATGACATTACCGAAGCGACACGTGTTCCATGGTCTTGTGGATTGAGTGTATACCGGAAGAGAACGGTGGTTAGATCCCCAGGATTCACCTCACAACCCGTTACTTTTTGTTTGTGTTTTGGTGGCATTTTCTTTTCAACGCGGCACTCAGCAACATTCAGTCTGTAAATAATGGAGTCTTGACCAGACAATCCAGTGATCAACAGCATGAGCATCGATCTACGCAACTCAGATACGGTGACATGTGTCGCCTCATACGACAAGCATGTTTTGCTCTGAACACAAACGTAATGCACACTATTGTCACCAGTAACATTAGTCATCTCAAATCTCCATTTTTCGTTGTGTATAAAGCAAATTATTCATGCATCTAAGAGGGCGGTGGGTAAGCCAGTGGTTTAAGCGTTCGCTCGTCACACCGAAGCGCCGGGTTCGATTCCCTACATGGGTAAACTCACTCACCCTTGCATCTGAGTTTGCTAGATAGGTATTTTAGGTATTAACACTACTACTTATGGGTACGTTAAGTTTAGTCATATAAACTGTCAGGTAAAGAAAATATACACTTGAAAAACTTAACAAAAACATAGCAAACCTTATCAAAACGTTACTCGACTGAAGGGAGTCGCCGAAACAATGCAAACCAAATGACCATAAGACAACAACGATCCCCGAGTCAAATACATCACCATTATACATTTCTAGTTGGTTTTACTTTTATCTACCATCAAACATAGGTATATGCATTGGCTGGCCCGGGGGTTTATGCGCTAAAATATTTAAAAACTGTTCTCATCTCCTTAGAGGTTGCACCATGCGTATCCTTGTTTCCATCCTCCATGATATATTTTTCATAGGAAGCCTATTTATCGAACTAACCCACTTATGTTAATTCCCAACGGGACATTTTTCAAGTGCAAATCGGTTTTCTGTAAATTTGATTGATTAGAACAGACCATGGGGTTGCCCGGTGACTTTTCTCTACCGCTAATATATTCCGGGCACGTCCTGGCGGTGGACTTGGCTGAAGTGTATGCGTGGTGTATTGATGTATTGATGTACGATCGTTGTGTACTCAACTCTAACATTATATACGACCTGTGACATAAGTGTTGTGTTTCCTGGAGGGTGGCAGATGTCCACCTCATGTTCAGTATATAAACAGTATTGGGTATAAAGCATAATAATAATGATAATAATTGTGAATTTATAATACACCTTTTCCATGTACAAGGCACATGCTCAAAGCGCTAATACACAATCTGATTATTATTACCCCGGATAACCCAAGCTGAATGTGAAGCGCAAGAAGGTAAACAGTCACGAGACTTATCCCACCGGGTACCCATTTTCTGCTGGGTGAACAGAGGCAAGTTTCAACAAACTCACTTGCCTAAGGTGAGACCTCATGTACCACATATGTGCTTCGTTGTTGGGCAGGACTTAAGTCCTAGAAACTCTCAGGAGTCAAGCTGCCAAACACGGTCACCCATCCAAGGACTCTCCGCGCCCAACGTTGCTCAGCTTCAACTGATTTGTGACCTGAGCTCTATGCACACAGGACCACACACCACTACATATCCTGTGTCAAATGCGTTTTATAGGTTGAAAATATGTATGATGTAGATGGTATGGTTTTAATTTATTTGTTTGTTGTTTAACGCCGTACTCAGCAATAGTCAAGCTATATGACGGCAGCTGGTAAATAATCGAGTCTGGACCAGACAATCAAGTGATTGGCATCATGAGCTTCGATCTACACAATTGGGATACGATGACATGTGTCAACCAGGTCAGCGAGTCTGACAACCGGATCCCGTTAGTTGCCTCTTTTGACAAGCATGGGCTGGTGAAGACTATCCCACCCGGATCTGTACGGGTACCAATAAATGCCGGTCTCAGTATTAAGTGAGGAGGGGAATCCAAGTCGGGTGTCATGACCACCCGCATCGTTGTAGTCACGGTCAATCCTGATTTTAAATGAACTGATGATTGATGGCTAGTAACATGATTGAACATAAACTTGAATGTGAGTGAATGCTGTGCTTTAATGTCTGTATTCGTATCTTATATGGCTGAGCAGCCAGGAGGCCTTAAAACAAACAGACACCAATCAAACTGAACATGTCAGTGTGCCCTGCTCTGCCAGTAGCCCACGCCACTAACTATTTGCATGCAAATTGCTCACGGAGACGTATTTACGAGAGAGAGAGAGAGAGAGAGAGAGAGAGAGAGAGAGAGAGAGAGAGACAGAGAGAAGTACACGAGATAGATAAAAAGAAAGGAGATAGAAACACACACAGAGACAGACAGGGGGAGGGAGATAGACAGAGTGATAGATAGAGTGAGAGAGACATAGACAAGGAGAGACAGAGAGCGAAGTACACACACAGAGAAGTACACAGAGAGAGATAGACAGAGGGTGGGAGATAGACAGCCACAGAGAGAAAGACAAAGAGAGAGAAAAAATTAGAAAGAGTACAGGTGTGAGATAAAAAGAGATAGGGAGAGTAAAGTAATTTATACAGCAAACTATATCCGGCAATTTGCTGTATATTTTAATCTAAGCGATTATACCGAACCACGTCTACAACGAACTAAAATTCGCGATCCCTTTAATTCGTTGTCAGGTAGTTGGCTGTATTGATATACTGAAAGAAAATAATAATGCTCACTTAACATTCAGTCCATGAAGATTATTTTTGTTAAAACAATATCAACTTATGTAAATACACACTCGATTTCCTGTACAGGGACGCTTCCAGCCTGACCCTCACAACAGGTTGTCCCTCAAAACGTGAACAGAATAATAGTTACGCCTTATATCCGCTCCCCTCCAGTTGTATGGGACACAGCTCCACACACTGTTTCCTCTATGTGCTCCACACAACGCTTCCTCCATCTCCATGTGTCATGCAAGCAACAACCACACCGCTCTCAACGTCTCGGATGATTGTGGCTCTGGTATATATACTGAGGGAAAGAAATAAGTGATCACATGAAAGTACAAGTGTTCCCTTATTTTTTCCAGGTTTGTTCACAAGCTTTGTATTCCATAGCTTGTGAAGAAACCAGGAAAAAAATAAGGGAACACTTGTACTTTCATGTGATCCCTTATTTTTTCCCCTCAGTATATTAGGCCTACCGTAGTTCGTGTGTGTTTCTCACATCTAACCAGTTAGAGAGCGGGCTGGCAAAAATTATGCACAAATATACAAAATGATTTTCATTTATGTGACTTATTTTTAAGATGTGAACAATTCAGATCACTTGCTAATGAGTATTAGAATATGTATATTAGGATGTAAATCAAGTCACTTTTCCTCGGAAACCATTTTTAAAACTTTAGATAAGGAAGAAACAAATTGCCCTGAATTTCTATGAGTGTTCTCGGAAAGAGCATTCCACTGAATTTCTATGAGTGTTCTCGGAAAGAGCATTCCACTGAATTTCCACAGTGGCGTGAAACTGGGAAAAGGAAGCTTATTATTTCACATCGGAAAATCGTCGGAGATGAGAAACAGAGAAAAAATTCAGACAGCCTTACAATAAAGCTGTAAATAGATTAATCAGAAAGTGTGCTCAACTATACTGATAGCGCGAGTATAACATTGCCTTTTTCACGGTACAAAATAGAAATAATTCAGCACTATGTTTAATAATGTTTCAACTTTGACATGTAATCTCAAACAGGAATTCAGGCAGCGATGTACCGTTATAGCTGAGACGAGGCAGTCAGATGAGATCTAATAAAGGCTAAAAATATTAGTCAACCATGTTCGTTTAATTGCATATAGAGCATTTAACATGATAACACGATAATCAGAAACCGGTGATAACAATGTCTTTATAATGGTTCGCGGTAATAACTAATATCCATTTATTCAGAATTAGGGCCCTAGTCCGCACTGAACCGCATTATATCTCATCCAAATCATACCAAAGCGATGTGTTCATTATATCTCATAAATCCATTTAAAATTGATTTACTCTGGTACGAAGTCTTGGACGCACTTTATTCGCAAAGTTCAAATATCGACTCAAACAAATATTAGTGGACATTTTGTTCTCTGGAACATCAAAAGGAGCATATTGATTCTAAAACTTGAAATGTTCTCGGTACAAACGAAAACACACTTTACATAATATGTGGAACGTGGTTATTCAAAGTTGTGTTAGTGTAAACATGTTTTATAGGGTTTTATGAGAAATATTGCCTTACCATTATTCAAGTTTTGCAAACAATGACACTTAAGCGAGGAAATCAATACATATCACTTATACACGGCTTTATACGCCCCTGTTGTACGCTATTTCCTATAACCGTTACTCCTTGGTGAATAATGCAAGAACAATATACCCTGTTTGTTGTCTAAATGGATATTTATTACCAAATTAGGACAAAAATGCCAGCCTCACTTGAAAATGTGATTATTTTGAAAGCCTTTCATTTCCGTATCTGCATAACCTCCTTGTCAATATATACTTTACTTATATCGACATACATATCCCGTCAGTTTGGCGAAAGTCAGGTCACTTTGTTTAATATCCCAAGAGTCGATAAAGAAACCACCGAAGCTGCATGCGTTTTCATTGGTTGATTGCTAAACGGCTTTGTTCGGTTGGTGTCTACTCTGACGTCCGCGCGCGTCGTAAAAAGAGGGTCTTTTTTTTTAAAAAACGCGGATATCGAGAGAAGACAAGCGTTGTAAGTTGGGAAAAACCAGTGTACTTCACTTTCATAGTAAACATGTACGTATAGCAACGTAAATATCTAAAAAGGATATGTCATACTGGAGGTGTTACATAGTTTCGTATAATTTTCGCATAACCTCTTTCAGATTTATTAGAAATATAACCATTGAAATAGCCCTGTTTTGATTATATGACTACATTCGTTGGAATGTGTTCAAAATCTTAGCGATCTGAATCAAATGAGGTACCGTATTTCTGGCAAACTTGTTGACAAGGTTCAAAAGAGTTTAACAGTTTTAATCAAGGATAACCTGAAACAGAGAGCATCAATGACACCTTGGACATATCAAATGGCCGATAGCAGCAGACACGCTACAACCTGATGAATTATTACCTAACGATAAAACAAAACTTTCAGAGTTTAAATTAAAAAAACGTCAGTACAAAACAATAAAGTTACGCAGTTCGGCTAACTGTACTCAGAAACATTCCTTTTGACGAAAAGGAAAAACAACTATAAATATCATACTAATGGATCACTGAAATCTGTGAAGACACTTCCAAAAAGGTAAGCCTGTCTGCCCGACTAGTAGCGCCCGTCATTCACAAATGTAAGTGACCCGTGAAGATCCGGGGTAGAATAGGTCTTCAGCAACCCATGCTTGCCACAAAAGGCGACTATGCTTGTCGTAAGAGGCGACTAACGGGATCGGGTGGTCAGGCTCGCTGACTTGGTTGACACATGTCATCGGTTTCCAATTGCGCAGATCGATGCTCATGCTGTTGATCACTGGATTTTCTGGTCAAGATTCGATTATTTACCGACCGCCGCCATTTCGCTGGAGTATTGTTGAGTGCGGCGTAAAACTAAACTCACTCACAAATGTAAGTCATTTTGGCCTGCTTGAATTGTATTCAAGTGAATGTGGGCATTGACCTTTTCGATGTATTTAATTTTTAATGCATGTACAACAACAAGAAAACTCCATATAACGATTAAAACACTCCGGTTCAGAATCAATATCCTTCATGACTGATTCTAACGAAGAAATACAAGAATCGAAAGTGAAATTTCCCTGATATCAGAATACACACACAGTCGGGCAAAAGAAAGTAATCACGTAAAAACTTTATTTAACCAAACATTACAGGTGTTCGCAAAGCGTTACTAGGCTACAGCACTCTTTGAAACACTAAACATTAGGCCCTAACTAAAACTAGGATAGCTGTATACAATGAATCACCGTCGGATAACCATTTCTTGTTTATGCCTTTCTCAGCCACCACAAACATGGGTGTATACGTTTTGGCTTACGGTTTGTATAGTATATATACCTACTAGTGAATATACTCAGTACAATATCCGTTTGTTCATGAGGGCATCAATCAGTAAAATTAAAGCTGTAAGCTTTCTCATTATACTCTGTGAGTGAGTGAGTGACTTTGGTTTTACGTCGCTTTTAGCAATATTCCAGCAATAACACGGCGGGGGACACCATAAATGGGCTTCACACATTGTACCCATTATACTCTGTATTGTACAATAAACCACGGTTATAACGAATCCAACGTGACTAATATTTTCAGTTCGACATAACCGTAGTTCGTTATACGTTTTTTTTTAATAAAGACAATTCAATTATGCCAATAAGCTTTAACGATGACGTCATTTGGAGACATCTGGCATGTGACCCACAATGCATTGGCTCTGCTCTGGACACTCGAATTATGACGTCAGCCAGTTAACATGTGGCAACAGTTAACATGTACTTTGGTCAACCTCCATAAACTTAAAATGAATCATTTTGATAATCAAATAGGAGCCACGCGTGTTGTGACTAACGGATTTTCTCTCACAGTCGTAATAGACTTAGAGACGTTGTCATGAGCGGCCTCATTGGTCGTCATCGTCTTGTTCATACAACCTCATCGGCGATTCCACTCAGTAATCGGGCCACTAGCGTTGTTCACTCTGACAATATTAGACAATCAAATATTTACGAAACAGCCGTTAACGTCCAAACATCGTCCACCTCACAGTCACCAGATTAGTTTGTAATCAAAACAAGGACGCCTCGGTCTGCGTGGAAGTCGTTCACGACGCTGCTGTTGTGTGCTGGTGTCCTGGTCCGCCGACAGGTAAGTTTAATCAGCGGCAGATCAAAGCTTCCCCGTCAAGGTTTACCGGCTTAGGACAGTTTGTCTACCTGGATAAAACTTGTTTACGTCTTAACGCGCTGTACGTGTAAGTGGATGTGCCTCGTGACGTAATTGTAGTTTAGCGAAGCTTTTGCATTTATTTCACTTTGTCGAGTGGATGCATGAGGTTTTCTACTTGTTTTATTATCACTAGTAGCATTGACAGTAGCTGAAGTAACATTAGTAGTCGCGGTGGTAGTAGAGGTAGTCGTAGTGTTGGTGGGTGTAGTTGCACTAGCAGTAGCATGAGCAGTAGTGATGGTGGTGGTGGTGCTAGTAGTCGTAGTCGTAGAAGTAGTTGTAGTAGTAGTAGTAGTAGTAATAGTAGCAGTAGTTGTGGTTGTGGCAGCAGTAGTAGTGGCAGCAGTAGTAGTAGTAGTAGTAGTAGTAGTAGTAGTAGTAGTAGTAGCAGTAAAAGCAGTAGCAGCAGCAATAGCAGTGGCAGCAGCAGTAGTAGTAGTAGTAGTAACATAGTAGTAGTAGTAGTAGTAGTAGCACTAGTAGTAGTAGTAGTAGTAGTAGTAGTAGCACTACTAGTAGTAGTAGCAGTCTGTAGCGGTACCAGTAAATTGACCTTACGTGATATAATCTGTTTAAAAATACAATATACGTAGAATAATCACCATTTGTGTTCATGACAGTTAGACAAACCACCCCACCACATTCATCATCATCATCATCATCATCATCATCATCATCATCACATTTACCTACACAGCGTCATGCCCCATCAGTCTAGTTACATACTTATAACGTCCACGTGTCCAGTTGATTCACTGACCCCTCACATTAATCACAGATAGGCCTGCAGGGACTGGTCAGCGTTGTCCACTTCAGTCTGGCGCGTGGGGTCATCTCGGGTCAGCCCTTTCATGTCCAAGTGTCTTGCAAGCACCTGTCCTAGCCGTAAGCATCAAAATGTAATATAACTAAGATGGATGGAGGGACATTGATTTGAGAGGTGATATCTGTGTTTACCTCCACCGACGTAAACAACGTAATAATGTAAACAGTAATTGTGGTAAACGTATGGTTTTAACAAACTCGTTCAAGGATGACTTTTTAAAGTTTTACAACATCCAACTGATGTAAAATTTGCAACATCTTCATCCCAAGTGGCAATGAAGGTAAGTACTTTACACAGCAGGGAAGAGTACTGATTAATAGATTATGTCTCCATGGATGTAAATCTTAAGCAGGAAATGTTTTTGAAAATGGAAACAGTGTGTGCCTTACCTTTACATATGATAATAAATTACAGCCTTGGCCCTCCCTTCTTGCAAGTTATAGCAGGGACCCTCGGTACGCATGACATACTGGCGTCAGCTGGACGTCATACGTCCCACGTGACACTCCCGTCATTGTTATTTTAATATCTGGATTGGCTGTCAACGTGAAGCTATTATCAGTATAAATCGGATTTTAATACTTGTGTATGGCTTATTTGAAACACATTGAAACAGTCACACCCAACACTTTATGCCTGACGCCTCCTTCAGTGTCATTTTGTAAAATATATTTTGTCATTCTGGTCCTCTCTCTATCCTTCTCTGCATGTGTGTGTGTGTGTGTGTGTGTGTGTCTACTGCTGTGCTCTCTCTTTCTGACCCCTCTCTCTGTGTCTCTTATTCTCATGAAGGCGGTGGGGTAGGCTAGTGGTTAAAGCTCTCTCTCTCTCTCTCTCTCTCTCTCTCTCTCTCTCTCTCTCTCTCTCTCTCTCTCTCTCTCTCTCTCTCTCTCTCTCTCTCTCTCTCTCTCTCTCTCTCTCTCTCTCTCTCTCTCTCTCTCTCTCTCTCTCTCTCTCTCTCTCTCTCTCTCATGTGTACATCATGTTGTGTCAGCATCTTGCTACACAATCAGCGCCATAGCTCACAAGCCGGTGTCAGTTGCAAAGCGGGATGCTTCTCCTTCTTACTCACAAATGATCTCATATTTTGTCAGAGATGTATGTGTTCATCGACCATTCTCACGTACCGTTGTTTGTTTTACAAGCTTTGGCACAGGGCAGCGTTTCCGTCTGTGGAGGCTACGGAACTGTATCAACTAGATCAGCGTGTTTTGTAACGATCTGTGATGGTTCAAGGAGAAACAATATGAATCATACATATTTTATTACCTAGTTATTCCTCCCACGAGGGAAAAAGATAAGATACTTTCAATTAAAACCGCGCCTTTTCACAGTTAAACTGCTGTCTAATTTCTTCGTTATCACCGTCTCTGTCACAATGGTTTACAGAAAAGCGTTTTGTAAACACGGAAAGTGCTTTTAACTTTTTCTTAAGATTAATGTCAGGCGCACCTGTAGAGACGACTAGAATGACTTCCTGTCTACGACGTGCGCATGTCAGGCAGGCGACCCTCCTGGAGAGCCTCGTTGTGGTGTATCAGACTGTGACGTAGTAAGGTAGGCCCGCGCTCGCTCTGCCGATGACAAACAGTCTAATGTAGAGCTGAGAGCGTAGCACGGATTATGCTTTACGCCTGGACTATTTCTTGTGAAACATTGCGCTAACAGGTCAGTTGATATTTCCGTGCATTTATCAAGTACCTAGGTTCATTCTTAACATGTGAATTATTACACTGAAGATGAATTTATGGTTTGTGTATGATAATAATGTCAACATTAAATATGATTTCAAAGTTCATTCATTGACTCGTAAAGCTTCATTCTCTGATTCACAGATAACTTAAAAATGACTTTTTATTAATGGAGATTGTAAGTACATCTTCCTTAAGATAAGGGTTATAGTAAATATGTTAATCAGTTTATGATTTGAATAAATATTGTGTTGAGATTATTATTTTATAGAACTGAATGAATCCATTCTAAAGACTGGGAAAAATAGATTCTCCTTTACAACTCACAAGAATTGTATCATGGCTATATAGATCATAAAAGGTTAATATTTATTTTTAAATTTGATTTACTTATCTAATGGCAAAGAAAGTGCCGTTTATAAAACATTGCATACAGTTTCAAACTGGACACAGACTTTACGATTCGTTATAATGTTAAACAGAGACATCCCGTCACGTAGAGTATCGGATTATTTCTGGTTTTGTCCTTGGCAATTGCTTAATTTATCTATTTAATTGAAATCTACAGTGTAAGACACTCAGCGTCCTTTTCCTGACACATTATCCAGCATCGTTGTGACGACACACACTCAAACAGGCGTCCTGTACAAGTATTTGCATTAGAAGGAAACTGTTTCCATAGTTTTCCAACTTGAAAGCTTTAAGAGACTTACATAAGCGAGCCAGTTACCTTGAACGAGGAGCGTCGCTGTGTTCGATGGATCTGCTTGCATCCGCTGTGGAGGATACCTGGTTGTGTTGCTGATGCTATTCACAGCATTACTGTGAAGTGTTTACATATGTAAGTCAGGAAATCTCCATGGGCTCAATTGGAATATATTTGCATATTTGTAGCGTCGATAGGCTAACGATCCTTTTGGGATAATAGTCGCGAGGTCTGTCATCGTATTTGTGAATTTATGCTTTCTTTTTCCCCAATTATGTTTTCAAAGTATTCTTCAACATGTCATCATATCCCTTGTGTATTTGGCAGTGTGTCCATGATGTGTGAAATATAACTCCTAAGGGTCGATGTTGTGAGCATATATGCACTCGTTACGGGTACAATGACACAACAGCGCAACCAGCCAACGTTACTGAATTATTAAAGGGATAATGTAATCTTTTCTCGAATGACGTCAAATTAAACATAGATAATGAACAGACCAGCCAACTGTTTCACATTGTCTCTGAAAAATTACTATAATGCAGACAATTATACATAGTATAGTGCCTTACAATATAATCTATTTTTCATAGGTTTAAATGAGGATAACACTTCCAATGTGGTAAATACAAAAACATTATTGTTATAACGAAACCAATGTGAAAACGGATTAATTTCATTTCCTCTTTTTGAAATTTCCATTTCCGCATTAACCAGAATAAATAAACACATCTTTCTCAAGCCTGGAAGACACCTGTTGAGTTAAGATAGATTTACTTGCTATCACAAGGCAACGTTCCCTTGTTATTGCAACAAAATGCTTTAAGATGTTACACAAATTAGTATACTATTCTAAAGAAGATTCCTTCCTATTATTACAGGTAATCTGTCTGGCTTTGAAGTATTAATGAAAGAACAGGGTGTTCTTAACTTTCTGCGAGTAGGGTAGAAAGATAATATGAAAGTTAGAGAGAGCAGTGTTTAAATATATATGTTTCTCTATTTCTTATTTTGTGGAATTTAACCGTACATATTTGTAAAATTTTCAGCGATCAAAGTTGATCTGTGCCAATAGACTTTCCAATAAATTAACCCTGTTTACACTAAGTCAGCCCGTTTGAGAGCTGATTTACAATTAATATCTCCAATAGAAGCATCATCTTTGCTAAAGCGTAACACCCACGTCACTACAGTCAACTTTAAGTAGGAATCCATTATTTCGAAATTGATAGAAGTTTTCAATGTTTTCATGACTCTAAATTAGTCCCACGCGATTTCAGATGTATGTGTTTTATGTGAAAAGTGAAATTAACTGTTGATGCGTGGGACTATCTCGTCGTATCAATACGACTACAGCAGCAGCATCTGATGCGATGGCTCTGTAGCATCGTCAGCACTCACATCATCCCAATAATTACTCCAAGATTCATCAAGTGCAGTACGTTACTGACAACACCACGCCGTGTCATTTATGTGAGTCCCACTGTTGCGTTGGGAATTTTAGCACACCTTAAACCACACAGCGAAGTGAATGACAATTGGAAATGATGTAACGAAAAAAAATCGATATTTTTATTCGAGGACCTGTTTGATGTTAACTGCTATCTTTGATAAGTACAGTCACAAAAAAGATATAAACTAGCAATACGAACATATCGATTAGTACTTGGTAATAATCGAACTGGGAAACGAGACACGGTTTGGTTAAAGAGTGACCTATATCCCAGGGTGTTTACGGATATTTGATTTTTTTTATTAATTTGGAGAAAATAACATTGCAATAATTACTTCCTTAAACGCACCTTCAGTTAATTGTATTCACAACTGTATTTACCTGTTTTCGCCTTATGCAGGAGTGTCTTTGAAACAGGTAACACTGGGAGAAAACACGCATTAATAGGTATTGTGAAATGCTGTCTCCCTGGCGAACACCGAGCGCTGAGACAGCACGGTTTATTGTATGCTTAAGTAGCAAAAACAGTCCCACCCGGCCACATAAGGGTAGGGCGTCCACGACTCATACGGAATGTGAACTTTCCACTGCTGAGATACCCGGGCGTTTCGTCCACGAAAACAGTTCAACCTCTTAAAGGAAAATATTTGTCGTATATGTCACAAAAGCACTCCAGCCTACAGCGCGTGGTTGATCTGTACGGAGCGTTATCTCCCGGTTTCCACGTTAATACAATGTTATCAATATTAACTGTATGTTTATTGCGTTCAGTCTTGTCATTTACTTAACCTCTGACGTGTAAATTGCCGAACCTATTTTAAACAAATCCAGCAAAAAAAGACGTCCCATGTTTTAGCGAGTCAGAAACAGAACCATCTGAACTGAATGAAATGTAACGACATGCGCGATGTAAACATCAACATGGCCTTTGAGAGAATGCGAGGCGGTCGTGTTTACCTGACGAGGAAAAACGTGTGTATATTCGCATGCCAAAGCATGTATGTTTCTAAAAAAAGAAATGAAAAAGAGACGAAAAAGACACATCAAGTGCTACATCTTCTTGGTGTTCTAAGCCAGCATCTGTGCATCAGATGCTCGAGTATTTTCCATGTAAATGGTCCATGCTTGTAGTAGATACAGCAATGTTGTTGCTTTTTCAAGATGAAGACAGACTTCATTGACACTGAGATGTTTTCGTGGGTGATGGTTTTGTGTATGGTCTCATTGTATGTATGGAGAGATTTTTAGTTCGTGAAGAATATAAATCAGATAATTATCTTCAGAAACGAAACGAAGCTGCCAGCGAAAATACTTCTTTGCAGAATTTGGCAGATAAATGTGTATTTCGAGATATAGTAATGTTAACTTTCAACCGTTTTTGACAATAAATCTGAACAATGTGGCATGTACCACCCAAAATAATATTTATGTTAAGGGCTGTTTAAAAACCAAAATGCTTTTAGGTGTCAAGTGACATAAGGTCATGTTTTGTTGGGAAGTGTGCCATACGCCGAATGGGGAATCTTCAATGGACCTCAACCATTGGTTCCGTGTTGGAATCGAACCCGGTGCAACAGCCAAACGCTTTAACCACTGAGCTAACCTGCCTGCGTTAAACGATTGACAAAGATATCACTGGCATTTCAGAAAAGGCGCAAGGACGTCTTGGCGTTCGTCGTTCTCTTTTAATGTCAATCACTGCATTGTATCTATTGTATATTTACAATGTTTGCAAGTAACTTTCATATTGCTGAGGGTTTCTTTTCACTAAATTATCCGAATGATAATGTATCAATTAATCCTACGGAAAGTAAAAATATTCAAACTCTCATAATCCTAGAACAACCAATATCTTATTCACATAAAGTCACTACTAACTGCGTATGTAAGGGCACATTTCACGAAGAAGGCATTTGCTGCAGAGCTTACGATTCCACCGTTTATATTCACTTGATTAACGAGAATCCCAAACACCAGTCTCCGTGTACTTAAGTGGGGCGTCCTTGCTCGCCCACAGCAGTCAGGAAGTACACACATGTCAGGAAAACCTTAGTTACCTCGTCCAGGAATTTTGGAACAGGTTCACTCTATCTGGATGTCAGTGTATCCAACAAAGTTCACTAACTATAGACTTTACGTCACTGTATGATGATAGTCACGGCATATTTATCACAGTGTCGGCATAACCGCCCACGAGGCCACCGTGGTTTGACGTTTAAGGAGCTAGCGAGACCATTAATATCTACCTTGTAAATAACTGAAGACAACGTTTATGTAAATATTTTCTAGTATACAAGGAGGTAATTGGGTTCTGCCTCATGACACATAGTACAATATGGTTCAGATAAACGAGGGCATCCTGAGGTCACGTGTCTTTTTGTGAAGATCCGGGTTAGAATTGGTCTTCAGTAACCCATGCTTGTGAAAGGCAACTAACGGGATCGGGAGGTCAGGCTCGCTGACATTGCTGACACATTGTTTGGTCAAATCCTGTTTCCAATTCAATTTTTCTTTCGTCCGACATTTTAGTGTGGTTCTGATCACTGGAACAAGAATACGAAACTTTATCATAATGTCACGAACTTATTCAGTTTGTTAGATATGTGAAACTGTTTTTGGGTTCCATGACGTCCAATAAAACGGCCTACTTTCGTTTTCTTCTCTATGTTGTCATGTACCTCATCAACATCAGACATAGAGGGCATGACGTCATATTGTAAATGAGCGGGAGTGCGTTCTGCAGTCTGATTGGTTAACAAACGTTGTTAAATGCGCATGACAACTTATCTACCTTTTCCGAATCACACATTTGAAATAAAAACGGCAAAACTATATTTATTAAGAAAAGCTGCTTAAAGCGGAGTCCTTTTTACTGTTCCCACTGCATCATAAACATATGTTTGTGAATCGTTTTTAAATAGTGTGATTCTGGGTGTCCGCGAAAAGTTTAACGTATCCTGCTCAACGATCACAAACACATGCAAAGGCAGTAATTATGTTTGACGAAATGGATTTTAGGTAAACTTACATCACTATGACCAGTCATTACAACCAACTGAAAGTTAAATTGTGAATTTATGCACAAAATTTTACACGTGAAATTTGTTGAACACATTGCCAGTCACAACACAACAACATTCCGACGGTGTCATAGTATATACTTAATGGATATATACAGAAGAGCTATGTATACTTTCTTACTAATGTATTGATCATGGCTGACACACTAGCGACACCTGTCGCTAGATGTCACATGACTGGTCATGTGATTACAGACCACATTCACTCAACAGTAAGTTCGACAAGAACATCCCATATCTCTAATACCGACCGTAAATATGTATAAATGTTTTACCCTTAAAGGTCACATGCAACCAAAAGAACAAACATAATTAAAACACAATTATCACTTATTCATGACATATAATATACATTGCTGATTATGAAAAAACAAATAAAATTATAAGCGTACAATCGCAAATCAAAAGTGCAATATTTTGTACTTAGGTTTACTTCCCTCGAAACGAAGCAGCCGGGATACCGAACCCAAACAGAGCGGGTGGGAGTGCACTTAAGTGTAACGAAGCCTTTCATTGGCTGGTTCATTTGCCGATAATCTCAGGGCTCTTTGTGTGTGTATAGAGATGTTGGGTTTTCTAAATACATGCTCATTTTGTGTATAACATTTTGCAGTCAACAGACATCATAACATGTCATGTGTACAAGAATCACACCTGCCTGTCTGTGTAATTACATAATGTGACAGAGACAGAACTCGGGCGCACGAGCCATAAATCAATGCGTTTTGTTTATGGTGTTTTGCTTGATAGGTGTTCAAATTGCATGTGGTCAGGGATCCAAGTTGCACAGTGATGGAACTATAAAAAAAACGCCAGAGAATAACCACTCTCGATTGCCTTGCAAAAGTAGTTTCAATATATTTGTGGTGAAAATTATTTTATTAAGTAACTGAACATATCCCAATGACACCAGGTGTTTGCGAAAAGAAAGCCATCCACTGTCACAGCGGTGTCTTACCGGTTGTGCGAGTCTGTTGACAAACATCACGCTGCAAACTGAGGCCTTGTCTCTGAATATATACGTGAGTGAGTTTAGTTTTACGACGCACTCAGCAATATTCCAGCTATATGGCGGCGGTCTGTAAATAATCGAGTCTGGACCGGACAACCCACTGATCAATAGCATGAGCATCGATCTGCGCAATTGGGAACCGATGTTGACATGTGTCAACAAGTCAGCGAGCCTGACCACCCGATGCCGTTAGTCGCCTCTTACGACAAGCATGGGTTACTGAAGATCAATATTCTAAGCCGGACCTTCACGGGTCCTGAATATATACAATTTTGATAAAAACAAATAACGCCATTGAGATTGGAACCTGAGGAAATCTAGACTTGCTTCATTTAATGCTTTAGCATTGCAAGAAGGCGTGGGCAGTAAGGGAATTAATGCGGTTCAGGGACTGTGAGACAGACTAGCTTCAACAATGAGTGTCAAAGACAAGTCAGGATGTTAGCCGATATATATACCATTCAAAAAAAGGTAGGGGATATTGGATTTACAAGATTGATAAAATGCAAATGGTGAAAACTGATGATGAAGAGAAATTAAGGGAAAATGTGACAATTTATTCCATTTCTTTTGAAATGTTTCATCTGTATGGATATATATTACTTTTTCTCATATGCATTGGCATTGGCTAGTGGTATGCTCGCAAAATGGAATATCGCCTACCATTTTTGAATGGTATACTTTGACCGCGCAGTAAGAAAGCTAAAAGCCATTTCCATTGTTATTGATTTGAAACGCTACAAAACATTCCCTTCAACATCTGTGAAAAAAGGTAAAAGTATGATGTAACTCGCGATTGAAAGTAGAAACTTATCTTTTTTGGTACCTTGAAGAGATAATGATAGATTTACATGTGTTTTAACTAAATGTCCCATAGAATGTTCGGAACTATGATGAACTACGACATGACCAACGTATGGAGTGTGAGGTAATGTGCTTGTTGCTGTTTATTGGAAGTGAAGGCATACATGCTCTGGCACAAAATGTCAAAACTCATTCCACTTAACCAGCTTGAAACGGTTATTCTGTTCTAAACTCCGCGTTTCAAGTATATCGCACTGAAGAGAGACGGCATATTGCGCTGTAGAGAGAAAGCATATTGCACTGAAGAGAGAAGGTATATTGCACTGAAGAGAGAAAGTATATTGCACTGAAGAGAGAAAGCATATTTTACTGAAGAGAGAAAGCATATTGCACTGAAGAGAGAAGGTATATTGCACTGAAGAGAATAAGCATATTGCACTGAAGAGAGAAAGCATATTGCACTGAAGAGAGAAGGTATATTGCACTGAAGAGAGAAAGCATATTGCACTGAAAAGAGAAGGTATGTTGCACTGAAGAGAGAAAGCATATTTCACTGAAGAGAGAAGGTATATTGCACTGAAGAGAGAAAGCATATTGCACTGAAGAGAGAAAGTATATTGCACTGAAGAGAGAAAGCATATTTTACTGAAGAGAGAAAGCATATTGCACTGAAGAGAGAAGGTATATTGCACTGAAGAGAGAAAGCATATTGCACTGAAGAGAGAAGGTATATTGCACTGAAGAGAGAAAGCATATTTTACTGAAGAGAGAAAGCATATTGCACTGAAGTGAGAAGGTATGTTGCACTGAAGAGAGAAAGTATATTGCACTGAAGAGAAGGCATATTTCACTGAAGTCTACAGGAGTGTGCTTATGTGTTTTGTGGCCATCGTTCCCCCGTTCCGTCGGTAAGTGAAGGCATCCTTTGGTCAGAGGGCTGTACAAACATTACATGCATAGCCCATTACTGGTGCCGTGTAAGTTGATGATCATCCGCTGCCACTTGTGTCTGGGACGGTTTAGTAGGAAACACAGCCCCAGACCTAGCTGTACTGATGGAGCATATGCCAAGCATACACCACGTGCATTCATGCGTCTGTTGAGGGCTATTTCCACGTGTCTGTTATGGCGTTCCCTTCACGTGTCTGTTAGGGAGATACCTTCATGTGTCTGCTGTGGTGTTACATCCTCGTGTCTGTTGTAGAATTCTTGCCCCACGTGTCTGTTATGGTGGTACCTTCACGTGTCTGATCAACAGTTACCTTCACGTGTCTGTCAGCGAGGTACCTTCCAGTGTCTGTTATTGTGTTATCTTCACGTGTCTGTTGTGATGTCACATTTACGGGTCTGTTGGGGAGTTGCCTCTACGTGTCGGGTAGTTAACTCCAGGAATCTATCCAAGCCTCATTTGAGGGTAACCTTCTCTTGTGTCTTGGGTGACGGTCTCCACGTGTTTGTTTCACAAAGTATTTTCTTTACTGCAGGCTTTAACAAACATGAACAACCTTATTTAAAAAAAGATCTGCCTAATAAAATTAATTAGCTAGTCATTACCCAGGTATCCATGGAAACCTGCCGCATCTTGAATTCAGACAGGGAGAATGTGTCTCTGCAGCAGCGCCAAGGACTGCACGTGCACCACTCCGTGTTTGCACTGTGCACAATGTTTAAACTTCGTTTTGTCATATTTATTTACAGACAAGGCTCTGGCCCTGATCTTACAGTGCAGGGATAGAAAGGCATGTTGACTAGGGAAACCAAACTTCAGCAATTACTTGCCAATGCATATTTTACTTCATGCTGTCTCCGCAAACGCTGATTTCTGATAGTTTATACATAGGGTGGCTCACTCGGCTAAGGCTCCGCAATTCACTGAGTTGTCTGCCTTGAGGTACCAGGATGCTGTGATCATGGGTCAGAATTCTACATTTGCTGCGATTATGCTTGTAGATTAGTCTTCAGTTTTGCAGTTTGTCTGCTGCTGTTGTAGATGTATAAAAACTGTATTATTGAAATACTGTTCAAAGGCGCGTTGAGCCACACTTCCTCACTTAAACACAATTAATCAATCAATTAATCAACCAACCAATCAATCAGTCAATCGACCTACTACCACTGT
Source organism: Haliotis rubra (assembly GCF_003918875.1). Lineage (NCBI taxonomy): Eukaryota > Metazoa > Mollusca > Gastropoda > Lepetellida > Haliotidae > Haliotis > Haliotis rubra. The sequence goes on from NW_025767599.1 coordinate 182,858, forward strand.
CATGTTCAAGTGGCGTTATTTAAGAACTGAATGTTCTAACGACACGTTGGGGCGATGGGGTAGCCTAGTGGTTAAAGCGTTCGCTCGTCACGCCGAAGACCCGGGTTCTATTTCCACATGAGTACAATGTGTGAAGTCGATTTCGGGTGTAAATACTGCAATATTGCTAAACGCGGCGTAAAACCATACTCACTCACTTAACTGACACGTAACCTCAGAATCATTCCAGTCGTACACCTCTAACGCTGAAAACATATTTTGAAAAAGCACCGTACGAAATTAAAACAATATATTAATTTTATACTGACACTGCATCTTATTACAGACCCATTTAGTAGCGTGATGACCCACCCACCAAACAGGAGGCTGCCATATGCCACACATACGTAAACACCACAAATATTATATCCCCCAGCGATCCAAACAAACGGAACATTACCAAACAATGGCACCAAAACCACTCTCAGAAAAGGCACCAATACTCCAGTTCATTCCAAACAAGACTGCGTTTATTCCATTTCTTTTATCGACATTTACCAAAATATCAAAGAACTCTCACCGTTCCATCTCCATGGATCTGTAACTCGTCTGAATGTAATGGTCAACTAGGGACGCCCGTAGACTTTATCTGCCGAGTTGAGCGTTATGAGTTGAGGTTGTCTCAACGAGTCTCTCCACCACGGACTTTTATTGCTGTTGGGAATACAACTCGACGATGCATCGCGAACTGGTTCAGTGTCTGGAGAAGCGATAACCACGACCAAACCCGCTTCAATGTCTACATTTTGTAATCGGTTTATCAGATAAGCTGTGTAGTAGTTAATCATTGTCTGGCGAATACTCCGTTTGAACGCTAAACTGGTTAACGTTTGAAAAATACGCTTTGGAATAGGCCTTAATTACGTCTTTTTGTTTATTAACTGCCGGGAAAAGACTATTCATGCATGTTAGATGGCTCCAAGAATCAAACAAGAAATGGTTATTCGATATTGATGTATTTAAAGCATTTGTATGATGTTACTGAATCCGTTTTCTCTGGAGGCGGTTGGGTAGCCCAATGGTAAAAGCGTCCGCTCGTCACGCTGAGGAACCGGGTTCGATTCCACACATGGGTACAATGTATAAAGCCAATTTCTGGTGTGCCACACCGTGATGATGCTGGAATATTGCGTAAACCCACACTCACTCGCTCCGTGTTCTCTGTTGGATTACAACACAGTATTGCCAGAACGTTGTAGCCTTGTATCGCCACTCGCGATTGTGCTGGAACTTTAAATAGTTTCACTGCATGTATTGTTACGTTATATTTTACTGCGTGGCCTTATCGTTGTACTACATAGTGTTATGACTATAATCGTAACAATGTAACAATATATCGTCACATTCCGTAACATACATTGTCACACACAAGTACTCTATCGTTGAATTATTACATAGTATTGTGTACTGTAATCCGTAACGGTATATTATTATCACACTCTGCAACAATGTATCGTCACACACAAGTACTCTATCGTTGAATTATTACATAGTTTTGTGTACTGTAATCCGTAATGATCTATGCTCACATTCCGTAACATACATTGTCACACACAAGTAGTCTATCGTTGAATTATTACATAGCATTGTGTACTGTAATCCGTAACGGTATATTATTATCACACTCTGTAACAATGTATCGTCACACACAAGTCCTCTATCGTTGAATTATTACATAGTATTGTGTACTGTAATCCGTAACGGTATATTATTATCACACTCTGCAACAATGTATCCTCACACACAAGTACTCTATCGTTGAATTATTACATAGTATTGTGTACTGTAATCCGTAACGGTATATTATTATCACACTCTGTAACAATGTATCGTCACACACAAGTACTCTATCGTTGAATTATTACATAGCATTCTGTTTACGGTTAATTATCACACTCTGTAACGGTACATTATTATCACACTCTGTAACAATGTATCGTCACATTCAAGTACTCTATCGTTGAATTATTACATAGTATTGTGTACTGTAATCCGTAACGGTATATTATTATCACACTCTGCAACAATGTATCGTCACACACAAGTACTCTATCGTTGAATTATTGCATGGTATTGTGTACTGTAATCTGTAACGGTATATTATTATCACACTCTCTAACACTATATCGTCACACACAAGTACTCTATCGTTGAATTATTACATAGTATTGTGTACTGTAATCCGTAACAACATGTCCTCACACTATGTAACAATATTACACAGGTTCTGTATCATTTCATTACATTGTATTGTGTACTGTAATCCGTAACAAGATACCGTAAACGTCATATTTTATTCTAACCATTCAGTTTCTCTGTACTGTTCTGTAACATTGCACACAATCGCTGCATTTTACACTATGTTAAACCTCAGTGTTACTGCAATATTGTATCATTGTACTGTGGCATTGTATCAGAGCACTGTTTTATTTCGAATGATATTTCTGCGCTGTACGTTTCTATTCAGATTTTCGTCAAAATGAACAACACTGTAAAATTGTATCACATCATTGCATTATACTTTAGATCGCTACACTGAACACATACGTTTTTGCCATACATGATATCGTTAATCCATGAACAAAACAAGATGGAAGCGGTCTGTCGTGATCCTGCCCCTGTTTAAAGTGACGGATCATCGATCTCATCGATCAAGAACCCCCTGTTCAATTATTTAAGTCAGGGATGTTATATTTAACAGGATGTACCAGTAAATTAGATCCCTGTGACGGATGATTGTCTCACGCACACATGCCCTCGTCATCTATAACGGTACTTCTAACGGTATTCAAGTTTACGAATAACGTGTGCTGTACATAAATCACTCTGACAAGATGCATTGATGCCGATAGTTATCTGTTATTACATCTAGCATGCAGCTTTTATCTTTTCCTCAACCGTAAACTAACCATTTTACAAAATTAAAAGCCTCTGACGAACCAAATGCGAATGTTATGACCAATTGTTAGGTGTTGTACTTGATTAATAGGCTCTGAAATTACATTGTGTTTGAAATTAGGTGGTTACATCTTGTCCATCTGATGGTGCTGGTTTTGCGAAAGATGAAGATAGGGATGAAGATAGGGATGAAAAAGCCCTGAAGCATTGTAGAGTTCAAGTGCCGGTCTTGTTCTATGATCTAACGCGAAGCATTAATCAGAAACTGCCTGTCATTGTTTCCGAACCAACATCGCCTCATTAACTATTTAAGACTTCCGTGGGCAGATGATGAGATAAGATGAAGATGCTGATTTCAGATGTTGATGAGGGTGGAGTCGGGAAGGGTGAGACGTAGCTGTTGACTGGGAGGGGCGTCGACGTCAACGGTAAACAACAACGTCATTCCACGCTTATCTTCCGCTGTGCAAATTAAGATGGAATACTTTCTCCCTGTGTCAGACAATCGACAGAGTTGGGATATGTACAGGGTCCTGATAGTACGCTACGACTGTATATTGTAATTGTGTGGTGAAGAATATGTTGAGACGATCGTTCCGCTTAGATCAGTCTGTGGAACGATAGTACTTAACATCCCTCTGTACATCAATAGATTATCGGAATATTTGATTAAGTAAGCGAGTGAATGGTGGTTTGTGCCGGTTTAGTAACATAACCGCTAATATCGGACCATTTTATTAAGTAAGAAAGTGAATATTGTTTTATGTCATTTTACTAAAATACCCGCCGATATCGGACCATTTGATTAAGTAAGATAGTGAATAGTACTAGTGTTTTATGCCGTTTAGTAAAATACCCCCCTATCTCAAAATTGGACCCCAGGGATCACAGTCTGTGCTAGAAATGTCTTCAAACCCGTCCAATTTGTGGTGCAGAGTCTCCGTAGCTAGTTTTGTCACGAAAATTGTTTGTTCAATGTAAAGTTCCCATTTTCCATTGCCTTGCTCAAAGTCGACGGTTAACCTGACACAAGAATTGCTTTTAATCAAAGACGTATAAATAATGTAATCACCTCGCAAATCTCTAAGACAGTTCTGATAGCGCCAACAAAACAACAACAGGCAAGCAGTTTGTGATTAGAAAAAAGTCATTCTTACTACACTGCCGAGCGAAAATAAATACACACCAATATTTCATGGTGGCTGATAATGAAACGAACGAGGAATGGTCATTCGATGGTGATAGATATTCGATATTTGATACGAGTTGCGTGTTGACTTAGTGTATCGGAGACATTTTTAAGTTAGTTGCGTTTGAATAAATTTGAAATTTGTTGATCAAAACCAGTTTTCAGGGGTATAATTTCTTTTGTCAAGCATTTTAATTGGATGTTTGGTTTCTCCCATTGTGCCCGTACTATTGTAGTCGTTCTATAGAAAGCCACAGGGTGATTTACTGCAGAGAGGAATCTCTGATAACGTTGGGACTAACGACCCCATCTTCAGTATATTTAAACAGTCTATATCTACACGAGCAGATAATCCAGAGACGCTTGTATCAACAATTTCTTCTGTGCGGCGATCATTAGGCATCTTCAAAACCTTCCAGGAATACGTAGACCCGTTTTGATGGCGTCACGTCAATTTGTGGACGTTTTTGATGTCACTGGAACGTCCATAATGCGTTTTCCGTTGTTCAGAGGAACAAAGAACATCTGTTGAAGATTCAGCAGCAGCGAGGGGGTAAGCGCAGTAGATGGAACAGTGAAACAAATGCACGTGCGGTACGTGATGAGCGTTAACTTAAACCAACACTACTTGTTCTCGGTGTTTCATTTAAAGTGCATACCCCCTTGTAATACAAAATAATAAGAGCGATTTGAAACTATGATCGTTTGTTAAACAACGTTTATCCTAAGCTGAATAAAATTCTGAGATTTGAATGTTCAATTGGCAAGGTAAAATTATGAGGATTCGCAATCTTAATTTCACTTTATTTGATTTACCTTGTCGTTAAGAGTGAAATTCATCGGTACGTTTTCACTGCGAACAGACTATATAGCTCAGAATGAACTAAGCTATTTTGTTATAGTTTGTTTTTTTGTTCAACGCACTTAGCAATATTCCACTATATGGCGACGGTAAATAAACGAGTTTATAGCAGACGATCCAATGATCAACATCATGAGCATAAATCTACTCAATTGGATCACGATGACATGTGTCAACCAAGTCAGCAACCTGACCACCCGATCCCGTTAATCGCCTCTTACGACAAGCATGGGTTGCTGAAGACCAACTCTGACCCGGGTCTTCAGGGGTCGTTATGTTACAAGTACATTTTCCCACAGGATAAGCGATAACACGAAAATGCTAAGTGAATATTTATTTTTATATTTTTGTTTTATTTCAGAAAATAATTCTGAAAATATATATTATGACCACTGAAAATCATTAAGACCATGATACCATGGCATCCACCTAACTTATAATATCTCTGTATAGTTCGTAATCTAAAAAATATATTTTTACCTTTTTCAGTTTTTACGAATGTATGTGGCACTATAAAGAATATTAATACCTTATGATCATATATAATCTCTCATTATATATATATAATCTTTATTAATTCAGTTAGTCATTATCTTATATGACGACAGCTTGTACGTCATAGGTATGGAAGAAAATGCTAAAATCCGACCTACTGAACGCTTTATCCGGTGACTCATTAAGCCCAAACAAATTCCTTTCAAATGTGACCCTTTTGAAATAGTTGCGCTTGTAAAATTAATGTTTCATAAACAGCTCCGTGCTGTTGTACCACACTTAAGGTACGTATTGACATTGTGATAGGCAACCGCCCATACCATGAGCTTCTATAAATATCTCGTTACTTTTCAATATCAGCTGATAGTCGGGTACATTTATAACCCACGTTCAGATGAAGGATATTTAAAAACTGTCCTAGGTGAGGTACTAGAAATGGACAACACGGTCAATATTGACGATAGGTACATTAACACCTTCTTGACGTACGGACTTGATTGAAAAATATGGACACGCGGAATATATCAACGGAATATCTTCTATACGCAACATAAATTGTGTCAACATATACACAGCGGAATTCGTTAATATATACGCACCGATGTGTGTCAATGTGTACGCACCCATGAAGATTCGGGTTAGAATTGATCTTTAGTAAACCATGCTTGTCGTAAGAGGCGATTAACGGGATCGGGTGGTCAGGCTCGCTGACTTGGTTGACGCATGTCATCGTATCCCAATTGCGTAGATCGATGCTCATGCTGCTGATCACCGGATTGTCTGGTCCAGACTCGATTAGTGACAGACCGCCGCCATATAGCTGGAATACTGCTGAGTGCGGCGTAAACCTAAACTCACTCACTCAAGGAGTTTGTTAATATATATGCTGCGATATTTGTCAATATATACGAAGGCGGAATTTGTCTATGTCTAAGAGGAATGTGTCTACATGTATGTATACGCACGACATTTGTTAACATAAACCCAGTTGGATTTGTTAATATATACCCAGCGAAATCTGTTAATATTTCAGGGGCGTTGGGGTAGCCTAGTGGTTAAGGCGTTCGCTCGTCACGTCGAGAACCCGGGTACGATTCCCCACATGGGTACATGTATATGTGCAGGGATGTATGTTGATATATACAGAGGGAATTTGTGAAAATGAATACATAATAAGCTTCTGTGTAAAAACAACATATACTGGACAAAAATAGTTCGGGATATATGTAAATTATGAAATTATGAATAATGATCTATTTATTCATTGACACACTAATAAAATATCAATCATAAAAATACCAATATCCCTAACTTATTCTGTCCAGTATATTTAACTCAAGTAAAACGCGTTTCAATGTCTAACACAACTAAAATCGGTTTAATATTTATGTTGTCACAATGCATCACGTATTAGGGTAAATGAACTGTCAGAAAAAAATCTTGGTGAATATGCAAATATATAAGTGAAATAAACATTTCTTTGTCTCTTTGGCTTTAGTGTTGAGGTAACGGCAAACCGCCTCTCGCTCAGCTGCACGATGACCTTTCATACTGTTATTTGATCTTCAATGTAAACCGTTTCGTTTGAAAGTCAGTTTATCTTATCATTCGTTGTTGTGTAATGTGTCATCTCGGCCTAAGTGTCATTTCCAATTATTTGAAAGCAAAACATTTATAGACATGAAAGATAACCACTCATTGTTTTTATTTGCAGTGTTTTTGTCTCTTCCGTTGCTAATAGACATTTAATACATGATAGAAATATGTTTACTCTGTGTCTTCCTTTGACATTTGCATTCACGTGGAATAAAGTATTATCATCAGATAACAGATATTTCAACGCCAAAATGGCTATAAAGCACGAATTTAAAAATCAACATTGCATATATTTTGCATTTGAAAAGTGAAAACTTGAAATGTGTTAACTCAGTGTTTACTTTTGACATTTGAATCTACGAGGAAAACCGTATTATTACCAGTCATAGACATTTCAACACGAACACGGATGAATAAAAAACCACATTGGATGTATTTTACATTTTTAACACATCTCTTTGTTTGGCTGAATGGCAAACATACCAGGCCATGTCGTGTATAAATCCAGCGTGTCAAGCTAGATATACAATGGGCGTTTGTCCACATTCCTCATATTGTTCGCAGTATCTAAACCCCGAATATACGCCGATAGTACAGCACCACTGGGGCACGCTGTCTCCTCGGTACCGACAACGTCTGAAAACAGCTGGACTAAGAGCATCTCCTTGGCTAATTACCCTAACAGCTTATTTAAAACGACACGCCTTATTTGTGCCTTCGTTTAAGGGAAGGTTTGGTCACGTTCAACCTATTCCTATGATCACCTGGTCATGAACCGTAAGGTCCCAGGACTGGAGTGTTTGTTTTGAATATGAAACCTTCTTAAGGACATAAAAATGTATGTGTAAATTGATCTCCGAAGTCTGCCTAAGTGGTACATGTTTTGGCTCTAACATCTAGTGAGCACCAGCATTTATCTTCACATTCTAAAGTATGGGTCTTAATTTACGTAGTAAGATAAATTACGATATTCGTGATCTGAACTGAGTAATTTCGTTATTCAGGTTCTAAAAATACCGTCCGGATAAACTATTATCCCGAGTAAAGATACACAGCTTATCAAAGTATTTCTGAAGCATTCAGAGTGGTGATTTGATATAGTGGAATCTCATTATTCTGACAGGTTCAGTTTCCGTCAATACCGCTCGGATTAACATGGTTCCAGTCTAAAGAAGCCAAGTTTATCAATGAATTTGTGAGTTGTTTTGTTTCCGTCCTACCGGTGATATTTGCTGTCTAGTGTAGTGAAACTGTAGCAGTGTGAGTAGATGTACCAAGCGATAACGCACCCATCTCGTTCTGGCAGACACTGGGGATTAGTTTTGACTGTCAGAGACACACGTCAAACCAGTTGCCTCCTTTCAACGGGAACACAGAAATAATTACGAGTTTATTAGTAGGTGTTTGTATGCCAGAGTCCATAGGCAAGTAGATCGCTGAACGCGGGCTATGTTGTTTCTCCAGTCTGTGCGTGAAGTATGCCTTCACGTGTGAGTGAGAGATGAGGTAACGTTATGCAGGATTGATACAGTGTGAGACGTGTGCCCTAAGTGCAGGACCTGGTGCTGTGCACTCAGTACAGTTGTAACTAACATCTTGGTCTGATGTAGACTTCACATGTCTTCTCTTGATTGCACATGGCGAGTCATCACCTGATTATATACATGGCTTCTGATATAAACGTTACAGCATCACTTGATAATGCATGACATGTGTAGAAACGTCAAAACATTATGTTGTTACAGATGGCGTGTGGTAACCATACATGTGTAACATCAAGTGTTCAGACTGCAGCACAAGCAGGGAGTGTAGCGTGCAGTGTTGTGACTGGAGTACAAACAGGACATTGTTGTAACTGTAGCACAACCACGAAATGTGTAGCATGCAGTGGGGTGACTGTAGCACAACCAGTGTTGTATACCATGCAGTGTAGTGAATGTAGCATTACCCGGACAGCTAGTCTGTCTCACAGTCCCTGAACCACATTATTTTCCCTACATCCTAGCCCTCCCTGCAATGCTAAAGCCCTAAATAAAGCAAGTCTAGATTTCCCCAGGTTCAGGATCTCTGGTCTCCCCGGGGCTCCTTTTCAATTTAAATGGGTTTATTTCTAACAATCAAAATTGTATGCATTCAGAGACTAAGCGTTAGTCTACCCGGACAGTGGAAACTGGAGCAATAGTATACAGACTAAGTTTCGACTCAAGCTGATAGTAAAGTGATGTCTTTAAATAGTACCTTGCAGTAAAAACACGTTAGTCATTACCAGAAGCGCTCACATGTGCACACGAAGCTTCTGGCAGACACGTTGGCACTTGTGTATAGTATTAGAATATGGCTTAAGTGTATAACTTTGGTGAAGGACTAAAGGATGTAACACCTCAGTGCATGTATATTAGTGTACGACTTCAGGTAATGGCTTCACTTTGACTTTGGGTTAGGGTCCCAGTACCTGGTTATTTTGGCTCCGATGGTGACTTCAGTGTATGGCTTGTATTTGTTTTAACTTTTAACTTCAATGTTTGGCTTCTGTGTATGACTTCAGGTTATGGCGTCAGTGAAACTTTCGAATTATGGCTTCATTGTATGGGTATGGCTTCGGTGAGACTTCCAAAGTATGGCTTCCTTGTATGGCTTGAAGGTATGGCTTCCGTGAGGCTTCAAAAGTATGGCTTCATTGTATGGCTTGAAGGTATGGCTTCCGTGAGGCTTCAAAAGTATGGCTTCATTGTATGACTTTACGGTATGACTTCTATGAGACTTCAAAAGTATGGCTTCATTGTATGAATTCGAATGTATGGCTTCATTTTGTGACTTCAAGGTATGGCTACAGTGAGACTTCAAAAGTATGACTTCATTGTATGACTTCAGGCTATGGCTTCAGTAAGCGTTTCAAATTATGGCTTCATTATATGAAATTGTGTATACCACAACTAATTGTGTAATTGATCTTCTGAGTTTAGTGTTTTTGTTGTTGTTTTGTTGTTGTTGTTGTTGTTGTTGTTTCATGTGTATCATTTCTACATGCCGTTCAAAGACTCGATCTTCTGAGTTGAACATAACTTAAAACTTGTAAATAGGACATTATGCTGTTCTTATGGATCCATGTAATACCATTCCCAATGCAAGTTCCAAGAAAGGCTTCCCAATGCAAGTTCCAACCGCAGCACAGGCATTCCTCCATCATTATGACCTTTCTCTATCATAGCGACTTGTGTTGCCATTTAACATCGCTAGCGAAGCAGTCAACGCATTTACGTGCATCGTAGATCCCGTTACTCCACAGCCTTTCAAACCAACGCTGCCCCTCTTTCCCCCACACCCCCCTTCTTCTCACATGCTATCTTCATCCCAGTCTCAATCAAGGTTCGTGATGGGTTTACTGGCTGTGATGTGGAAGGTAACAGGTCTTTGGTCTGACTGCATCTTACCCGACCTATACGAGTGTGTGATCGCCGACGGTTGCAACGTGTAACGAGCCATTAGAGACGAGGAGTGTGTTTAGACGTGTAGTGCTGAGTAGATCTACCAACGATTTATGTAACACATAACATATGAAAACAAAATAAACTGCTCGTAATATGCTCACAAAAAATCAATGCATGCGTATAATCGGATACGGGAAACGCTAGTAATTTCATGATTTAACGTTACTAGAGTAACTGTTTAAAAAATGTTTTTGGTTTTCAATTTTTGGTTGGGTTCTTTTTGTTCATTTGTTTTGTTCCATTGGGATAGTCTGGTAGTTTTGTCTTGTGTTTTTGTTCTTTGCGTTTTGTGTGTGTTTTGATTTTTTCATTTACTTTTTTTTCGTTTTGCTTGTTTTCAAAGGTGTTTGGGAAGGGGTTGAAGTAATTCGATTATGGTTATGACTAAGGTTAGCGTTGAGAAAATATATCTTTGGTTTCTATATTTTGTTGTTTTGCTGTTTTTGTTTTGTACTCTTTGATTTGTTTGTTGGGTTTGTTTCGGGGTGGTTTTTTGTGTGTTTGTTTTGTTGTTGTTTGTGTGTGTGTGTTTCTTTGTTGTTGTTGTTGTTTGTTTGTTTGTTTGTTTGTTTTTTTTTTGTTGTTTTTTGGAGGGGGTTGTAGTGGGCTGTGTGTGTGTTTTCATTTGCTTTGGTTTTGCTTTGCTTTTTTGCAAGAGGATGGCAAGGTGTTGGTTTCAGGGGGTTGAGAAATACCATTATGCTTTACTCTGCAAGTCTCACAGAAAGGATAAGAAATCAACGGTTGCCTTTATATACGTTTTACAAAACATCTAGATGAATTGTTTAAGGTCTGTGCTCCCAACTACATGGAATCTAACAATTGATTTAAAATCATGTCATAAAATACCCAAATGTTTTAGATGTAGACATGGGCACCTGATATATAGCCATGGTTCTGGGTGTATGTAGATATCACGGCCTTCAGTATTGATGCTCTGTCGCGTGATGATACACTGCCCCCGTGTACATTGATCTGTTGTTTACGACCAACTTTTCGGCATCGCCGGGATACCAGATGGTGTGGGTGGTTTGATAGGGGAATGTGTTAGGTATATCATTTATTCAGATAGATATACCTTACCTTATTAACGCGGTTGCCATTAGAACGCGTTGAGGATTATCAAGAAGCTTCGAGGAATTATCTGTCCTGTAATGCCAAGCTCTTGGGCCAAGGACTTTCAGCATTCATTGGCGAGTCAGTGTGTGTTCTGTGCTGGGGTGTTACTGAAAAAGAAGAAATTCATAAATACGTCAATTCTACAACTCAAGTCTCTAAACATTGTTCAGATGACGTCATTTAATCACTTTATGACGTCGTAGACATTACTAGACAATCAATGAAGCCAAATCGTATGTGACGTAACAGAGGTCTGACGGTTTCGGTTGATCTATCAGCATTGAGAATCACTAAACTGCACGTATAACCCGTGAACATCCGGGGTAGCAATGGTGTTCAGTAACCCATGCTTGTCGTAAGAGGCGACTAACGGGATCGGGTGGTCAGGCTGGCTGACTTGGTTGACAGATGTCATCGTATCCCAACTGCGTAGATCGAAGCTCATGATGTTGATCACTGGATTGTCTGGTCCAGACTCGATTATTTACAGACCGCCGCTATATAGCTGGAATATTGCTGAGTGCGGCGTAAAACTAAACTCACTCACTCACTCTAACGATAGTTTGATTGGAGAATGGTGTGTTCAAGTTATATCACGGTATAACAGCTTAATGTTAGAGTGATGGTTTTACGCAGGAGAGTGCGGCGTAAAACAACAAACAAACAAAATAAAACACATGTGCAATATCGGAAAGTTCTAATCTTCACTGAGAGAGAGATACATATGTGCATGTATGTCGATTTGTCAGTTCCGCTTCTTTAGAGCCCTTATGATCTCAGTTTGACCGCCTCCGTGGTGTAATGGTTAGAGCGTCCGCCCGGAGAGCGGAAGGTCGCGGGTTCGATCCCCGACCTCGTCAAACCAAAAGACGTTAAAATATGGCACTTGTTGGTCCCTGCCTGGCGCTCGGCATTAATGGGTACAACAAGGACTGGTCGGCTCGGAGTCAGTATAATGTGTCTGAGTGGGGTATTCATGCTTCACTGCGGCATGGTATCTCAGTGGGTTAGCACTATAAAACCAGCTTATATCTGGGGTAGTACAAGCAGCCGCACATACACATACACACGCATGCATATGAGCGAAATATTCTCAAGCACGACGTTAAACCCAATTTCACCTCACCCCACCTCACCTCACCTCAGTTTGCCTCCAAAAATAGCAAGGGACATAACTCTGATGGAATTGTATATGCTATATACGACATACCACAAGACTAACAATTGACAACACACACACCAAACAAGTGCGTTGCAAATAGTTTCAGAAAATTATGCAACTCAGATCATGGGTCTGCGATCACTGATTATCAAGCCATGCGCGTCCTGTTTCAAGTCGTCACTCGGGATAAATGCGAATCCCCAAACATCGATGTTTGTTAATAAACGCTCACTTGATTCCATATTCAGGGAAACAAACATGTTTCCGTTATACCAACAAGACGATGTAATTCTTAGCTGATTAAACATCATTAAAAGTTCCAGCGCATATCCGATTGCTTTTGGTAAGCGCATTCAGCAATTCACCAAAGGCTGTACTAATTCGATCAAGTTTTGAAACTCTCGGAAACTCAAATCGTTACAGAAAATCGATATACATACACTTGTGTCAATTTCATTATTTTTTATTTTGCTCGACTGAAGCTAGGAGATCGGATGTGATGAAGTTATGTAATATCAAGCACCACAGTGGTCCAAACTTAACGACATTCATTGAACGATGGAACAGAACGCATCGATTTTCACATAACCCAACTTCTAAAAGACCGATTCTTTAGCCAAAGTAAGCAAAATTCATCGCATGGGTAGAAATGAATCAGAAATCTTTGAAGCAACTTCGTCAAGAACCATCGATTTTAGGTTTCGGACGGCAAATGGATGATTGGCCTCGGGTCAGCGCTTGTGCTTGGTAAACGAATTTTGTTGTCGAGCTGATGTAAGCGAGCTATTTCTGGGTCTACTTTAAGGTTAAATTAAACCGAGTGTGCAGGTTTATGTTAAAGTATCCCACCATCAAAGAACGAAGTAGACTTTCCCACGACTGACCAGTGGCGATCTATGTGTTAATACCATTGGTCAGTTTGTTCCGGAGTTGTTTCAGCAGTTAAGCCTATTGATAAAAAACAGACAAGTTAATTTTCTCACGAATTGCACTTTTAGCTCACCTCGGAAAATGATGATATAAAATGGTTTATCTGTTAATGAGATACAGGGATGTGTGGGACGAGCATGGGAAGGTTAAATGTTATCTGTATCAAATCTTGATGCCTCTGCAGCCTGTCTGTCTGTATCTTTCTTCATCCTTGTTGTACCCGTCGGGAAACTAATCATCTGAATCTTCGACTTCTCCAAACAAAAGCAGGTCTTGATCTAAACAAGATGTACTCACTCACACTAAACTTTCAACGCACCCATCACACGTTCAATGCAGTTCATCACATATTCAACGCACTTCATATATCAGCGCTCCCGATCACACATTCAGCGCACCCGATCACACATTCAGCGCACCCGATCACACATTCAACGCACACATCACACATTCGACGTACCTATCACACATTCAACAGATCCGATCACACATTCAACGCACCCATCACACATTCAACGCACACATTCGACGTACCTACACATTCAACAAATCCGATCACACATTCAACGCACCCATCACACATTCAACAGACCCTTCACACATTCAACGCATCCGGTCACACATTCGACGTGCCCATCACACATTCAGCGCAAAACAGGCTCAATGCATCTGCACCCGATCACGCATTCAATGTACCCCATCACAGATTCAAAGTCCATATCACACATTCAACGCATCCCATCACACATACAGGGCACCCATCACACATTCACACATCTAACTCAAAGCATGCTCAATGCATCTGCACCCAATCACACATTCAACGCACCAAATCGCACATTCAGCACAAAACATGCTCAATACATCTGCACCGACTACCCTGTTATTCACTGCCTTTGAAGGCCAAACAAATTCCGATTTTTCTTTCACCGCAACTTTCAGCCTTAACCCAAACACCACTCTTTAAGTACAACCCCCAATGCATGCACTTGATCGACCAATAGCAACACGTCAGCGAGTTGTCGGAGGGTTTAGGGACAGTATGCCCAGCGCAGGAGGTCCACAAACGGCGCACAGGCTCGTAAGCCTCTGCTGTTGTTTGTCGTCCCAACCTCGCCACAAACACAACATACCTGTTGAAAGACTAACTCCTGTTGCTCGGAATCTTGACTGGGGTTGAGTCACTGACTGATGGTCGCATCAGCAGGAGCAGACACGGCGAACTTGCAGGGAATCTTCAGGAAAATGTTAACGCAGTGTAACGACTGAAAAACACCTTCTTTTTGTACAACAGCCGTCTTAAAGGATGGCACGTGTTTGATTCAAGCTGCATCTACTCTTGTCTCGCGCGACTACCAGTTCCAACCTGTAATTAAATATCTTTAAAAGTTTTATTACTTAACGATTTGGGTTGATATTTATCAATGAATGTTTTGCTTCAGTACAGTTGGTAAATAACACGACTTTTCAAATTGAAATTAACTCGTTCCTCTTGCCTTGCAGTCAGTGAAAGATGAGGATGAAAGATACGCTGTCTTCGTTGGGGGTCCTCGTGATGCTGCAGATCTCCCAGACAATGGGTATGTGCTTTCAAAATGCTAATATGTTTTTATTCACGTTATATTATTTTCAAAAGCTACATCTTCCAACGCAAGATCACAATGTAAACATAGGGATGCCCTGTACAGTGTTATTATTAAAGAAAGTGATGACTCGGCAAACATCATTGCTGATTCATGCATGTGCAGTTTCCTCGTTATTGTAACTCTTATTGAGGATGTTTGAGCACCTTACTACAATACTGTACAGTGTTTATTTCTAAAGGAAAATGTGTTGATAGACCGGTTAGGCTTCACCATAAACATCTTATGGCTGATGTTTTGTTTTATGTACGCTTTCAAAAGAGAGGAAATAATTCCTGATCACCTTGCAAAATTATTCAAATGAGGAAGGTGACAAGAATATGGTTGAAAGAATGTTTGATTACAAATCCGTTTCTGACTATTGTTAGGGGGACATAATCAGTTGTTTTCGGGCTTTTTTCTTTTATGGTAACTAATAAAGTTGTTTTGTTGTTTTATGATACCTGGTAAAGTTGTTTTGTTGTTTTATGGTAACTGGTAAAGTTGTTTTTTTGTTTTATGGTAACTAGTAAAGTTGTTTTGTTGTTTTATGGTAACTGGTAAAGTTGTTTTGTTGTTTTATGGTAACTGGTAAAGTTGTTTTGTTGTTTTATGGTAACTGGTAAAGTTGTTTTGTTGTTTTATGGTAACTAGTAAAGTTGTTTTGTTGTTTTATGGTAACTAGTAAAGTTGTTTTGTTGTTTTATGGTAACTGGTAAAGTTGTTTTGTTGTTTTATGATAAGTGGTAAAGTTGTTTTGTTGTTTTATTATACCTGGTAAAGTTGTTTTGTTGTTTTATGATAACTGGTAAAGTTGTTTTGTTGTTTTATTATACCTGGTAAAGTTGTTTTGTTGTTTTATGATAACTGGTAAAGTTGTTTTGTTGTTTTATGATAACTGGTAAAGCTGTTTTTTTGTTTTATGATAAGTGGTAAAGTTGTTTTTCCAACACCTGGTGTCATCACTACTTAATAGTGATTCACAACCACATGCATATGATATAATGGAAATCGCTCAGTTGATGTCGTATGAAGATAAAGAGGGTGGTGTCGATTTTATGTGCCTAATACAATGTCATGTCAAATGTTTAATGAAAGTGACGGCACCATCGAACCTCCACAGGTTATATTTTAATACTTCGCAATTTCGGTGACGCGGGCAGCGATATTCACACCCTTGTTAATATAGTTCATATTTTACAGCCTCGTTAATAAAGACAGCGCCATTGTGGATTTCCGATTATATTCGTCGAATGTTTCTTACAGATAAACTGAAATGACCGACCGAGTTTGGTTTTACGCCGCTTTTAGCAATATTCCAGCAATATCACGGCGGGGGACACCAGAAATGGGCTTAACACATTGTGCCCATGTGGGGAATCGAACCCGGGTCTTCGGCGTGGCGAGCCAACGCTTTAACCACTAGGCTACCCCATCGCCCTAAACTGAAATGAAGTTTACTGAGTGTGAACCGCCAATTGTTTGTGTCAGGAGGGGTATTCTGTTAGGTCTTGCTAATATGGATAGGTATGTTCGTTTTAGAGAGCATTTTTTTACAGAAGTCCACAGATTTGGACAAGTTTGTGAAACGGTGATTATACCACCGCCACTGATCCTTATTAACGCCGACATATGCTCTTAAGAAAAAGTAAGGGAACTTATTTTTAATTTATGATTGAAAAATTTTGGAGATATATCTGAGTCAATCAATGTTGATATGATAATAATGAATGTTTTGATAGTGCATCAGCACCCGCACTTCCTTATGACCATAGTTGCTTGTAGAGTAATCGCTCTTGAAAGATGATTGGTGTATGACGTGGAATTTTGCATGTGTACGATTTTCACTTTCAAACAAAAAGCCCGGATAGAAACAAACACTATCAACTGTGTGATGCAAGATGATTGTCCAAATTAATGGTCTACGGTGATTAATCGACCTTCTTGAAAACCGTCAAAATCAAGAATGACACCCCATGCACGTGTATGGGGCTGCTGCGTCGTGCACGGGCATCCCATACGTTGTGTTTAGGGGTGGTGATAAAGAGAAATAGTGGTACGTTTATAAAATGTATGACTTTGAAAAGGTTGTTAACGCTTATACTTCCTATCCAAATTGAAAGGTCAGGTTCTCCTACCCTTTTTAAGAGTATACTGTGAATGTATCTGTGAAATATGTTTATGATATTCGTTCAAAGGTCTTGACAGGCATCTAGAAGTTGGACGAACATGAATAAATGACACGTTTCATGGACAACAACTTCTATTTATACTTTATACGACGTTTCAGAGCTAATTATTGCTTCTTCATCAAGTGAATGCTGAGTCAGTGCACAGAGTTAATGTATATATAGATAGAACATGTTTACACAAAGCAAGGTGGGAGAATGTACAAAAATAGCAATATAATGACAAAACAAGAGGGGGAAGGGGCTTAATATACAAGGATAACAATATTTACGAAGCCAATTAGATGCGTTTAATGTACAAAGGCGAAAACAATGAGATTAAAGGTATAACAGTGTAAGAGGAAGCCATGAATTAGCTCTAGAACGTCGTTTAGAGAAAAAAAGGAAGTTCTTATTCATAGTATTGATATCCCTTCGATTACCATATATCAATAGTTAAGGAACTTCTTTCTCTGTGAATCCGCAGTAAATGTATCTCTACACATGACGTCAATGACGGATGCATATCATCTTAACTGGAAAGATGATTATCATTGAAGAGATAACTGAAAATGATAATTAAAATCATCATATTTTATACCACTGGTGTCTCTCGTGGTATATAAAAGGCCTGCAAATACCAATTAACTGAAACTCCTTTCCCATAAGCACAACACTTATCTTGAATCCACTGTTTAATATTTTTGTTACAGGTTATATCAGAAAACAATCCACGCAATCAATATTGTTGAAGGGTTATTTTCGTGCTTAGACTATATTTTAAAGTAAATATTATTCAAACGGATTTTTCTGTAACGCGAATGGAACTTGTTTAATTTTGTTATGAAAACATTTTGTATTATTTTTCAAAACGATTTTCGATTGTTACAGGTGCTATAGTACTAACGGTATCTCCCTACCCCGCCCGGGTCTACCAGAACGCTCCCCCTGGCACCCCCGTCCTTAACGTCACCGCCTACGACGACGTCACAGGGGCAGCGATGGAGAGGATGTACCTTTCTCCCGGTGTCAATTCAAGTTGCTTCAAAGTGGACGTCTCGACTGGGATACTATCCGTTAACAAGACTGTCCAATGGACAGTGGGAACAGTTTTGACCTTCTTTGTCTACGCAGGTCAAAGAAGCGAGCTGAACTTCAAACACGTGATGATAATCGTGTCGGTCAAGAACCGATATGCTCCAACGTTCACGGCGAGTAAGAATGACTTCAGAATCTACAGGTATGCTGCCGGTAAACGGGTTGGGTCTGTGATGGCCAACGATCGAGATCCAGAACAGTATAACCACATCTTCAAGTATTCTATCCCTGATGAGCGGGCGGACACGTATTTGAAGATTTCAAGCAATGGGGACATAACTCTGAAGTCGCCACCCCCTGCCAGTATACGAGAGTTATCCTTCCCTGTTATTGCTGCCGACGAAGGGTCGCCCCGTCTGACCGGGACATCAATGATTCAGGTGTCTCTCATTGACGTCGAACGTGAGTACTTCCGTCAACCGTCGGAGTGTGATGTGTATGTACTGTACAGTTAACATAAGCCAGATGTATATGTACCGTACAGCTGACATGATCATGATGTATATGACGGTGCAGTTAACATTGGTCTGGTCTATATATACCGTACAATTAACATGATCATTGGTCTGGTCTATATACCGTACAATTAACATGATAATGGGTCTGGTCTATATATAACGTACAATTAACATGATCATTGGTCTGGTCTATATACCGTACAATTAACATGATCATGGGTCTGGTCTATATATAACGTACAATTAACATGATCATTGGTCTGGTCTATATATACCGTACAATTAACATGATCAGCATCTGGTCTATATATAACGTACAATTAACATTGCACCATCCATATCATTGGTAATTAACATCATATATATACCGTACAATTAACATGATCATGGGTCTGATCTATATATACCGTACAATTAACATGATCATGGGTCTGGTCTATATATACCGTACAATTAACATGATCATGATGCATATGTACCGTACAGTTAACATTAGCATCATCCATATGTACCGTACAGTTAACATTAGCATCATCCATATGTACCGTACAGTTAACATTAGCATCATCCATATGTACCGTACAGTTAACATTAACATCATCCATAAGTAACGTACAGTTAACATGATCATGATGTATATGTACCGTACAGTTAACATTAGCATCATCCATATGTACCGTACAGTTAACATTAGCATCATCCATATGTACCGTACAGTTAACATTAGCATCATCCATATGTACCGTACAGTTAACATTAGCATCATCCATATGTACCGTACAGTTAACATTAGCACCATCCATATGTACCGTACAGTTAACATTAGCATCATCCATATGTACCGTACAGTTAACATTAGCATCATCCATATGTACCGTACAGTTAACATTAGCATCATCCATAAGTAACGTACAGTTAACATTAGCATCATCCATATGTACCATACAGTTAACATTAACATCATCCATATGTACCGTACTATTAAAATGAACCTGATGTATATGTATCGTACCGTTATATGACAGTGAGTGAGTATAGTTTTACGCCGCGTTTAGCACTATTCCAGCAATATCATGGCGGGGGACACCAGATATGGGCATCACATGCGGGGAATCGAATACCGTCCTTCGGCGTGACGAGCGAACGCTTTAACCACTAGGCTACCCCGTCGCCCCGAGTTATATAACTTATGTCACTTTGACCTTTGATAAAGGCATCGTGTATGCATGTACTCAGTATTTTACGAAAACGTAATGCTGCCACTTTTGTAGCACAAATATATTTTTCTACTACAATTCTTGTTGCTTCCATTATTTACTTGTTACTTTGAGTATTTTCTCGTTATTTCAATAATTTCCTCGTTACTTCGAGTATCTTTCGAAACTTGAAATTTCGAGCATTTACTCGTTGCTTCGAGTATTTTCTCGTAACCTCAATTATTTTTTCGTTGCTTCGATTAATTTCTCGTTGCTTCAAGTTTCTTTCAAAAACTTGAAATTTAAATATTTTCTCGTTACTTCAAGTCTCTGTCAAAATCTTGAAATTTCGAGTATTTACTCGTTGCTTCCAGTATTTTCTCGTTACTTCATTTATTTTTCGTTGCTTCGAGTATTTTCTCGTTACTTCAATTATTTTCTCGTTGCTTGGTAACATTCAATGGGTATCAGCTTGATATTTGCCATGGAACGCTAAAGACCAAACAAATATGAGAACAGGGATTCATATGACTGTGGTCCGAGGACTTGTGACATGTTGAGAATGAGGCAAAGGGCCCCGCTTCGAGCAACGTGATCGTTCAAATTACTTCAATCTGAGTCTTCATAAAGAGGTTTTAGGTAGATATAACTAGATATATGTACAATTCAGGATACATGTATGATGTTTAAGTTGTTTTTGATGGCCCAGGACAAGTCAGAGACTTAACACTTTTAATAGAGGCTGGATATGTTGGGAAGAAGGAAACGAGCTTCACTTTAAAGGACCAGTTATCCGTACATGTGGCATTTTGTAACATTGAAAATGATATTTAGGTACATATAATACTAGTCTATGGATTTAAACAAAATTCAAGATACATATGTGAGATCTATGCTGCTTTTGACGGCCCGGGACAAACAGAACCGAACAATTGTCACAGTGTGGGGAAAAGATCGTATCATTTATCTGTGGGCATGCTTTAAACACGATGAACAGTGAACTTCTGAGGTAGTGTTTTTAAAAACCTTTCCAGGACGACAGAAATGTATATCGGGATTGACTGAAGTATTTACACGTTTTGAATCCTGTTTCGTTTAACGACTTCTCTTTTAGACGTAACCTTGCTTAGTCACTTTCACAGGCCACTCGTCTTCCTGAGTTTTAAGCGATTTACTCGTAATAGGTTATTATGACACACGTGTGTGGCTTCCTGCTGCCCATATTGTCGTGGGTGTAAGCTGGATTAATTAATTGTAGACATGGTTTTCGATAATCAGTGTAGTAGCCAATTATATACTTGGCCCTCTTTGACCCGGCTCTGGTTTTAGGACGTCCCCTTCTCGTTGTTTCGAGTTTTTTTCAGAAACTTGAAGTAACGAGAAAATACTCGAAGCAACGGGTAAATACTTGAAATTTCAAGTTTTTGAAATATACTTGAAGCAAGGAGAAATTAATCGAAGCAACGAAAAAATAATTGAAATAATGAGAAGATATTCGAAGCAACGAGTCAATTATCGAAATTTCATGTTTTTGAGAGAAACTTGAAGCAACGAGAAATTAATCGAAGCAACGAAAAAATCATTGAAGTAACGAGAAAATACTCGAAACAACAAGTAAATACTCGAAGTTTCAAGTTTTTGACAGAAACTTGAAGTAACGAGAAAAGAACTCGAAGTAACGAGAAAATTATTGAAGTAACGAGAAAATACTCGAAGTAACGAGAGTTGTAGCAGAAAAAAATATTTGTGTTACAAAAGTGGCAGCAATAGGCTTCCGTAGTATTTCGACCATTTCAAAGTAATGAATGAAAACGACATTCTCTCTTCTAAGTCGTGTATTTCTTCTACAGCATTACGTGTATACCGGTATATGATCATTTGAAAAGTTGCAAAAGCGACGTAAATCTACACTCACTAACTCACTCTTCATACTCAGTTCATTGTAGTTTGTGTCAAGTAGACTGAATCAACAGTACATATCCGACTTTTAATCACTATTCCAGATCCTTCGGTGTTCTGCTTCGCGACGGAAGTATCCGACATCACATTGTGCTGGAAGAACCCCATGGTAGGACGACCGGAAGTGACGGGCTTTGAGGTGGAAGTGACGGGTTCGACGAATCAGATGTACCAGGTCCCGGCAAAGGTCACTGATGCGGAAATATGTGACGTGATCACAGATACGCAGATCGGAAAACTCTACTACTTCCGGGTGTCTATTAAAACTACTTCCGGTTCCGGCGGCACCAATTATATGAAGGTCATGATCAACAACACTGGAATAGGTAATATATTCACTTTAATTTAATATTACTGTTATATTGTAATACCAGTATTGACAGATACTTCACAATAGTGGAACATGATATATATAATACAGAAAAAATAAACTGTTTAAAGCAATGTTTTACACAATACTGATATTGGTAAACAACTTGATAAATACTTCACTACTGCAAGGTAAATATACGCATGCCAATAATGGTTGTCACCCCCAATTTTTTTAATTGGAGAGGGGGGGGGGGGTTGGGTGGAGGGGGTGAAAACCATTATTGGCATGAGTATACGATTGAAATCGGTAAATATGTCACTAAAACAAAATAAATATTATGTGTTTGAGTAACTTATAAATACGCTAACCGTTACGTGGTTTTAACAATACAATACTTTTTAACGTTTTACTAATGTTAGAAATTGTTCACTACTGTTCACGTTAAATACTTCACAACGATATAAGGTGATAATACTACTTACAACCTATGAAATAACTATAAAAGGTTAATGCCTTACTACCTCTGTAATGCTTTACTATCTCTGTAAAATGTAATTACTTCACTACGATTTGAAATTATGTATTACTTTAAAGACACATACGTCACTAGGATATGAAATTATCCATTAGGGAAAGGTAATTACTCCACATTTTAATGAAATAAATAATTATACAGTATTGATAAAGGTGAATACTCTATGACCACAGGACAATATGTCATAAAGTTAAAGGAAATTAATCCATACCCATGTGAAATTTTAAAATACCGACAAATGTACATATTCTACTACAAAGTGAAAAACAACAAGTTATATGTACTTCAACACAAGACGCAGGTCATTACAACAAGCTGGACACAATTATCCCGGAAGTTATGAGAATACACGGAAATAAGAACAGTATGGCATTAGCATGTTAATGGATTCAGTTTAACACAGTCTGACGTGATATTATCCAAGTCCTTGGTTAAAGTGTTGAATCCAATAAAATATTGATGAATAAATTATCTATCGTTATATTAATAATAAAAGTATAATAGAAATGAAGAATGCATCCCGTACTACTGTTGTGTATTATTTGAACCGTTATCATTACAAGATTGTTGATTAGGTTTCGCATACTTTATCACTGATTGGATGTTTGTTGAGGGTGGATTATTATCAACTACAAAGTACAACACTAACGCATGAAATTGTTTCTTTTAGTCTATTCAAACGTTTCGCGAAAATCGATTTGATAAAGGCACTCTGTCCACACAATCCTGTCGCACTTGAAGATCCGGGTCGAATTGTTCTCCAGCAACCCATGCTTGACGTAAGGGACTACTAACAGGATCGGGGTGGGGGTTGGGGTGTCAGGCTCGCTAACTTGGTTGACACATGTTATCGTATCTTATTGTGTCAGGCACTGTATTGCCTGGTCCAATCTTGATAATTAGCATGCATGCAGTCGGGATGCTGCTCGGCGCTGATGGTACATCTAACGAATATTTCATGGCGAGAATCTATCTCACGTTTGTTTTTTTCAGGGTTTACTCATCAGTGTCTCCATAACGACTTCGATGCCTGCAAGTATCTGAAGCCATGCCGAAATAGCGCGGTCTGTAGACGTCACGAAGACGGCGCTTTGAACTACCAATGTGATTGTACGAAAGGCTGGCGGGGCAAGAACTGCACCTCCAAGACATGTGCGCTCAAGACCCTTGTCAAAACACAGGAACCTGCAACTTTCTCAGTCACCAACGGTATTCTTGTTCTTGCGTCGACGACTTCTACGGCCCCCGTTGTCAATATTTCAACGCATGCAGTATCCTTCCTTGTCAAAACAACGGCGTTTGCTCCATGGATACAACCGGAAGATACACCTGCGCATGCCCCGACCACTTCACGGGTAAAAACTGTGAACTTAAAGACCCCTGCAATCCATCACCCTGTACAAACGGGGGAACATGTTCTAGGGTCACTGACGACGAGTTTCACTGCGCATGCACCTCTGGTTACTACGGCCACACATGCAGCGAGTTAAATCTTTGTATTTCGCAACAACCTTGCAAAAATAACGGGACTTGTGAACACGTCGGGGACAGCAACTTCCGGTGTCACTGCACGGAGCGATTCATGGGAAAGCAATGTTTGGAGTTCGACCCCTGCTCCCAGTCGCCTTGCCAGAACACAGGTACATGTGTACTGACAGAAACCGGTGCCTACAACTGCGAATGTATTCCTGGTTTCTACGGTGGTGAGTGCCAACACTTCGACACCTGCCATCTCATGGACTGCGGTTCCGGAACCTGCACAGAAAATGCAGACGGTGCGAAATGCATGTGTGACCCTGGTCACTATGGTGACCATTGTGAGTTTTATAACCCATGTGACGGAGAAAATCCCTGCGGATTAAGAGGTACTTGCAGGAACGTATCAAACAGCACGTACGAGTGTGATTGTATAGATGAGTGGTACGGCCTTCAATGCCAATACCTCAACAGCTGCAGACTTGTGAATTGTGAAAACGGAGGATATTGTGAAAATTTTGCTTTTCTAAAGAAAGGAAACTTCACCTGTAAATGCCTCAACGGTTTCTATGGAGACACGTGTTCATTTTACAACCCATGCGTGTCTTCCCCTTGTCGTCATGGTGATTGCACGAATACAACGTCTAATGAATACATCTGCAACTGCGACGACGGATACTACGGTAATGACTGCGAAATTGAAAATCCCTGTAAGGAAGAGACGTGTAAAAATGGAGGAACTTGTCTCAATACAACAGACACGGAGTTCATGTGTTTGTGTACTTCCGGTTTCGTGGGGACCAACTGTGAACTGCCAGACCCGTGTGAAACCCCGTGTGCCAATTCTGGAACGTGTACGGTAGACCCTGGTTCCTTTGGGAAGGTGTGTCACTGTCCGGAGAAGTACACCGGTGCCAACTGCGACGCCGCCATTCCTGAGTGTAGCATGACCGGATGTCAACATGATGGTACATGTGTTGCCAGTGCAGGCGTGTGTGCATGTACAACGGAATACACAGGTAAGGCAGATCGCACCTGGGTAACACGACTGTCAATGCTTTATCAGTGAGTGAGTGAGTGAACGAGAGAGTGAGTGCAGTGAGTGAACGAACTAGCAATAAACGTTTACAAATGAATGGCAATATACATGCTGCTATTTCGGTACAAGTACATCAGAACTGTAGGACGCTATGGCTCTGTGCCACAAAGCGATCTTAGCTGTAAGGGGGCGGTGGGGTAGCCTAGTGGTTAAAGCGTTTGCTCGTCACGCCGAAGACCCAGGTTCGAGTCCCCACATGGGTACAATGTGTGAAGCCCATTTCTGGTGTCCCCGCCGTGATATTGCTGGAATATTGCTAAAAGCGGCGTAAAACCAAACTCACTCACTCACTCTTAGCTGTAAGACGATCGTAACACCTATGCTTAACATAGGCTTACGATAGTGGCGCTAAGAGACTGACAGTTGAACATATTATTAAAACGACGGAGGCTTGTAAAACATGAACAAGTGTTATTTGTGTAGTGTGCATAATTCTTGAAGCCGGAGGCCTATGGTGAGTACATATACTGGGGTGAGTTTCGGCCACAATGTGAAAACGAGCTAGACTTGTTTTGACCTGCTCAAATGATAGAGGAAGGTTTCGTGATGGAATGCTAGAGCGACAAAACGCGAATCGGTGAAACTAAAGGCACAACGCAGAGATGTTTCAAATAGTGATGCTCTAATTTGCTCAAGAACCTGTTCAATGTGACATACGGAAATAATCACACTATAACGTATTGCTGAAGCAGAAGCCTCATTTCACATTGACTGGGATCCGTCTTAGCAATCTTAGCACAACGGGTGATATGACTGGTCACCGTTCCACTGAGCAATATTATCGCTACGACCAACATAACTGGTTATCTTTCCGCAAAGCGGTCTTAATGCTAAGCCTGTCTTAATTACTCACCGTCCCAAAGGGCAACCTTAGCGCTAAGTCTGTCGTAGCTGGTTAGTGTTTCATAAAGCAATCTAATATTTAGTGCTACGAGTGTTTTATCTGGTACCATTCCACAAGGCGTCTTAGTACTACGATTATCCCACGTCAACGCGTATGTTGAAGTAAGGGGAGAACGATCGTATGAACGCTAAGATCGCTTTGTGAAACCAGCTCAAGGACAACATTTCTGGTTTCCAGCCATAATATTGCCTGGATATTGCTAAAAGCGGCGTAAAACTAAACTCACTCACTCCATGACCCCTTCTACAAGACATCTCAGAGCTATCATACGTCTTTGTTAAAGTATGGGTGTTGGATAGTCTTAACGCTAAGATACATTCGCGAAACCGGTCCCTTGTAAATGTGTTGATCCTGAAACTGACACGCTTTTAGTGCCTGCTGTCTGCACCCTGTTAATACAAAAGACGAGATGACAAATACTACTATCAAGCCAACAAATCTGCTTCATCAACATCAGAGCATCCTTGGGTGACCCCAGTGTCTTTACGCGTAACTCATGCCGCCATGCATTCCAGACTCCATATACTCCAGAAGATAAGGTATATGTTATCATACAGTATATGCGTGTATATTGTTTCTGCGATATGAAATACATGGCAGGATATGACGTCACTGCACCTGCTGCTCTGGCACCAGGGACTATTTTTCTGGCGCACCTAACTCCCTTGTTTACATGTTACATAATATCTCTAACAACTAATCTCGAAAACACTTGCTGGCTCATGAAAAAGACATAAGTTTAAGTTGAGCATAAAATGAGTGTTTAACGAATGTAACACCCTTTTGCAAAAAAGCAACCGTTTGAATTAATTACTCAAGACATTATTCACATGATTGGAAGTGATAAACAATTAACCCTACGAACGTGTAACATTTTTTATATGACTAGTTGTTAAACATGTTGTATTACTTTACTGATATTCTGTGCTCTTCCTCAGAGGGGTTGGTGGGTTAGCCTGGTTCGCTCAGTCACGCCGATGACCCGGGTTCGATTCCCCACATGGGTATAATGTGTGAAGCCCATTTCTGGTATGAAATGTGATATTGCTGGAATATTGCTAAAAGCGGCGTAAAACTGAACTCACTCGCTCACTGGAGACTTTTTCAAAAGTCAACAGTTTCGTTTCGTTACAGTATGACATTAGGTTACTGGGTTATTGAGTTTCTTTGTGACTGGATGTTGTTTGACGCCGCAGGGCCAGCGTAGCAGTGATAACAGGAGCGAAGTTTGACGAAAACGATGACGCACAAGGAACCAAATCACAGCGTGTTCATTTCTTTTCTATTCTCTACCTCTTTACTGACAATCGTATCCCTTAAGGCCCAACGTGGGCTGCATTAGTCTGTCTGGATGCAGTCTGTTATTTGGTATATTTCGAAGCGGCTGAGGAGGAAATTATTCCCACAGGACATAATGACAAGTGACATTTCTCAAATAGTAACCAGCCTCGTCCTCGGAGCTAAGCCATGGAGAAAATTACTCCATGAATAATGAATTTAGGGATCCTATTCTACTGCACGTATTAGATTCGCTGCTTATAACAAATGTTCGCGGTGAGTGAGTTTAGTTTTACGCCGCATTTAGCAATATTCCAGCAATATCACGGCGGTGGACACCAGAAATGGGCTTCACATATTGTACCCATGTGAGGAATCGAACCTGGATTTCGGCGAACGCTTTCATAGAATTCAGTTCCACTAAAAACGTTTTTGCAGAATTAAAATTATACAAACATATATGCAGATAACTAGCTTCGGCTAAAACTTCGGCAGGATGCAGCTTTCTATCCCCCATGTTTGTCGGAAGAGCCGACTAACGGGATCGGATGGTCAGGTGTGCTTAAAAAGAAAAGAGACACTATCTCAACTTGTTTATCGACTTCCGACGATGTTTGTACATAAACACGTAATGCCATAAACAAGATGATATCTATTCCTTGAACATTGGCCAGGGATGCGGAATGGCGCAGAGTGTGAGAGACTCGCTTCATTACATTTCTGCTAAACCATGAAGATAAGGTTAGAATTGGTCCTCCGCAACCCATGCTTTGATATAACTGGCAGCAGAGCCCTGAGAGATTGTTCTTGACGTTACTTCAGTATAAGGGGCGGTGGCGTAGCCTAGTGGTTAAAGCGATCGTTCGTCACGCCGAACACCCGGGTTTGATTCCCAAGATGGGTACAATGTATGAAACCCATTATGGTGACAAACACCCCCACCCCACCCCACCGACTCCCCACTGTTGCTGAAATATTGCTAAAACGGCGTAAAACCATACTGACTCACTCACTCACTACTTCAGTATAAAGCCCCTTAAGTGGACTATATGATGCGGAATGATTCAGAGTGTGAGAGACTCCCCTCTAATTATATTTCCGCGTTAGAATCTGTCTTCAGCAACGCTTGCTTGTCGTAAGGCGTTACAAACGAGATCCGGTGGTCAGGCTCGTTGACTTGGTTGACACATGTCATCGTATCCCAATTGCGTGAACTATAAACTTGACCTTAATCACTGGATTGTCTGGTCCAGACTAGATTAATCTCAGATCGCCGTTAACTGAACATTGCTGATTTCGGCGTTGAACAACATACAAAGTGGAAACACAAGTATATTGCTTTCGGGCTTGTTAGTCTGAACTTCGTTAATCCGGATGAGCTTCTCTGCATGATCGAGTTTCTCTATGTACTAATGCGTGTCCTTCTTTGACAGGTTCCCTTTGTGAGATGCGCGTGACGCCCTGCACAAGCAATCCGTGCTCTGATGACAGACGGTGCGTGGAGGTGGGTGACAGTTACACTTGCGTCTGCAAGAACGGCGCCGACAACGACGACTGCATAGAAGGTAACTCCACCGTGCCTGTACGTCATTCACACGAAATTATGGCCTCAGAAATAACTATTTTATGCACACTGCGGCTGGCTGTAATCGTAACTCCAATTACCAAGATTTTATGTCCAGTTCCAAATATAACGCAGGGACGCAAGACAAACCTAGTCTTCTATGTCTGCAAAGTTTCTCCGACTTCACACATTGTACCCATGTGGGGAATCGAGTCCGGGCCTTCCGCGTGACGAGCGAACGCTTTAACCACTAGGCTACCCCACAGCCCCTCCTTCAAACTGCCCACAGTGGATTATAGTAAGGACCTGTGTGAAGTCCATTTCTGTTGTCCCCCGCCGTGATATTGCTTAAATATTGCTAAAAGCGGCGTAAAACTAAAATCACTCACTCCTAAGTATAACGAGTGAGCGAGTGCGTTTAGTTTTACGCCGCTTTTAGCAATATTACAGCAATATCACGGCGGGGGACACCAGAAATGGGCTTCACGCATTGTAACCATGTGGGAATCGAACCCAGATCTTCGGTGTGACGAGCGAACGCGGTAACCACAAGGCTACCCCACCGCCCCTATAGTTCGGACCACATGTATTCATGTCGGATCCAAAGTATGTTCGGTTACCACATAGAGTGGTTTTTTTTAAAACATTTCATTTTTTCTTATATTCTTAATGAAAGAGTTTACCGTTACTATATGATCAATAACTATGTAAAATGATAGGAAGCCGCCACCACACGTGACGAGCGAACGCTTCAACCGCTGGGCTACCTCAATAACACCTTAGGTATTCGTTACTGTGTCCTGGTCTGATTCACCGTAGGTAGCACATCATCTTCACCGGCTGTGGTTATCTAGACTTGCCACATATTCTAGATTTATTATTATTATTATTATATGATATTTATATAGCGCACATATCCAGGCAACTAGTGCTTGCTCAAGGCGCTGGTATTTTTTCCCTCGATCATTGGATGTCAGTCTCAACGGCACATCGTGTTATCAATCTCAACTCCCTGGGGATCATACAACTCTTGCAGCGCACCGAGTTATTGTGGCCTTCTCATCCTAACGAGGCATGGGCCTTCTTCGATATAATTCGTCTGAAAACCAGAGTGTTCTAAGTCCACTTTTGACAAAATTACAGTTAGTATGATCGGGGTAGGTTTTAGAGCATAATCTATTACTCTAGCAACTTTTTACAGTGCTATCTAGCTTTGAAAGTGTTTTTTTCAAACACAAACTCTGTTCTATTTCCATGAAAAATCACATGTTGTTAGTTTTCGAGGGTTTTAAGTTGTCAATTGACCAATTACCAAGCACAATTTGATCACGTGACATTGAGAGTTACCAATTTTGAAGTGATTTTCATCATGGAAATTGAACATTTTAACTCCGTTCTTATTTTGGCTTTAATTCATTAGATATAGTCCATATGAAAGAGGTTTAAACGACAAAATACAACTTGGTAAAAAAGAAATAACACTTTGGTTTTGAGAAAAATTACGATGTCTTTGGTCAAGTTTTCTATCTCCAATCATTTTTCGTGAATTTTTTATATACTTCAATAGATTGAGCATATCATTTGCTATTTTCTTATACTGTTTAATATGTCACATGTATGTGCAAAAAT
Organism: Haliotis rubra; assembly: GCF_003918875.1. NCBI lineage: Eukaryota > Metazoa > Mollusca > Gastropoda > Lepetellida > Haliotidae > Haliotis > Haliotis rubra. The sequence goes on from NW_025767599.1 coordinate 213,935, forward strand.
TGAAAGAATTCGATTGAATAGTTTCGAAGATATTGTTGTCCTAAACTTCAAGATCGAATTTCTCGAAAATAGTTTTTTGTGACTTGGTACACTCAGGTCGATATTTGTTTCTGGGTCTGTATGACAGACCGGTCTCTATTTGGAGTGTTATGTTTAAATAAGGTTCTGCAGTTACTGGACTAAATATTAGTCAAGCGTATCACTATGTTGCGTGAGGTAATGGTACAACGGGTTGTATGTTACTAACAAATCTGCTTATAAACACACTCACCAACAGAAGACCGTTGTACCATTATCACGTAAAGTGTAGTCACCATTCTGTTAATATCACCGAACGATATCAAAGGATATCAGTGAACAGGCAGACCAGTTTTATGGTCTCGCGACAAGAACAATAAACACTAGTTGTAACGACATACGTTTCTGTTTGGCGTTATAAAGAGGAGATACGATATAGCCTGGTCTTGATATCTCATAACAGAAAAGCGGCTTCCAGCTCTACCTTCGAGTTTATATTGTGAATCAAGCTTCACTACTACAATCCGACTGCACATGCGCTTTACTGCGATCATGTGGCGTTATAGCGAGGATTTGTAGTTCATGGTACCTCATGAGGTGATGAAGCGCACCCTGTTCAACAGAAGCCATCCGGGTAAGATGAGGTCAACATGATAGAGGAGTAGCAAAATACCTGTGTTCGGCATGTGTGTGAAATGCCACCACAGTTCGGCATATGTCGGGGAAATACCACCAGAGTTCAGCATATGTCAGCAGCTGGGAATACTAGTCCTGTCAAATAATGTGAAATGTACACCTTTGATATGATTGACAGCAGAGCCTCAACAGATTGCTCTTGGTGTTACTTCAGTATAAAGCCCCACCTGGCCTTGTTCCTCGCATCTTAAGTGAACAATAGGGTGGCCCAGTGGTTAAAGCGTTCGCTCATTATCAGAAGACCAGGGTTCGGTTCTATATAGGCGGTAGCTAGTACTTAATGCTGCTGTACTATTGGGAACATCTACATTGCAGTAAATATTTTCACAGAGTTCTATTAAAACGAAACCCGTGAAAATCCGGATTAGAATCGGTCTCCAGCAATCTCTGCTTCTCGTAAGAGGCGACTAACTGGATCGGGTGATCAAACTTACCGACTTGGTTGACACATGTAATCATATCCAATTGCGTAGATCGATGCTCATGATGTCAATCACTGGATTGTCTGGTCCAGACTCGATTACAGGACGCCGTCATATAGCCGGAATATTGCTTAGTGTGGTGTTATACAAGCAAATAAATACACACTACAACCATTTTGTCCTCAATCACGTATAAAACCATACAGCGAAAACCTTTTCACCTACCTTCAAGGAAGGAGCGGTGGGGTAGCCTTGTGGTTAAAGCGTTCGCTCGTCACACCGAAGACCCGGGTTCGATTCCCCACATGGGTATGTGTGAAGCCCCCAGTGTCCCCCGCCGTGATATTGCTGGAATATTGCTGAAAGCGGCGTGAAACCAAACTCACTCACTCAAATGAGTAAATTTTACCTTTAACGTCTTTGCATCCATTATTAATTATTTTTTAAATGAACGCAATTTGCAGCATTGATCCAGTGGGTTTGTCCCACGATCAAAAAATGAAATAGATTTTATATCTCGATGTTAAAATACGTAACGAGTGGAAAGTCATTGTGCTGTTTCATCATCGTTCTGAAGCTCAGATGCTTTGTCATGGTAATGTCAACAAAGTGAATCAATACAGTTGCACAAACAGAAGAATTTTAAACACATACGTTCAAGGTTTACTCGAACGTATACACGTGCTCGGTATTTCATGCAAGGCTTTGACAATCAATCAAAGGTTGGAAACAATTGCTAAGAAATGTGCCGAATCAATTTGCTTTGAACTTGGGTGAAAACACTGCAACGTTTTGAATAAATACCTTCTTATGAAAAATACTTAACGGAACGAAGTAGAGAAACATTTTATTCATTGCGTTACGCACCTCAGACTGACGACGAACATTGATTAAGATTTAAAGATATAACGTTACATTTTCCTATAGGGTGATGATTATGACGATGATGATAGTGTTGATAATGATGGCGATAATGATGATGATGGTGGTGGTGACAATGATGATGATGATGATGATGATGATGATGATGATGGTTGTGGTGATGTGACGATGATGGTGGTGATGGCGACGACGGTAACGGTAACGACGGTGGTTGTGGCGATGATGATGATGATCGTTGTGGTGATGGTGACGACGACGATTGTGCTGGCGATGATGATGATGATGATGATGATGATGATGCCGAATCCACCCACTGTTGCATGTTCACGTCGCCACACGAAAGGGATATTGGTCAGGAAAATATTTGTAGTGGAGCTTGAAGAGATGGGTTTTAAGATGAAGGATGTTTTAGTCTCAGTTTAGGGCGAGACGTGACGAGACTGCGTGTATAATGCTTCTTCAAAGTGAGACGTTTTTGTTTCAAAGACGTCCTGGTCGTCGGAGCGTCTCTGGTGGGTGTAACAGGGGAAGGGTCGGGTGATCTCTGATCATCCTCCCTTGCAAACCTCGATATTAAATCACGATGAGGGTTATTTTGAACTTCTACTAGTCACAGTAAAGCCTCCAGAGCTGATTTGTGCGGAACGTAAAAGTAGTTCTCCGTATATTGAGTCTGTCATCTTATATCTACATGTCTGGCTCGACAATCAGAAAGTGCTATACTCTTCTTTTAAGTAGTGACAGCTTGCTTTGAACATATGAACTGTCTTCTGTTATTGGTTTACATTTACCCCAAACCTTGAATAATTGGGCGGTTCTTTCAGTGACTCATGCAAATTCGGGGCGTTGGGGTAGCCTAATGGTTAAAGCCTCTTCTCGTCACAACGAAGACCCGGGTTCGATTCCCCACATGGGTACAATGTGTGAAGCCTATTTCTGGTGTCCCCCGCCGTGATATTGCTGGAATATTGCTGAAACCGGCGTAAACCCATAATCACTCGTGTAAATTCACTCACTCACTCCGGACAGTGATGCAGAGTTTCGTCCTTCAGACGCACCAGGATCCGCTGGGTTTGTTTTGTACGAGACCAATATGTTCTTTAATGGTGACCCTTGATTTACCAGCACCATACTCTTGCTGGTGGATTTTACAGAATTAGCAGACACTTGCCCCCTTCACACACTCACTCACTCACTCTCCACAGATTGTCCGGAGCAGCTGACTTACGACCGGACTGGACGCTACACCTGGCCGCAGACCAAACGGGGTCAGAAGATACTCGTCTTGTGTGACCATCAGGACGACATTAACAAGCCCAACATGGCCACCAGAGAGTGCCTCGCTCTGGCCAGCAACAGAGCCAGATGGTCAGACGTGGACTCGTCCAAGTGCCCAGAGGTCAGTGATCCTTATAATACCGACAGTGATTCTTGTCAACAATGATTCTTGTTGACCATTACGATCAGAGTGCCATCATGTATAAGTCATGTGAACGTAAACGATGATTGCTATATCAATAAAACCATAAAACCCTTTCTATAAAATATAATCGTAAGAAATCTTTTCCAAAGCACAATAGGTTATAAAGAAGAGAGTTTTTAGGGATGTCATCTCTTTATTATGAGGAACACAACGTTTCGGGGTATATCCTTACTCCTTCATCAGGTTCAAGACCTGACAATCAGTTATGTATCGTAAGCATTATGTTTTCAAACACTTGCAAAGGCAAGGCAATTTTTCATTTTTCAACAAACGAGAAGTCAAGGGATAGCATCAGACATCATTTTTGTCACAAATGCGTCACATTTTGAAATGTGATCCACGTGTGTGCCACAAAACATTTTGAAAGATTCACTGAGGCCTTGGATGTTGTATCCTTGATCAAACAAGTATTTTTAGACTCTTTGTATCGAGAGTTGCATGACGCTGTTTGAAATCTTCGTAAAGAGATTTTTAACGATAACCAGTCTCAGTGTTGTAACGTCCTTCAGTCTTTATAGCCGGAACTATGCGTCACAACTCCTCGTTGCCGACCAGGTATTTCGAGTGTAATTTATTGTTATAGTGACATATTGTTGAGACCGGTTTATCAAATATGCGATTCTTTGCTTGATGTTTTAAGTGTACGTACAATTGTGAATGGAGTATAATACTCATGTCACAAAGAATGTATGTCACCGGTGTTAAATCTTTGTGGGGCGGTGGGGTAGCCTAGTGGTTAAAGCGTTGGCTTGTCACGCCGAAGACCCGGGTTCGAATCCCCACATGGCCATGGGTACAATGTGTGAAGCCTATTTCTGGTGTCCCCCGCCGTGATTTTGCTGGAATATTGCTAAAAGCGGCGTAAAACCAAACTCAGTCAGTCAGTCAGTCAGTTAAATCTTTGTGACATACGGAGGTGAAGTCGAAGTAGTGGAGTCGTTGTACTGTTAGAAGTAGTTGCTGTTGTTGTTGGTTTGTTGTTTAACGCGCACTCAGAAATATTCCAGCTGTATGGCGGTTTTAGAAGTAGTGGTAGGTGTAATAGTTGTAGTAGTCGTATAGGTGGTAATAGTAGTTGTAATGATAGGTTTTTTTATAGTAGGAGCAGCGGTAGTGTTTGTGGTCGTAGTGGTAGTAGTGGTAGTGGTGGTAGTAGTAGTAGTAGCAGTAGTACTGGTAGTAGTAGTAGTAGTAGTAGTAGTAGTAGTAGTAGTAGTAGTAAGTAGAAGTAGTAGTAGTAGTAGTAGTGGTAGTAGTGGTAGTAATAGTAGTAGTAGTGGTGGTAGTGGTAGTAGTAGTAGTGGTAGTAGTAGTGGAAGTAGTGGTGGTAGTAGTAGTAGTGGTAGTATTAGTAGTACTGGTTGTAGTAGTAGTAGTGGTTGTAGTAGTAGTAGTAGTGGTAGTAGTAGTAGTAGTAGTAGTGGTTGTAGTAGTAGTAGTGGTTGTAGTAGTAGTAGTAGTAGTAGTAGTAGTAGTAGTAGTAGTAGTGGTTGTAGTAGTAGTAGTGGTTGTAGTAGTAGTAGTGGTGGTAGTAGTGGTAGTAGTAGTAGCCCTGATTATAGTAGCAGTAGCTGTAATAGTTGCAGCAGTCGTACTTGTAGTAGCAGTAAGACGGTCAATAGCTGTGATACTAGAAGCTGTAATGGTATTACTAGTAGTATAGTTAGGTTGTAGTTGTACTGTTGTTGTTGTTGTTGTTGTTGACTGTTGGATTTATTGCTTTTTTCGTTCTGCAGTATGGACTGATGCAGGCTGGGCAGACCCTGAACGAGTTAAAGTCGCTGACTTCGGACCCCTCACAAATTAACGCCGACCAACTAGCTAATTTCACAAATATGCTGGAAAGGGTGTTCAGCTATTCACTGTTCAACACAGAGGTATGTAATTGTTGTCGCACACACGCACATACACACACACGCACACACACACATGAAAACAAACAGGTGATAAATGTGGTATAATCCACGCGTCATGATAGCCTGTCAGGACATCCTGACCACGTGGATCTTAGCCCATGATATCAACCCCTCGTTTCGTGCACTGACCAGATTAAATGCAGGTCCTCGCCATATAGCTAGATATGGAGTGCACCCTTAACACACTTCACATGGCGGAAAGTGCCCAGCTTATTAGTGTAAGCCTGGCCTCTTCTCGAACTACATGTATGGTAGAAACGAGATAAGTATGACAACTGCGATAAGCAGGGGAGTCTGTCAACGAAACATTAGTTTGTCATGGGCTCGGATATATGAAAAATATAAAAATATGGCAGTTATTTTGATAATAGCCATGTGTTAACTGTCGCCAAGTGCAGTATGTTTTCCACTTAATACCAGGAGTATCTCACAACGCAGTCGACACAAGCCGGGATGTTTGTGTGTTTGTTTGTTTGTTTGTGCTTTGTTTAATGCTGCACTCTGCAAATCACGACGATCTGTAAATAATCTAGTCGGGACCAGACAGTCAGGTGGTCAACAACATGAGCATCGATCTATGCAGTTGGGATACGATGGCATGTGTCAACCAAGTCAGCGAGCGTGACCACCCGAAAATTAGTCGAAACTAGACAAGCACGGGTTGCTGAAGATCAATGCTAACTCGGATCTTTACGGGTCTGGTTTTAACAGAACTGCTTTAAAATATTTACTGCAATTATAAATGTTCCCAATAGTGCAGCAGTACTAGTGTTACAGAAGTAACTTCAACAGCAATAGGGGCGGTGGGGTAGCCTAATGGTTAAAGCGTTGGCTCGTCACGCCGAAGACCCGGGTTCGAATCCCCACATGGGTACAATGTGTGAAGCCCATTTCTGGTGTCCCCCGCCGTGATGTTGCTGGAATATTGCTAAAAGCGGCGTAAAACCAAAATCCGTCAGTCAACAGCATTCTTTCAAGGCTCCGCTACCAATCATATTAAAGCATGATTGCTGTAAACGAATTCCAACCCGAATCTTCACGGGCTAGCAGGAATGTAATGAAGCGAGTCTTGCACACTCTGCGCCTTTCCGCATCCCTGGCTAATATTCAAGGAATAGATACTATCTTGCCTATGATATTACGTGTTTATGTGCAAACATCGGAAGTCGATAAACAAGATGAGATACTGCATCTTTTCTCCCATCCCTGTATAATGTCACTACCGCATCGTCCTGGCTCACCCCGCGCCGTCGTGAGACGTTCACGTCGTCCCCATCCCCTTACCCCGCTGTAGATGGTTGTTGTTTAGACACAAGGAGTGTCGTGACTGTGGGGGTGTACGTGTTGACTTGCACATCGCTTCCAACAACAATCAGCTTCCCGATCCTACTTTGCGGTCTCGTCCAAACAACCCGGATGTTGGATTTCACACCGAGATGTGTCGACAGTCTTTTGTTGTTCTCACCTGCTGTGACGATCTTGCACTAAGACCTGTTTGAAGCCGTAGTTTAGATAACAAAGAAGACAGGCATTCCGCTACGAGGAAACTGTCCTTTCATTATAGAGTGAAAAGTTGTTTTATCCCCTACAACTTCAAATAGCATATACACCTGTGAAAACATTCTATTTTCATATTAAAAATGCATAGGTTTCTAATGTCATAAGAAAACATATTAATTTTGTTTGACAAAAGTTACGTAACAGCAAGATTCCAGCTATATGGCGGCGGTCTGTAAATAATCGGGTCCGGACCAGACAATCCTCTGATCAACAGCATGAACATCGATCTACGCAATTGGGAACCGATGACATGTGTCAACCAAGTCAGCGAACCTGACCACCCGATCCCGTTAGTCGCCTCTTACGACAAGCATGGGTTACTGAAGATCAATATTCTAACCCGGACCTTCATGGGTCTGGAACCAGGCCGCGTCATACCATAAGACGTTAACATGTGGTACTTGTTTGCCCCTGCCTTGCGCTCGGCATTAATGGGTACAACAAGGACTGGTCGCCTCGGAGTTCTTCACTGCGGCATAGTATCTCAGTGAGCTAGCACTATAAAACCAGCTTAAGTCTTGGCTAGTACAAGCAGCCACACATACACATGCATGTACGTCGTCATATGAGAGAAGCATTCTCAAGTACGACGTTAAACGCCATTTTACCTCACCTCATTTCGTCTTTGACATTATTGGATTGTTCCGGCGTAAAACTAAACTCACTCACTATTGGGTTGTCCAGTCTCGTCTCTGACGACGGTCACGTATACTGACGAACAACAGAAGTACACAGTGGGAAAATATTCCAAAAACTCAACATGAAATTTTACGAAAACTGATTTGATTATGACTTAAAACTCACAAACATTGTGTACGTGTTGCCAAAACACTTTTGATGGTCAGTTTAGTTGGAATAGTGCTGAAGGTGGCTGAAGTCAACAACAAAACAAAGCACATATAGTTTGAGGAGACACAAAAACCTCTTCCCCCAAACATCCGAGTAGTGCCGTCGTCAGTGAGGCAGGTAGTACGTGGATATAGCTCGCACTACGGGCACGAGGGTCGCACACATGGACGGAATTAGCCTTAGCTAGAGCGTTGTCATAATTCTCTCATTAACCTCGGAAATTGGCTCGAATGTACCTGGCAGTACCGAGCTATAAAACAATAACCTCGACACTTCTGATAGCGTAATTCAAACACCAGTAGTAGATCAATATGCCGGTCTTTTTATATTTGCGTGTCCCAGTTTAAATGTTGGCAGATTTTCAAGTTGTTTAGTCTTCTAATAGAACATCGATGTGTTTCCCTCCTAGCGCGTGGTACATTTGGGATAATTACAAAAACACATCTCCTAGCTTCTTCCAAAACTGACATAACATGACTGTGTAGCATATAGTTGTGTAACAAGCTCAAATGGGGCGTGGGGTAGCCCAGTGGTTAAAGCATTCGCTCGTCACGCCGAAGGCCCGGGTTCGATTGCCCACATGGGCACAAAGTGTAAAGCTCATTTCTGGTGTCCCCCGCCGTGATATTGCTGGGATATTGCTAAGAGCGGCAAGCACATACGCAGACACATTCGCACATACGCACTGATAGGTATACAAGTTTAAAATACGGTGGTCCGAACCTGTAAAGTAACATTTCACGAGACTGCTTGTGAGTGAGTGAGTGAGTCCGGTTTAACGCTGGTTTGAAACATATTTAGTTGTTCCGTCGTGGCACCTTCAGTGAGTGAAAATGGTTAAACACCGCTTTTAGCAACAGTCTAGCAATAGCACGAAAGTTGACACCAAAAACTAGCTTTACACATTGCACTCATGTGGGGAATCGAACCCTGCGTTTCGGCGTGACGACCAAACGCTTCACCCACTGGGCTAAACCCCCCACCCCCCACCCTTGTCAGTTTCAAGTGGAAGGTCACATCTAACAGAAAATAAGTTTTTCAGCAAATCGTAACTGGTTCTACAAAAATAACAGTGGTAATAATCGAAGCGTTTCTAGAACTCTATCCCAGACTCTTGTATCCTGCCATAGCTAAGGGACGTAACTCAGTACGGCGAACCGTAATGGTATAAGCCCCTGAGCCACATGCTCACCTTGTCCCTTGAAACTGAAATGCACTGTGCATTAGATCAGAGCTTGTTTCACCGGGAAATAGAGATTGGTAGTACTCTAGGGATGACATTAAATATTTGTTTGAAGTGAGGTCAGCACGTGACGAGATAGGTGAAGGTCAGTTGTGTTTGTGCATAGACAAATACGACTGCTCTGAATGCTGATGGTAATGGTTTTACTTAACCTGATTACGTAATCCATAAACATAATCAAGGCAAGTCTGATTTTCGAATCTACTTTCACGAGCTCCTGGTACGACAAAGGGACGCAATTCTGCCGAGAATGGCGCCTCCATGTGTAGTAGAACTAATCCTTAGATTCACAAAAGAGGAAAGCTGCGTGAAAAACGATGTTTACAATGAAGTGTTCTTTTTGCAGATTGCCGACAGCTTGACGTCAGTGGTGAGCAACCTCGCCGATGTGAACGTCAGCGTCAGCCTTGAGTGCGACAACAACAACAAGACAAGTCGAAGGTCAGTATGGGAATCCTCGTGATATACTACACGCGAAAGAAGTTCAAGAACAACCGATTCTATAGTTATGTGAAATATTAGGACTTCTTTTAAGACTTGGTAGTATATCAGGAGCATGCTACTTTATGGACAGGGGCGGTGGGGTAGCCTAATGGTTAAAGCGTCCGCTCGTCACGCCGAAGACCTGGGTTCGATTCCCCACATGGGCACAATGTGTGAAGCCCATTTCTGGTGTCCCTCGCCGTGATATTTCTGGAATATTGCTAAAAGCAGCGTAAAACTTAACTCACCCACTCACTTTATGGACAAGCATCTTTTAGAGGTACATCATTTCTGTGCACCTTTTACTCATTGTCCGTATTTATTACTCGTAACATCAGCATGTCTGGAAACGATATATGATATATAAATCATAGAAGGAATTCATATTTAACAAATTTTGAAAATAATTACACTCTTAAAGGCTGTTCCCAAATACCGACATAAGATCGTTTTATTGTTAGGCTTGTGTTAAACGGGCCAAGTATTAGACTGGCTGACTGCAGAACTGTGGTGAGAAACTGAAGATACGCATCCATGTGATGAACTCAGTTTGACGTTGTAACCGATGTCGTGCAGGTTGGTGCAGCTGTTGGAGACTTACAGCGCCGAGACCAACAACACAGAACCTATAATGTCCGCCAACGTCAACATCAGAGCTATGGACATCGTGGCTGGCGACAACAAGACGATGCCCCCCTTCAGTCCTCTACTCCTTGACGGCAACCACACTGTGGAGGTAGGTCGGAGACATGGTTCACGATATCAACCACTGGTTTGTCTGGTCAAGACCCGACACAGACCACCACCATGCATCGGGACAGTTGTTGCATGTAGGTGCGACCCGTGAAGATCCGGGTCAGAAGTGGTCTTCAGCAACCCATGCTTGTCGTAAGAGGCGACAAACGGGATCGGGTGGTCAGGCTCGCTGACTTGGTTAACGTCATCGTATCCCAATTGTGTAGATAAAAGCTCATAATGTTGATCACTGGATTGTCTGGTCCAGACTCGATTATTTACAGGCCGCCGCCATATTGCTGGAATATTGCTTAGTGCATCAATTAGTGCATCAATCAATCAATCAATCATGTCTGTCTCACAGTCCCTGAACCACATTATTTTCCCTACTGCCCAGCCCTCCCTGCAATGCTAAAGCCCTAAATAAAGCAAGTCTAGATTTCCTCAGTCTGAATTTCCCATCTCAATGGGGCCCCTCTCCAATTTAAATGGGATTATTTGATACTATAAGAATTATATATATTCAGAGACTAAGGGTTTGTCTACTACTACCAGGGCGATTATTACGACTACAACGAAAACGACTACTACTATAACCACGACGACTACTACCACCACCACTAATACAACTACTACCACTATGCTCCTATTGTATAGAAATTTGGAGGATGGTATGAATGTTCCCCTCTCATTGTGTCAATCACTGGCTTGTCTAGTCCAGCCTCGATTATTTACAGACCGACCCCATATAGCTGGAATATTGCAAAGCGGCGTTAAACAGTAAACAAACAAACACGTATGCGCGGGATAACCGATAAACAAATAACCAAACACCAACAAAGAAAGAGAATCATGTTGTTAAGGCTCGTGTCGTCCCAGACCTAACTGCCAGCACCTAGCTGTAGATTAATGTCGGTCTCCCCACCCCAGGGGACGCAGAGATAACATAAAGACTGGGCCTCCAGGTAATCAACAGTAAGACGTGCCCACACACCCAGTGCATGCAGGGTCAGGCCAGCTGACGTAATTAGACAAAGAAATATCTCTCTCGTGTGAAGTTATCGTTTATTTATGACGCGCTTAATTAGCCTTTGTACTGGGTGGCCAGGTCGTTGTTGTGTGGAGAGGTAGCCTGTGCTGTCGTATTGTTTATAATAAGGTATTCTTCAAAGAATGTTTTTCCTTGCATCGTTTTTTCTCAACATAATTGTTGAAATACCGTGTTGCTACAGTTTCCTGGTAGGAGGCAGGTTCAGCATCCCTGTGCTTTCATCCTCATCTCTTATTAACGACCTCTTGTGTAATTACATTTTATCGCCGTCGTGAATAAGATACACCCTTGATTTGTGACCTAACTTTCTTGTAGATGCATAATGTATTACAATAACAGTTTGATATATGGCTTTCTGTAATATATGGAAAGTGAGTACAAAAGGTTTAATAAAATACGAAAGTGCGTGTTCGGTGTTCCCTGTTCACGTTCACGTTCAAAGGGAGGCAACTCTATTGTGATTATGATCTCTGCATTGTTCACTGTGTTCCCGGGTGTCGTACAAAGCGATCTTAGAGCTATGGTGATGGTAACCCCAAAACCTTAACATAGACTTACGACAGTCGTAACCCTAAGGTTGGTTTGTGTAACGTCACCAAGGTTCTCCTTAAATATTACAGTTACTACTGTTGCTGCTATTCTCTGTACTCGCTACAAATCATACTGCCACTATTCACACCACAGTGACTACAGTTACTACAAATATCCCTGTGACTACCACTACTGCTACTACACTGTGTATAACAGCTTTTACCTGAAGATCCGGGTAAGATTGATAATCGTAGAGCGATGCTCATGATGTCAATCACTGGATTAAGAAAATGAGTGGACAAACTCTGACAAAATATAATTTATTTTAGAAACAAATAATTTTACTTTTAAATTGAAAAAGTGCCCCAGTGAGAAGGGAGATTTAGACCTGAACCTGAGGAAATCTAGACTTGCGTCATTGAGGGCTTTAGCTGACAGAGAGTGCAGGGCGGAAGGGAAGATAATGTGGTTCATGGACTGTGAGACAGACTGGAAAGTGAGCTATGTTGAGACACATCTGTGAATCGTTCTCCTCCTCTATCCATCAATATTATCCCAACTTCTGGTCACATCATGTCAGCGCCCCCTGTATGTGACATAATTCTTTGTTTCTTCCAGAGTGGTCTTTCCATCACCCTGCCTCCCGAGGCGATGAAAACCGCCAACAGCAGGGAACGCCGGCCTCTGCGAGTCCAGTTTATAGGCTACCGGAAGTCCATGTTTTTCATCCCCACTGACCGATACCCTGAAGGAATAGATGGCCAGCGTGTTGTCACAGCTATCGTGAAGGGTGCAGTGGTCAAGAACCTGTCCACCCCTATCATCTATAAAATGCGCAATATCGAGGTGAGGCACTCTTCCGTGGAATTAAGTGCAATGCAATGTTTTGGCTAGAATTTCTCTACTACATTTAAACGGCTTTGGGAGAATATGTTTTTCCAACTTTTTTCATTGCAAAAGACAAGTATTTAAGTAAAAGTTTTAAGCTTATCTGTCCTAACGTAAATATAAAATTTGTTAGAATGTGACTTAAATTTTAAAGTCACATCGACAATATTCGACAAAGAATAATGTTTGTTTATTCATTGAAAAGTTGTTTCCTTGGAAACGTTGCAGACATCATGGTCTATTATTTACTCTGCTTATGGATAAGTCGAAGCAAGTTGGATGGTCCTGAGGACCTCGAGTTATACCGTATATTCAATGACCACAATGTTTTTTATAGTTGTTAAAGATATTTTTTCTGCATTGCAGGCTGGTAGAAATCACTCCTGCGTTTACTGGGACCCGGAAAGTAAGTAATCTTTTTTATTAGACTCACTACTTGACGAGCGCCACTGATAAAGACGTCATTGTACTGTGTGTCTCCAGATTCTTCCATATGAAATGAAATAACAGTACTGCTCATTAAGAGAGTATTTTGTTTTAATGTTTTGTATTATATGATAAATATGCCTTTAAAATTAGTATAAAAGTGGTTTTCACACATAAATATTTAATATGTTTTTATTCTACATAGTATATATTGTTTGTTAAAGGAAACCATATGTAAGGGAGACTACTCCGCCTGCATGGTTACGACGCGACGTAAATACTTCGTATTCGACTGTGAATTGATTTTTACTCGACATATTTATATTTGCATATTCGTTACAGTGTTAAACATATTAATAACACGTTTAGAGTAAAAGTAGAGATATTTTGTCTGCTGAAAATAGTTCCGTTACGGTTATATTCGATCATGGTGATCTGTTTGAATTTAATTAAACCACTGCAAAGTTGTAATTTTCTAATTCATGTAATTGCAGATAGGACGTGGTCGTACGACGGCGTGACGACGTTAATGCACGACGACAACACCACCGAGTGCCACACCAACCACCTCACCAGCTTTGCTATTCTAATGGTTGGTAGAGTGAATTTGGAATTTGTGTCAAAAACCCTTACACATTTGTCATTTTGCCAGTTCCAAAGATAAGATGTCCAAACACCATGCGTGCAGTTTATAAGTAGCTCTGGCAACCAGAGTTCCTGGTCGTAGGTTCGAATCCAAGGTGATTCCTGATTATGTTTCCTGGTTTGTCATGCCCATGTTCATGGAATTTGCCAAAATGATAAACGTCCAAGAACTACATCACGTAAATAATAGACTGCCCATAACAACAAGTTGTTATAACTGAAAATAAAATAGAACTTATCTCTAAGGGACCGTTCATAATTCATGGCTAGGGGTTGATTATGATTTTTTTTTTTTTTTTTTTTTTTTTTTTTTATTTATTTTAAAAACAAATAAAATATGGAATTTTATTTATTTGGGGGTCCATCCATTTTGTTCTGGGGAGGTAGGGGGTCATCAATTTTGTACACGTTTCTAGGGGGGCATTTTTGTAGATAAAAATAATTTAAAATTATGCTTTAAAAATATGGGGAAGGGGTGGGGGGTCATTGACTTTGTACATGACATGCAGGGGGGTCACTTACTTTGTACATAAACTTTAGAGGGGGTGTCATTCACATTGTACATGCTTCTCCATAAAAATCATCATCACCCCCCTCTAGCCATAAATTATGAACGGTCCCTAAACCCAAATCACTATCTGGTGATAAGCAGGTTTTTAATTATGTAGTCTAACTACTCTGCTGATTTCCAGGATCCGAACCCCGCCCACCCGTCGCCCATTATTCACGAGCAGATCCTCACCTACATCTCCTACGTGGGCTGCGCCATCTCCCTCATCGGCCTCATCCTCACCATCATCACATACGGGCTCTTCAGGTAAAGGGAGACAACTAGCTAAAAGTTACCGTGTTGGTTGGCAACAACCCTTGCTTATCGTTGTTCTTGGTGGAGGCATATCACCTTATCCAGTCTGCGTAGATACTGATCATAATGTCAATCATTGGATTGTCTGGTCGAGACTCGATTATTAACGGCCCCGACTTGTACCTGTAATATTGTTGAGTGCAGCCTTAAAGATCCGGGTTAGAATTCATCTTCAGTAACTCAGCTTGTCGTAAGAGGCGACTAACGGGATCGGGTGGTCAGACTCGCTGACTTGGTTGACACATGTCATCGGTTCCCAATTGCGCAGATCGATGTTCATGCTGTTGATCACTGGAATGTCTGGTCCAGACTCGGATCATTTACAGACCGCCACCATATAGCCGACATATTGCTGAGTGCGGCATAAAAATAAACTCAATCACTCACTCAAGTAAACAACAAATAAACAGACATGCAGTAGTAAACCCTTTAACCAGGATAAATGATTGCCAATATCCACAGCGTCCATTCTCCACCGGGACTGTACTGTACAGCATTGTATTTTACTGTTCGGTGTATTGTAAATGGATTGGAGTCGAACTAGTATCGGTGTCGAGGACAATTAAAAGGAATAGGATAATGTACACTTGAGGAAGTGACATGAATGAAGTTTTGGAAAGGGTTTTTCCGATAGTCTGTTAAAACAAATTGAAAACAAACATTTTATTCGTGTACAGTACACGTTCACCTCACGGTTACCAATGTACATACTCATAAAAAACGTAAGGTGTCCATTTGTCATTGGTTACTTATTCCATTAAAAACATGTAAAAACACTATGCATCAAGCTCTATACATCGAAGCTCTGGCAAACTCTTACGAACAGTTTATAGGGCTACGATTGTCCTATTCATGTGTTACTGCTACGATCGGTTTCTGGAACCTGGAGTGAGTGAGCGAGCGACTTTAGTTTTACGCCGCACTCAGCAATATTCCAGCTATATGGCGGCGGTCTGTAAATAATCGAGTCTGGACCAGACAATCCAGTGATCAACAGCATGAGCATCGATCTGCGCAACTGGGAACCGATGACATGTGTCAACCAAGTCAGCGAGCCTGACCACCCGATCCCGTCAGTCGCCTCTTACGACAAGCATGGGTTACTGAAGGTCAATATTCTAACCTGGACCTTTACGGGTCTGGAACCAGGACATGTGTCGAATGTCCGGTTGTCTCGAAATCAGAAAGAAAACCTGCCCAATAATGTAAAACTGTACGAAACGTGACCGAAATATACTTGAAAAATGTTATTCTGCTCTGCTCTGCTCTGCACAACTGATAGTTTCAGTTTCTAAGTTTCTATTTGTGTTTCTAGGTGTATGAACAAAGACAAGTCTGGTAAGATCCTGCTGAATCTGTGTGTATCAATGCTGCTGATGAACGTCGCCTTCCTCATGGGCGCCCAGAGCTCCTCCACCTACGGCGAGCAGCTGTGCATGGCTGTCGCGATGTTGCTGCACTACTTCCTCCTCACGACGTTGATGTGGATGTTGGTTGAGGCGGTGGAGATGTACCAAGCCCTCGTCACCGTGTTTGCCAAATATGCCAGGTTCTACATGATCAAGCGATGTATTGTTGCATGGGGTAAGTCTGTTGCATATCAGGTTTTCTAGGGGTATTTTGTTTGAACTTGTTTGTCAAGGGGGCTGGGGCGGCGGCGGAGTGGGGAGGTGTGTTCCTGGATTGGAGGCGACTAACGGGACCGGGTGGTCAGGCTCGATGGCTTGGTTGACACATGTCATAGGTTCCCAATTGCGCAGATCGATGCTCATGCTGTTGATCACTGGCTTGTCTGGTCCAGACTCGATTATTTACAGACTGCAGCCATATAGCTGGAATATTGCTGAGTGCGGCGTTAACTCACTCACTCCAGCCTCCAGTCCAAGACAATGGGCACAAGACTTCAAAGCATATCTCGTGTTGGATTATTGCTGAGTGCGGCGTAAAAGTAAACTCACTCACTAACTCCTCGGATTGGATGGGTGTTGGTGGTTTAATGAATCAGCATCCTTCCCGAATCATTACGTCGGCGGGGCGGTGGGGTAGCCTAATGGTTAAAGCGTTCGCTCGTCACGCTGAAGACCCGGGTTCGATTTCCCACATGGGTACAATGTGTAAAGCCCATTTCTGGTGTCCCGCGCCGTGATATTGCTGGAATATTGCTAAAAGTGGCGGAAAACTAAACTTACTCACTCACTCACTCAATTGGAGATAATCCTGACGTTTTGACATGCCTTTGACACGCCATGGCGTGATATGTACATGTTGTTTTGACATGACGCTGACAGGTTTTCATGTGACATTGACAAATTTTGAGGGCGACATTGACACGTTTTGGTATGGTATGTTTTGACATTATATTGACATGTTTTGACATGATACTGACATGTTTGTGTCTTTTCCAGGCGTCCCCATGGTGATCGTTGTGATCACAATGGCGGTGGACCTCAACAACTACCGACCTCCATACGACTTGTAAGTACATCAGCGAATCGGCGCTGTACTATTGTCTTATGTTCGTTAAGATTATCTGCTCAATGTTAAACAGCGCAGTGCCTGGATTGCCTGGTCCAGACTCGATTATTTACAGACCGCCGCCATATAGCTGGAATATTGCTGAGTGCGGCGTTAAACAGACAAACAAAGACTTGTATGTCACTGTGTAAGTGCGAAAGTCCTGGGCCCCGTTCCTCAAAGCGATCGTAGCGCTACGACAGTCGTAAGTCTATGTTAAAGTATGGGAGTTACGATCACCTTAGCGCTACGATCGCTTTGAGGAACGGGGCCCTGAACGCAATCTTCAATTTAGCTCACCTCGCGTAAAACATCACACAACTGCGTCATTTCTCATTTAAGGCTGACGTGTATTTTACTTAAAGTGGCGTTAAACCCAACTGACTCACTACCTCTTCATCCTTACAGCTGCTTCATCTCTCAGGCCAGCAAGGTCGCCTACTACGTCTCCCTCGTCGGCCCCGGCTGCCTCATCGTCCTCATCAACACCATCGTCTTCATCATGGTGGCCAGGGTCATCCTCAAGCCTCGTTTTCAACAACAGCAGCGCGAGGAAAAGGAACACGTGACCCCCGCCCAGGTGCGTGGAGCCTTCACGGTCATGATTCTCCTTGGTGTCACGTGGGTGTTTGGACCAATCGCAGTCAACGAAGCCAGGGTCGTCTTCAACTACCTGTTCTGCATCCTGAACTCTCTCCAAGGTTTCTTCATCTTCGTATTCCGATGTCTCTACAACCCAGAGGCGCGTCTCGCCTGGATCCAACTGATTAAGACGGGTACCCTGAAAACCAGGAGAGGTCCAATCAAGTCTGTCTACTCCGAGACCTCCTCGAAAGGAGATCACTCAAAATCCAGAACAAACGTCCATTTCGGGGGCACTCTCAAATCCAACATTATGCAATCCAATGGCTGGCACCATCCTAAACTGAATGGAATGCACTCCGAAAATGGTTCAGTCCGAAATGAAAACCAGTACTTCGCAGAGAATCAAAATTCTGAGGACCAAGTTTTTCACACAAAAGACTACGTATATTTAGACAATAACACCCCTCCAACTAGAACCAGTGATATGGGCGAAGACGGCTTTACTCACTTGTAGAACCAATTTAAGGGTCTTATATGAACCTTATTAACTCTCAGCATCGTTCCGAAGGAAAGGAGGACTAATCGCTCTTTGAACCGATTCCTTGACGTTGCGAGGAGTCAAGTATTGTGTATATAAAGCCACGGCAATGAATGGTGCAATGTATCTGAGATGTGAACTTTGGACTTTAAGTCACATACAAGGGGAGGTAACTCTCTCAGATACCATTCAATGGGAAGCACACGTTCCACGTCACTGTTATGGTGTGATGTGCTTGTCTGTATATATCTCGACGATGTAAATTTATTTCATTTTGTCACTTTGTTAAGTGTGTGTAAATTGAATCATTTTAGACAATCACGCCATGGAATACTTAAAATGAATGGTTCATTGAATTAACTTCCCAATGAATTCGTGTAAATTGAGTTATTTAGACGATCACGTCATGGAATACTTAAAATGGGCATTGAATTCACTTCCCAATGAATTCGTGTAAATTGAATCATTTAGACAATCACGTCATGGAAGACTTAAAATGGGCATTGAATTGCCTTCCCAATGAATTTCTACCCTTCATCAACGACCTAAAGAACATTTGAATAATTACACCAATCTAGTTATAATTATACATTATGTAAATTATGTACATACAAAAATATGTCGGCGATCCTAAATATGCTTGTCGAATGTCTATTCACACTAAAAAAATATAGGTTTTCAGGGACTGACTATCTTTAATGTATTTCCTCATCCCAAATATTGTAATTTCGTTAAAATATGGAAAAAAACATTTTCGCTTACTTCTTTTTCTGTGTTAAACTTAACGAAATTAAGAAATCGGACGATTATGTGATCGTTAAAATTGACATATCCATAAATATCCTTGGAAACGTAAGTCATATCCTTTTCTAAGTCACGTTATCATTGAAACCTCTCTAGTCTGGCCCCCTTTTAGTACGGATCACTGATAGTTAGGGAGTGCAATGTCGATATATGACCAAAGGGCTTATGATCCATCACTCCGGACATTGTTTTCATCAGATATAGTGCAATGTGGAGTAACTATTTGTAGCTGTATACATACTGCTGAATACGCCATTTACAAACGAAAACATGATATTAACTTCAGCTTGCCACTTTTTTCATATTAATATCATCATAAGTTGTTGAACCACACTGCCAAATATATACTGTTGACCTACGACTGTCTAACATTTCTGGGACCTGGTGCCGTTGAACAAACATCCTGACGTCATCCGTATCTTGTATGTGTTTCTCATCCCCAGCCTCATCCCGCTAGAGGGCGGACGGGTAAAAAATATATTTAAATTGTGTTTTTACTAATTGTGTGACATTTTGTTTTAAATTATACTATTTACATAGTTACGATCTTTCTTGTTGATGCAAATAGAATCGTTTTGTTGAATATAGACAGGAAAAGATCAAGCTAACCTGATTTGTTATGAGCGTTTAATGGAAGAATATTTATTTAACATGGGGTGTAAAGTTTCATATCGGCAAGAGAGAAAAATGAAAATGAAACATTTTATTGTTTCACGACGGAATGAAAATTCAAGGCGGGCGGTACATGGGAAACATAAAAAATACGTATATCTTAAGCCCTACGACTGTACTTATTGATGTTAAGGTATGGACGTTACGATCACGTTAGCGCGAAGACTGCTTTGTACAACAGCACCCGCATCCACAGGGTTCGTATCGCTACGACATTCGTAACCTATGATAAACTATAGTGTTACGATAGGTCGTAAAGTTGCGAACGCCGAATGTTTCGGGACCAGTCCTAAATTCCTATTATACTTTCTGGATATATTTCGTAAAATTCATTAAAACGACTGTCATTGTTTCGACTTTACTGTTAAACACTACAATACTGTTATACACACTCTTGTCATTCCCTGCTCTTTGTTTCTGGGAATTTGAGTGATGCTGAAGTCTAAACGAAATTAAATTCTATTTCTGTTGGTTTACACAAACTTGAGATTTGGGACTCTCCGAGCGTCCATCTAGCTGGACATCGTTCCATTCCTTCATCCCCATCAACATCTAGTATTACTGCTGGAGAAATTCATGCCAAACATTGATGAAATCCTTGTCGAGTCATACCATAAGATTTGTACAGAGATGCCATTTTATAAAAATGCATAATTTATTTATCCTTTGTTGGAATAAATGTTTACCTCTCAAGCTTTTGTTCTTTTATCTTTGTGATGTATTTTGGGAGGCGTTGGGGTAGCCTAGTGGTTAAAGCATTCGCTCGTCATACCGGAGACCCGGGTTCGACTCACCAAGTGGGTGTAATGTGTGAAGCCAGTTTTTTGGTTCTCCCCGCTGAAATATTGCTAAAACCGGCGTAAAACTATATTCACTCACTATTTGCGATGTACAGATGTACACCCCCGTTATCCCCGTTATTGTAGCTCGTGTCGAGGTGATACACTTCGTTTTTCGCCCAGTCGTGTGCATGTATATCGTCCAGAATCTGTGTCGACCAATGGTAGGGAACATTTGTCTGAAAATTATTTTCATTCACGGGCTAGATTATGTGTCTATTGACTTTCTATATAGATTATGCGTCTGTTGACGATCTAGATTATGTCTATTGAAGGACTAGATTGTGTCTATAGACTTTATAGATTGTGTCAATTGACCGTCAAGATTGTTTCCATTGACGGTCTAGATTGTGTCTATTGACGGTCTAGATTGTGTCTGTCGACTTTTCAGATTATGTCCGTCCACGGTCTGTATTATGTCTGGTGACTTTCTAGATTAAGTGTCTATTTTCATGGCCTATACTATGTGTTTATTGACGGTCTAGACTGTGTCTATTGACGGTCTAGATTGTGTCTATTGACGGTCTAGATTGTGTCTATTGACGGTCTAGATTGTGTCTATTGACGGTCTAGATTGTGTCTATTGACGGTCTAGATTGTGTCTATTGACGGTCTAGATTGTGTCTATTGACGGTCTAGATTGTGTCTATTGACGGTCTAGATTGTAGTCTAGATTGGTCTAGATTGTGTCTATTGACGGTCTAGATTGTGTCTATTGACGGACTATTGATCTGTGTCTATTGACGGTCTAGATTGTGTCTAGATTGTGTCTATTGACGGTCTAGATTGTGTCTATTGACGGTCTAGATTGTGTCTATTGACGGTCTAGATTGTGTCTATTGACGGTCTAGATTGTGTCTATTGACGGACTAGATTGTGTCTATTGACGGTCTAGATTGTGTCTATTGACGGACTAGATTGTGTCTATTGACGGTCTAGATTGTGTCTATTGACGGTCTAGATTGTGTCTATTGACGGACTAGATTGTGTCTATTGACGGTCTAGATTGTGTCTATTGACGGTCTAGATTGTGTCTATTGACGGTCTAGATTGTGTCTACTGACGGACTAGATTGTGTCTATTGACGGTCTAGATTGTGTCTGTCGACTTTTCAGATTATGTCCGTCCACGGTCTGTATTATGTCTGGTGACTTTCTAGATTAAGTGTCTATTTTCATGGCCTATACTATGTGTTTATTGACGGTCTAGACTGTGTCTATTGACGGTCTAGATTGTGTCTATTGACCGTCAAGATTGTTTCCATTGACGGTCTAGATTGTGTCTATTGACGGTCTAGATTGTGTCTATTGGCGGTTTAGGTAATATGTGTAAGATTAGGTTATATGGACGGTCTCATGTGTTCATTTAAATTTCGATCCGCAATCTTCTCTATGTTCATGCAAAGGCTCATCCATGGTCTGGAATCTGTGTCAAAGCATAGTTTAAACATCCATGATCTAGAGTCTGTACGAAACCTTGGACTAGAAACTCGACCCATCCGTGGTCTGGACTATGTATCAGCCCAGCCTCAACAATCTGCCAATCAATAATGTTAAATCTTTTATCTATGTACGGAGAGTCTCTCTGTTGTATGTCCACGTTGAAGATCGGGCATTGAGGGCAACTAGACCCAGCATGTTGTAGTACTGGGAGTATGGTTGGGTCTTGCGAGAGTATTGCGTACAATATATATAGTTGGAGGGTTTCGTTTGAACAGGTGTACATTCAGATTAGGATCTTTATGTATGTCATGCATAAAGAAGATTGTACGCCTTCTCTTGCAACATTGCCCTGACAAGAGGCCTGTGATGGGATTAAACAAAATGAAGAAAATTACAACCAAACAGAAACGAGTCATGAATTCGTTGTACTCAAATTTAATTGGGGAATTTATCTTGCATGATACAATGAGTGAGAGTAATCCATTTAGTCCTAAGGTTTTACGCCACTTTTAGCAATAGTCCAGCAATATCGGGGCGGTGGGGTAGTCTAGTGGTTAAAGCGTTTGCTCGTCACGCCGAAGGCCCGGGCTCGATTCCCCACATGGGTACAATGTGTGAAGCCCATTTCTGGTGTCCCCGGCTGGGATATTGCTGGGATATTGCTAAAAGCAGCGTAAAACTAAACTCACTCACTCACTCTAGCAATATCACGGCGGGGACACATTGTACACATGTGAGTAATCGAACCCGGATCTTCAGTGTGACGAGCGGACGCTTTGACCACTAGACCACCTCACCTCCCCTATGACACATTGAACATGAGATGAGACGATCCACCATGTCTAACTAGTCTTATCGTGACATTTGGGTCTCGGGGGCGGTGGGATAACCCATTGGTTAACGCGTTCGCTCGTCACGCCGAAGATCCGGGTTCGATTCCCCACAAGGGTACAATGTGTCCAGCCCATTTCTGGTCTCCAACCAACTTACTCTTTCACTCACCACTCACTCACTTGGTCGTTCTAGTTTATTGAACAAACGAGATAATTCATGTATAATAGACAATGAGTGCGATATTCTGTTCCGACACAAACACCATTATCAGTAAAGACTGACTGACTGACTGAGTTTGGTGTTACGCCGCTTTTAGCAATATTCCAGCAACATCACGGCGGGGGACACCAGAAACGGGCTTCACACATTGTACCCATGTGGGGATTCGAACGCGGGTCTTCGGCGTGACGAGCCAACGCTTTAACCACTAGGCTACCCCACCGCCCCTATCATTAAAGAGCGTTTCATAGAATCGTTCACTTTCAAATACGCCATGGTCATTTTATGTGCGTTTCAAATGATTTGCGTGCAGTGGTTATAAAATTCTAGATATGAAATCCTTAG
This sequence comes from Haliotis rubra, assembly GCF_003918875.1. NCBI lineage: Eukaryota > Metazoa > Mollusca > Gastropoda > Lepetellida > Haliotidae > Haliotis > Haliotis rubra. Next base: position 237,420 of record NW_025767599.1, read on the forward strand.
AAGACATTAACCATACCTAGTTAATTTACTACTAGTCAATCATCATGCATTATAAACTGTATTGATAAAATATAGATGCATGCTTTGTGGCAGTATTACCTTTAAACAATATTCCACACGAAACGTGTACCAAACGGATGTTATTCAATAAACCTGAATAAGTGAAATGACATTAACCATTGAGCCTTTGTTAGTAATATCACGGCGGAGGACGCTGTAAACAGTTTCGCGCACTATATCCATGTGGGGAATCGAACCCGGGCCTTCGGGGACCGCTTTAACCACTGGACTACCTTCAACTTCGACACAACGGTGTTTGGCTGTATATTCAATGCAAGGCGTAAAGGTGCGTTCTCTCGGTGCGACTTGTGGCATCCGACCTGTAGTGACAGCAAAACTCGTAACGACTTTGTTATTTCTGAACTTTTTAAGTCGCATACAACTCGCGAGATTCTCACGTATGCCTCGGCAACATGGATTCGTCGGGTGAAGAAGACACTTTAACGTTAACGTCAGTCTACATATCGCATTCACTGAAAAAGAAGAAGAGAAAGCCCAACTGGATTCTTAGGCGAAGCATTCCATAAACATTCCAGTGACAAATAAAAAACTATTTTCCGCTCGGTTTCTTCTCTGGCAAAGTTGATTTTTTTTTCAGTCGTGACATGCATGATGTCAACATAAACAAAAGGGACGTCACTCTGAGGTGGAGGCAGATCTAAGCGATTTGATTGGTCGAGAGCTTGCGACTCGCAGTAGGATAGACAAACCCTATGTCATACAACACAGCTGCGATTAGTTGTGTGCGATTTCACATCGTTATGATCTGGGTGTTCCCACGGTGCAACTGTGTCGCATGTCGCACCGTGAGAAGGTACCTTAAGCTGAAGGCAGATGTTGATGCATGTTGTCTCCAGAAATTCTAATCTTCGTGACAACCAGACTTCCTTCATGTGTATGATATGCGACTCAATGCAAAAGATCATTCTATGATTCGTGAATTTTGTTTATGCTTTTCACACATTTCATACGCTTCACGATTGACATATTTAGGCCGAAATTACAATCATGCTGCATTTGTTCTTGTAAGCACGCAAATTCTTGCAGTATTATCCGTATCACATCCATCACAGAATTAATGGACAAGATGGGTTTTTCAAAAAACCACAAGAAGTCGACCGAAGTCTTAAAAAATATCTATTGAATATTCGAGTTTTCCATTTGCTATTTCTGTTCAACGTGAAATGCATTTCCTTGAGGTACTTCACGTGACGAGATTGCTATCGACAATTTCATTAAAATCAAATCGTACTGCTCGCTTCCGCTAGACAAAGATCTGAGGAGATCTGATAGCTGGCGAGTCACGCTGCTACGGAACCAATTTTCTATGACAGGATGTATTTGTTACAGATTTCACAAGAGCCTATTCATCATTCTTGAACTGATCATTATTTTTAAGGAAGATAATTACATGTAAAGGGTTTATATTACAAAAATGTACATGATCAGATTTTGGAAAATCTGAACATGGCAGAAGTTAACGTAGATGTATTGTGTGAAGATCGGAACTGGAAGATGAAGTTTATGTAATTATAGTTTAAACATGAAAAAGGTAATGTATTGTGTACTGTTTGAGTTATACCGTAAAGTACGTTCATAACGGACACGTTAATACCGAACTGATGGATAAAACGAACTGTTAACATTTGAGAGGAGCCTACGGTGCAGCACTACGGTTATAAGGAACTAACATTAGTGTGTACAATGTAAATATTAGAGTGTGAACGGGAAGTTGAGGAAAATGTTCAAATACTTTGTTATTATGCCAGTGGTGTTCTACCTGTGGGAGGGGCGGTGGGGTAGCCTAGTGGTTAAAGCGTTCGCTCGTCACGCTGAAGACCCAGATTCGATTCCCCACGTGGGCACAATATGTGAAGCCTGTTACTGGTGTCCCCCGCAGTGATATTGCTGGAATATTACTCACTCACTCACTCGCTCACTCTATCTGTGGTATTCTACCTGTGGTATTCCATTCGTGATGGTCTACCCATTCGTGGTGATCTGCCTGTGGAGTTCTACCCTTGGTGTTCTGCCTGTGGTGTTCTGCCCTTGGTGTTCTGCCTGTGGTGTTCTACCCTTGGTGTTCTGTCTGTAGTGTTCTACCCTTGGTGTTCTGCCTGTGGTGTTCTACCCTTGATGTTCCTGGCCCTGTGGAGTCTCCCACCTTGGTGTCTCCGCCGTGGTGTCCCACTGTGGTGTTCTGCCTGTGGTGTTCCTACCCTGGTGTGTCCCTGCTTGTGGTGTTCTGCCTGTGGTGTCTTCTACCCCTGGTGTTCTGCCTGTGGTGTCTCCCACCCTTGGTGTTCTGCCTGTGGTGTTCTGCCCGTGGTGTTCTACCCTTGGTGTTCTGCCCTTTGTGTTCTACCCTTGGTGTTCTGCCTGTGGTGATCTGCCTGTGGAGTTCTACCCGTGGTGTTCTGCCTGTGGTGTTCTACCCTTGGTGTTCTGCCCGTGGTGTTCTACCCTTGGTGTTCTGCCCGTGGTGTTCTACCCTTGGAGTTCTGCCTGTGGTGTCCTACCTTGGTGTTCTGCCTGTGGTGTTCTGCCTGTGGTGTTTTACCCTTGGTGTTCTGCCTGTTGTGTTCTACCCTTGGTGTTCTGCCTTTGGAGTTTTAAACTTGGTGTTCTGCCCGTGGTGTTCTACCCTTGGTGTTCTCTCTGTAGTGTTCTACCCTTGGTGTTCTGCCAGTGGTGTTCTACCCTTGGTGTTCTGCCCGTGGAGTTCTACCCTTGGTGTTCTGTCTGTAGTGATCTGCCTGAGGTGTTCTGTCTATGGTGTACTACAGATGGTCTTCAGCAACCCATACTTGTCGTAAGAGGCAACTAACGGGATCCACTTGTATCCCAATTGTAGAGATCGATTTTTTATCACTGGATTGCCTGGTCCAGACTCGATTATTTACAGGCCGCCGCCATATTGCTGGAATATTGCTGAGTGCATCAATCAATCAATCAATCATTAGTCTGTCTTACAGTCCCTGAACCACATTATTTTCCCTACCGACCAGCCCTCCCTGCAATGCTAAAGCCCTAAATAAAGCAAGTCTAGATTTCCTCAGTCTGAATTTCCCATCTCAATGGGGCCCCTCTCCAATTTAAATGGGATTATTTGATACTATAAGAATTATATATATTCACAGACTAAGGGTTCATCTAGTGCTTGATGAACGCCACTCCATCTTCAAGACAGCACAGTGAACTGATGCAGTTATTGTCGATATAAGACAACCTCGAAACTTGATCCTAAACCTCCCCCTCCCCGATCCGAGTCTGTCGTGAGATAATTCCTCCCCAGGCATCGCTAGAGCTGACAAAAACATTGATAAACGTCATCTGCCGCCTATCAAGACAGCCAGTGACACCACGGAACCTAAACTTGGGAGAAAGCGGTAGGCAATTTGATAATAGTATTTCTTTAGTCCGCAAAGATTGATTTATAAGACTTGGCCTGATCATGAACGTGAGTATTTTTAGCCGAATTTCCCTTATAGCCTGCGAGCACGTTGCTCGCTATCTACAGCACTGAGCACAGTGGGAGTCAGCTGATCAATACAAACCCTCACAGTGGAGGGATACGATGTGACGTCTCTCTTCAAACGCCCGATTTTCCAGCTGACGAAGTGGTCATTCCAAGACAGACTGTCCGGTCACTAAGCATCAGCGTTCTTCTCCATCACTTCCGGGTTCCTGGAAGTCTGCGAGGAAGGATCGTCTAACTACGTTCATATTGGAAGGTAATTTTATCATTGGAATCTTGAAGGTATGTGTAGTGCTTGTCAGTTCTACCTATGTTTATGTATTTGATCGTGGATTTTGATACGCTAACGATGGATTCCCAGTGAGGCTATTGTAAACATGACAATTACCGTTATGTTTTGTATTTGCAGCTATGGTCTTTCGGACTTGTGATGTGATACGTGTGTGTTTCGAGGGTGTCGATGCATAATGAGTGATTTCACACAAGCTGTTGTCAGTCGATACGTTGCTGAAACTGAAACTCAGAATGATGAATGTTGGACGTAATTTGAAATCTGCATTAGATATAGGTTGTCATCATTAATAATAATAATAATGTGTCCATTTATATAACGCCAAACTCCACACTAGGTATGCTCATAGCGCTAACAATCAAGGCACAGCACATTATTACCCCGGATAACCCAAGCAGCCTGTTAGGCGCTAGAAGGTTATAGTCGTATGACTTTTTTCCACCGGGTACCCATTTTCCTACTGGGTGAACAGAGACAATTTTGAACAAACTCACTTGCCTAAGGTGAGACCACATGTGTCACATGTGCTTCGTTGTGGGGCAGGACTCAAGTCCTAGAAACTCTAAGGTGTCAAGCTGCCAAACACGGTCACCCATCCAAGGACTCTCCGAGCTCGACGCTGCTTAACTTCACCGATTTGTGACCTGAGCTTTGAGCACAGGACCACGCGCCACCAATCATTCACATGTACATGGGGTGTGTATACGGTTCGTATTGTTCGATTCGTTAAGGCAGTACCTAGTACAATGTGTGTGTGGTTTTAACAATATTTATTCTTTATTCAGGCATGTACAGTGGGACAGACAAACAGGGTTTCCCCTGTGTTATTGTCTCTCCCCAAACAAATTCATATTACAACAGGATGTTTACATCAACAATTATTATGCATTCAGGTAGAAAAAGCATTGTGACATACTGGTCTTTTCACGTAAAACGTTTGCTTAGTGATATAAACTTATGAACGGATTGGATTATTTTTGTATTGACATGATTTGATAGGCTCCTATTGCCTAGTACAATGTGTGTATGTGTGTGTGTGTGATGCGTGTGTGTGTGTGAGAGAGAGAGAGGTGCCACACATAGCCTCCAACAACATATATGGCCAACTGGTCTTCCTATAAACAGTATGTCTGTTAATACAGCTGAAAGAAAGGAGAGAGAGAAAGATGACTAGAGAGACTAATCTCAACGGCTAGGTTCTGGAAGATATAAGAGAGAGAAGACAGAGAGGGAGTTTCCCTTTCACAGATTAGCTCCTAGAATATTGATTGACAGAGCTTCTAGAATATTGATTGGCACATATTTTAGACCACAGATCAATACAGATTTTAGATTATGTATTGACACAGTTTCTAGACCATGAATGAACACAATATCTCGATCATGAATAGACACAGAAATCAGACCGTGAATAGACACACAATTTAGACCGTCAATGGACAATGCGCGGACACATATTCTGGACAATATCCACATAACGCAAGACTGGCATTTTCTGAAACATTGTGAAGAGAATATATGAATGTCTATATCTAATTACCAGCCTCCGACCGTTGCAACTATCTCATTACTAGCATCCGACTGTATCTGCCATCTAATTATCATCACCCATCTCAAGCAATTATCCAATTATCATCATCACACTTAAGCTGCCATCAAATTGCTGAAAGGATGGCCGACTTGACGATGTCATTGTGCTGTCTCATTGTCTGCCCCTTTACTTTATAGAAGGTAGTGAGTATTGATTGTCGAATCTGATCAAACGAACAAGACTGAAATGTATTAAATCTTTATCCAATACGTCACTAGGATAAGCCCAACTGGCACCAATTCAGCCTACGGGGTTAGTGATCTGTACGTTCTACCATCTACATATCACGTGACAGTTTCGCGGAACTCAAGCAGTATTTAATAGGCCATAGCTTCGTCACGGGTTTAAATACTTCGTGACAAACAACCCTCTTCATACGGGTTCTCTACAGAACACCCTCCCTTGATGGATTAGTAGGATAAGGACACCCTCCCTTGATAGATCAGTGGGATAAGGACACACTTCCTTGAGATAACCTGTTGGCTACAGACACCCTGCCTTGAGACACAATTAGACTCCAGAGCCCGTTTCTTAAGACACATGTAGGCTACAGACACGTGCACCCTTGCTTGATTCACTGGTAGGCCACACACACCCTTCCGTGAGAAACCAGTAGGCCACACACACCCTTCCTTGAGACACCAGTAGGCCACACACAGTGATGCACCAGTAGGCCACACACACCCTTCCTTGAGACACCAGTAGGCCACACACACCCTTCCTTGAGACACCAGTAGGCCACACACACCCTTCCTTGAGACACCAGTAGGCCACAGACACCCTTCCTTGAGAAACCAGTAGGCCACACACACCCTTCCTTGAGACACCAGTAGGCCACACACACCCTTCCTTGAGAAACCAGTAGGCCACAGACACCCTTCCTTGAGAAACCAGTAGGCCACACACACCCTTCCTTGAGACACCAGTAGGCCACACACCCTTCCTTGAGACACCAGTAGGCCACACACACCCTTCCTTGAGACACCAGTAGGCCACACACACCCTTCCTTGAGACACCAGTAGGCCACAGACACCCTTCCTTGAGACACCAGTAGGCCACACACACCCTTCCTTGAGACACCAGTAGGCCACACACACCCTTCCTTGAGACACCCAGGCCACACACACCCTTCCTTGAGAAACCAGTAGGCCACATACACCCTTCCTTGAGACACCAGTAGGCCACACACACCCTTCCTTGAGAAACCAGTAGGCCACAGACACCCTTCCTTGAGAAACCAGTAGGCCACATACACCCTTCCTTGAGACACCAGTAGGCCACACACACCCTTCCTTGAGAAACCAGTAGGCCACACACACCCTTCCTTGAGAAACCAGTAGGCCACATACACCCTTCCTTGAGACACCAGTAGGCCACACACACCCTTCCTTGAGAAACCAGTAGGCCACAGACACCCTTCCTTGAGACACCAGTAGGCCACATACACCCTTCCCTGAGACACCAGTAGGCCACACACACCCTTCCTTGAGAAACCAGTAGGCCACAGACACCCTTCCTTGAGAAACCAGTAGGCTACAAACACCCTTCCTTGAGAAACCAGTAGGCTACAGACACCCTTCCTTGAGACTTCATTAGGCAACAGACACCTCCTTTTCATACCAGTTGGCTAAACACGCCCTAGATAGCTTGAGACACAGATAGCTTAAATCGCTCAGCATCCCCCTTTGGGCCTATTTACGAGTCTCTACGTTTCTGAATTTAAAAGCATCCAGGTTATTAAATCGTTCAGCGTCACCCCATCGGCATATCAAGTATGGGATTGGTCTTCTGTTTAGCGGATTGTAACGGGATCGAAGTGTTCACTTCATTCAGCAGGACTGCCTTGACTTGAAACTAAGCAAGTCAATCCAGTTCATCAATGAGCTTGTAATATAGCTCAGACTAACGAATCTGAATACTGAAATGTTAGATGATTTTTTCCTGCCATTAAGCTGACAACACGTGATATATCTGAAATGCTATTCAAAGCAGCGTGCAACCAAACTCACTCACTCACTCACCCGCATATATCTCATTCCATTTATCTCTAATAAATCTTTAGAAGTACTTTTTAACATAAAGTCTTCTACACGCAGTTCAAAAAGCCCTGAGGTTCAATCTCCTCAAGGTGAAAGAATCTAAACAGATTTAAGAGGATTTTGCGTGCAAAAGCTCGATGAAACGTGAAGGGTCACAGGTCTGAAAACTGAGGAAACGCAGTCTCAGATGATAATGGGTATTCATGATGACGGTAGAGGGGATGGAGAAAGGAGAGGCAGATAGAGAAACAGTGATAAGGAAACACGAGATATGCTTTGAAGTCTTGTGTCATTGTCTTGGACTGGAGGCTGGAGTGAGTGAGTTTAGTTTAACGCCGCACTCAGCAATATTCCAGCTATATGGCTGCAGTCTGTAAATAATCGAGTCTGGACCAGTGATCAACAGCATGAGCATCGATATGCGCAATTGGGAACCGATCACATGTGTCAACCAAGCCAGCGAGCCTGACCACCCGATCCCGTTAGTCGCCTCTTACGACAAGCATGTGTTACTGAAAGTTCATTCTAACCCGGACCTTCACTGGTCGACTGAACATATGAACAGAGGCACGATCTTGATATTTTGACACCAATTGATTGACTGAGATACATCATATATTGAGAAGCAAAAAAACTATAACTCTCGTTTCATTTATTCGTGTGTGGAGGACGGTAGGGTTAGCCTATTGGGTAAAGCGTTCGCTTGTCACCCGGGTTCGATTCCCCACATGGGTACAATGTGTGAATACCGCCGTGGTATTGATGGAATATTGCTAAAAGCGGCGTAAAACCCAACTCACTCACTCACTATATGTGAATTTCAATTGAAAATATCTTACGTGAAATTATATCGATACAATGAACAGAACTGGCGTTTTGTCAGCACTCAAAGAATACTTCCCCAGCAAAAGCTGTTACAACATGGTACGTATTCCCGTATGTGGTACTCGACATTAAAGGGATAAACCAAGAACTGGAGTCGGTAAACTGTGGAAAATCCATAGTATAGTGATGTTTGGTATGTCATTGGGACAGTTGCTTTTAATCCGAAATATGGTCTGTCATACAGACCCTAAAACAAATATATCCAAGAAAGCCCATGCAAGTCTAGAATATGTGGCAAGTCTACATTTCCACAGTTTTAGGAAATGAAGAAAGTCTCAGGGCTCCTTTCATATGATTATATGTTATGATTATTATTTATGAACCGTTTTTTTCTGTTAAATGTATTCATTTCAGAGACTAGATGTTAGTCTATCCGAAATAATACAAGTAGCCACACACTCGAACGAATCCACACACACACACATGCGCGCACGTACACGCACGTGCTCTGGTACTTGCATGCGGCTATATGGGTGCAATCATCCCCTTCGCCTCGACTCGCCTCGGCTCGCCTCGCCACTCCTCGTGTGGTTGAACCTACCCAGCGTGTGTCCCTTGCAGAATCACAAATGAAACGTATATCTGGCCGACTGGGATGCAATATTATCGATACCCATAATGGAGAATGGATGTTATAACATAGTTTTCTCGGCCCCATTACCAGACTGACCACCATGCCTTCAGACATCAATCGCCTCTGTAACGTCCTACAAACAACGGAACCGAACGAGTTAACATATTTATAGTGGTAATATGATTTAATGGGTCGGCGTGTTCCAAAACAATCACCTTTGGGGAACATTTTCAAACGGTTTCTGGAGGCAGATAAATGGATTTTGAATTATTTATTTCTCATTTACAGGCATTTTGATCATGACTTACTGAAAACCTTTCGGCGATATCCTGCCATAAATTGAGACACGTGGTATTACGTAAACTTAATAAATGTGCAAGAAGGGTTTTTATCAATATCATAACTTAATAATGAATGCTTAAATGAGGCTTGTTAACATTTCATACGGTGACGTTCTTAATTGCCAACGTCTAAGAGTAACGGATTCCATACCAAAATCATCCATTTATAACGCACTGAAATGACGCATCCCTCGCCACGTGATCACGTGGTATGGAAATTTGCAAATTGTAGATATTTCAGAGGAAAGAAGAAATTCATTCTCAGCAAAGACCTCACATCATAAATGATGGGGGCGTAGCTAAAGCGTTCGCTCGTCACTCCAAAGATCCGGGTTCGATTCCCCACATGGGTACAATGCGTATATTCCTGGTGTCCCCCGCCGTGATATTGTTGCAATATTGCTATAGGCGGCGTAAAACCATACTCACTCTCTCTCTCTCTCACTCTTAGCCATGAATATATTTTTCATTTGTCAGTAAGGCTTTTATCGGTTTTAGAGCACAACTTTATTCGTGTATTTGTAACGACACAACAGTATTGTATAACAGCTTTTCCAGTGGCTGGTCCATCTATGCACTTCATCAGCACGATTTTATCACAAAGATGGGTAATGAATATCTCCCGCTGTTAGCATAAGCTGATTACTGAAACAGTGTAAATATACTCAGTCGCGTCTACGATCGATCTACGATAGCCATCTGTGGATGTTAGGTCCTCGTTGTCGATGAGGTTTTCGGAACATCAGTTTCCGCTAACGCTGCTCAAACCGCCGCCAGTGACGCAATTGCATAAATTGGTGCTTCTCCTTATGGTTGGAAATGAGAACACTTAGACTGTATTTGTTTATGAGTTACATTCTGTTGATACGACAACATGAATACGTATTCGTCATAACAGAGGCCGTCAACACCCTTTTTATAACGCTAGATTTGGGGATCCATTTAGACTGACTGACTGAGTTTGGTTTTACGCCGCTTTTAGCAATATTCCAGCAATATCACGACACCTGGGGACACCAGAAATGGGCTTCACTCATTGTACCCATGTGGGGATTCGAACCCAGGTCTTCGGCGTGACGAGCCAACGCTTTAACCACTAGACTACCCCACCGCCCCGGGTCCATTTAGAGTGAGTGAGTGAGTGAATATGGCTTTTAGCCATATTCCAGCAATATCAAGGCGGGGAACACGAGAAATGGGCTTCACACATTGAACCCATGTTGGGAATAGAACCCGGGTCTTCGGCGTGACGAGCAAACGCTTTATCTACCAGGCTACCCTACTGCTCAAGGATCCATTTAGAGGGTAGTTGGACTCCTAAGATGCAAATATAATAGTATTAGCTACGCAGATTCAGTGTTTAAACATCATGCCAAACATTTATCTTCAAGTCACAACCTTAAATGACCTAGGAACGTGTTCAATAGGTTTACCTCTGCAATTAACACTCTGCCCTTGTAGAGCGAATTCTGGCATGTGCTTTTGAGGTTTGCGTACTTTCGGGATTCAGGGGTTATCAAATGAGTCTCGAGTAAAAAGTATGATGTTTAGGGGGAATTTTGGAATGGGGGACGTTTCCACGATTGTTCGACGAGCTAAAGACCACTCTGTGATTGCTGCGTTTAGAGATAAACACTATCTTCCAGGAAGATTGGAAAACACCACTTTTTAGTTGAATCTGTAATCACTGTGGAGGAATGTCATTAAGACAAATCCCGTTATTTTTACACGTTGTCGGTATTGGATCAGAAAAAACGTGAATATCTCTCACCCTACTATTACAAACCCCAAAGTAGTCGGAATGTTAAGAATACTCTAACACAATAAATATAACTCTCCCCGACCAATAAATACCAAGTATTTTCAGCAGCTAATATTTGTCCCCCGAAAATATTCGGGTATTAACAAGGTCGGATTGTCAGGCTCGCTGATGTTTTTGACACTTCTCATCGTATCTCATTTGCGTATATGGATGCTCGTGATGTTGACCACTGGATTGTCTGATCCAGACTCGATTATTTATAGACCGGTGTCATTCAGCTGGAATATTGTAGTTAATTAACAGGCAAACATTTATCTCCGTCATTCTGTAAACTATATTTTAATATGCATTTTACACATTGAAAACAACGTCGTGTCGAACTTTTGATATGTCGAATTTCGGTTGTCTCGAAATAAATGCTTGGTCACTTTGTATACTTTCTATATTAATATATTTAGCTTGTGTCGAACTTCTGATAACTCGAAGTATTTGCCTCGGTCCCTTCAACTTCGACAAAACTGTATTTCACTGTGTGTTCGACAGAACACTGTGCTTGTGTTTCCAAAACAGAAGTCACTCAAAACGTGTAGATCCGAGTTAGAATTGATCTTCAGTAGCCTATTCTTGTTATAAAAGGCGACTAACGGGATCGGGTTGACACATGTCATCGTATCCCAGTTGCGTAGATCGATGCTAATGCTATTGACCGATGGATTGTCTGGTCCAGACCTGTTTATTTACAGACCGCCACCATGGAATAGTACTTGGTGCCGTGTTAACAACCAAAGGCCAACCCAAGTCACTCTCGTATCGCTGACGAGTGTAATCAATTTCAATCCTGAGATAGCATGTATTCCACGTGCAACGGAAGAATCCATTTGCTCCTAACAATGGCGTGCGATGGTGCGTCACGCGGTGCACGCGGAATCCGTGATCTACGTGCATTTGTCAATGCCACGTGCCATCTCATGCCCTGTGCCTGTAAGCAGCTTCTACCACTGCTTTTGTTCTTGACTGCACGGATTATGCAGATCCGCGTGTTCAATTGTACAGTGACGGTATCTTTTAAAAATGTTTGGCAGTATTAATGTTTTACATGGTAATTTCAGAAAGCATCGGTAGATACGTGTATTGAGTCTTATGGTTTCAAATACATTCAAAAAGTGTAAAACGTACGAACGACACGACCAAATTTGACGAATAAGTGGTAGCCGGTAGCCATCTTTACGGGAACTCCTGGTCCGTATTCAAGAACACATGAGATCCTTAACAGATGGTAATGATCTTGGCGAAATTGTAAAATAGAATCTGCTTTCTGCAGAATTTTTGGTGTTCGTTTTGTTTGTTTGTCGAAGTCAGCAGTTATCTATATGTATGACGGCGATCTGTAAATAATCGATTCTGGACCAGACAATCCAGTGACTGACATCATGAGCATCGATCTACGCAATGGAGATACGCTGACAAAAGATTCCTTATGAATATGGATCGTGTTTTGTCGCTTTAATATTTTGTATGCATGAACACATGTATGTAACAGTATTATTCAATGACAACTCGTTAACACGAACTACCTGTAACCTTCGTGCCCATATTGTGCTATCCGTTGTTCGAGACAAGGGGAGATCAGACCATTGTGTGCATTCTCGTTATAACCATACACGTCACTTTGTCTTTACATCGAGTTATGGAGTTCATTCGAGATAGCTGAAGCATTTTGTGCCATTACCAACAGTGTCTTGCTCCAGCTACATGCTCCATAAAACAATATTCACTGGCGATTCCGTTAACAGCGTTTTAATGAAACTAAGTGTCACTGTATCGTTGTCGGTGTTTAGACATACCCGTGGTTAAGAAATGTTTTACTCTGACTGTGGTGTCCCGGAATATAGATTTTTCAAGGATGTATTTTATTACCTCCTAAGTATCCCAATAAAGCCACGAATGTGAGCTGAAAGTGTGTTATATGGCCCTTAATAGTTGTGCTTCGAATGCATCTTGAGTTACATGTGAATTTTATAGCCCTGATAGTGGGGTTTCATTATCGGAGTTCCCGTGCTGTCATTTACAGTCGTCAAGTGTGCGGCAATTACTTATTTGCGTTCCTTAGGTATGCAAGGATCCTACAATATTTTTTACATATATATTTATTTAGATTAATTATTTATCAGTACGGGACTCATGCTCTGTGAATGTACTTATCGAACGGTATGTGTTGTACCAAAATGTACGTGCTACTGTGTTTGCTGTACTATAGGCGGATCCGGGGTGGAGGGTGGGTGTGCGCACCCACCCCTACCCCACTCTTGTCCTGGAACCCATCCACCCCCCTTTCTCAAAAAGCTGTATCCGCCCCTGTGTACCGTACAACAGTGTGTAAATTATGCCTCTTCTCTGTAAACATATGTGTACTTGTAATATACTGAACATCATTGAAAACGCACCAGTCTAAATTTGTCCATATTTTCATCAAGATGGATTTCAGCATGACAATGATCAATGAATATAACTAACATGAAGTCGAAGGGCATGTCCAGTTGAAAAAATGCTTTAGAAACAAATTCCTGTCCACAGTATGACTCTTAATTCCAAAATGCATCAACATGCAGCCACGCCATGAAAAAGCGCGAATTTCATGTTGACATCATACTGACTGTGACATTAAAAGCAGGTGTATGAGAACCGATTCTCATTGCTTCACTAACGATTGTGAAACGAGGACAGAGATGCCGAGGTTAACACCACACGAAAGAGAACGTGCACTAGGCATGATTCAGGTTGGCACCAGCAGCAGGGATATTGCTCGACAGCTTGGACTTGGCCACTCCACCATCGTTAGGTGACGACATCAGTAGACAGGCAGCGCCCGTGACCTTCAATGACCTTGGCAACAACGTGTTACGACGTTCCATCAAGATCGCCATATTGACCTTGTCCATGTCAGTGATTGAACACTGCCGACTGCCAGGACTGCTGCACTAGTTCAAGGTTGACGTGGGGGTCATCAGAGCTGACTCCATGCGACGCCGTCTACACGCTACAGGGCTCCATGCTCGACGTCCTTACGTTGGACCAATTCTGACTGACAGACACCGTAATGAGCGTATACAATGGGCTAGCATGCATTTTCAGTAAAGGTTACAACAATGGCATGGTGTGGTAGTCACTGACGAGTCACGTCTTTATCTACGTCATGCTGACGGTCGATTATGCGTTTTGCGTAGACATGGTGAACGTTATGCTGATGAGTGTGTGGTTCAGACAGACCTTTGGGTGGTGGGAGCGTCATGGTCTGGGGTGGAATAAATTACAATCACAGGACTGCCTTCATGTCTATCAAGGGAGAGTTAATGCCCTTTATTACCGTGAGCAGATTCTTCAGAATCACATCGTATCTGTTTTCAATCACCACCAAGATGTCCATACTTTTCAACAGGACAACGCACGGGCACACACAACAAGACTTTCCATGCAGTATCTCGCCCAGCAACACGTCCAGGTTATTCACTGGCCAGCACAGTCGCCAGATGTATCCCCCATGGAGCACTTGTGGGACGAAATTGGTCAAAGTCTTTCGCGGCGACAACAGATGCGAAACACCCGGGAACTTTAGGCTGCACTTCTGCAGAAGTAGGATTGCCATCCTCAAGAACTCTATTCGGACGCTTATTGACTCAATGAGGAAACGTTGAACTGCATGTGTCAGTGCAAATGGCGGCCTCACGCGATATTGACTTTTCGATTTGACCCCACGTGTGTTTGATCCTTTCTGACTGTGGAACATTTCAATGAATGAGCGTCTTTTCTGTGTTGTTGTTTTTGTCAGTCGTCCATCTGTTATTATCCTCTCAAAAAATATCAATTCCTTACACGTGCTTTTAATATTCTGAACTTTTATAAGTGGTGCGTTTTCATTGATGTTCAGTATATATTAGGGAATGTACGTCTCCCAGGTAAACCAGGATGTGTTGCACCTCTGTATTTGTCGTACACCTGAACCACTTGTACACCTCATGGGCGGATCCAGGAATTTTGAAAGGGGTGGGGTGGGGGTTGTCGAACCCCCTGAACCACCACACACCCCACCCCACACCCTTGGCTCCGCCAACGCAAAAAACAAATATCTTCTTAAGTCATTTTCAAAAAGGGGCCGAAAAAAAAAAAAAAAAAAGGGGTCGAAAAAAAACAACCTGACACACACACACACACACACACACACACACCTTTGGTCCGCCAATGCACCTAGCTCTGTTGTACACCTGTATGCCCGGTTCACTTGTTTGTGGCTATACATGATATACTCGCTGTGAATGATATTTAAAGCAGTCAGCGCTGAGACAAGACAACATGAGGTAGACATGTAGCATCCCTTGGCACCCCGATAACCCTGCATCCCAGAACTAACACGTATCCTCAGCTTAAGACCCCACGAAAAACCAACATGAACATTCATTCTCTCCTACAGTTGGAAAAAAGAAACAACAATAACATTTGTGAGGGGAAAAGAAGCATTAAATCTATTTCTGAAAAATACCTGTCTCAACCGAAGGTGCGGCTAATAAAATATTAATGTTTTATTACGGTGTTCAAACAGAATATATATTTGTGCAAATATTTAAACTAACAACATGTTGCGTTCCCTCTGGCAGACAAAAGAAATTTTTCACAAATATCCATGCAAGTGTTGACTCAATGCATTGAGAGAGTGTCAGTTATTTTTATTCAGCGTGTGGCACTACAAGCAGCTGATGTATAAGGTTGTTGAATTTCTGTGACATATTTCTTGGAATCTTCTTGTAAGGCATTGTCTTAACGTTAGTACATTTCCCTGTACATAGTGTATGTACAAAATAAATGCATGTACGAAATGTCTGAAAGTGACTGAACTGTCTCCCTTGTCTAGTGCTAGGTTTGGGGGTTTGGTTTTAACGCCACACTCACAATATTCCAGCTATATGGCGGCGGTCTGTAAATAATCGAGTCTGGACCAGACAATCCAGTGATCAAAAGTGTGAGCACCGGTCTACGCAACTAGGATACGATGACACGTGTCAACCAAGTTAGTGGGCCTGACCACCCGACCCCGTTAGTCGCCTCTTACAACAAGCATGGGTTGATAAAAGACAAATTATACCCCGGATCTTCACGGGTGTCCGGTCAAGTGGATAAAAGGGCTGTTCGGTTAAAAAGTCCTTGGTTCGATCATCGGTTGCGACGGCGTCATTCAAAAATAACGTTAAACGATGGTACTTGTTGTTCCTCTGCCTTGTGTTCGGGATGAAACAAGAACATGTCGGCTCGGAGTGTATGTGTGAACTGGGTTAAACTCAAACTTCCTGGGGCGGTGGGGTAGCCTAATGGTTAAAGCGTTGGCTCGTCAAGCCGAAGACCCGGGTTCGAATCCCCACATGGGTACAATGTGTGAAGCCCATTTCTGGTGTCCCCCGCCGTGATGTTGCTGGAATATTGCTAAAAGCGGCGTAAAACCAAACTCAGTCAGTCATAAACCTCCTTCACAAGCGTGTGGTCGTTATAAAATGTTAAAACATTCCTGAAAGGTTTGAGCGTAGCTGACCTTGACATCCTCTACATACATTGATGACCTTGACATCTTCTACATACATTGTTGGCCTTCACATCCTCAGTATAGAGGGGTGACCTTGACATCCTGTGTATACATAGGTGACCTTGACATTCTCTACGTACATAGATGACCCTGCCGCCTCTACATGCATAGCTGAATATATAATGTTGTACCCTCTGACGCTCGGTACCAGATATAAACCTGGGTCGATTGATGGAGTTGTGGAAGGTGTCAGTCTCGCTACCGTAAAGCGTAAAGCTTCCCCCAGTGTTACTCTGTAAAATATAGGGCTGTAACGATGCATCGAACTATCGATGGATTATTGTTTTAGTCTCCGATAACAATTAATCGATGGTTGAAACGAAAAACTATCGATGCATCGATAGTATGTGTGACCATCGATTGGTTAGTAATTGACTTCCTTTGATAAATGCGCAGCGCAAAATAGAAGAAGTACCAGATTCGTTGACTTTGACTTAGAGTTATCCGCCCCTGTTACCTCTTAAACAATCTTCATCTGGGTTTCAAGTTTCTTGTCGGTTATTAAAAGAGACTGAATCTACTTCAGCTTGCTTTTACCTCATATAAACTATACATTCATTTGGGAAATGAATTCACTTGAGACAATTCAACAAGAAAAAAACTATTGCAATAGTATTGCAATAGTTGGTCGCAATAGACTATCGCTATTGCAAGTATGTTGCAATAGACTATCCCTATCGCAATAGTTGTTTCCCCCTCAATAGTCACCCCTAGTAAAATAGGTTCTGCCTTTCTGGTCCTTCTCTCTATCCTTCTCTGCATGTGTGTGTGTCTACTCCTGTTCTCTCTCTTTCTGACACCCTCTCTCTGTCATTCACTCTCATACTTAGCGTTTAAGTAATCATTCTTAAGGACATCTCTTTTTCTCACTCTCTTTCTCGTGCTCAGTGTTATTCTATCGTGGTATCTATATCTTAACTCTTTCTTCCTCTCTCAAGCTCCATGCGTCAGGGTATCTCTCTCACATCCAAACACACGTCTCGCACTATCACGATACACCATCACAAATACACCCAAACAAATGCAAAACACATCGTGTTCACATATGCGCATTCAAACATGCAAAACTGCATCTGTGTGTGTGTGTGTGTCTCTCTCTCTCTCTCTCTCTCTCTCTCTCTCTACACACACACACACATACACACGCACACACACGCGCACACACAGATAGACATAGAAAGATTTGGTGATGTTATTTTAGAACAATATTAATAACTGAAATTGTTTTTATGCGTTTATACTACATGCAACTTATAAACTACATTAAATATTCCCAACTGCATACATTAGGTGAACGTGTCTAATGGTGTACTTTGAGTCCATCGTAGCAGGTGTTTGTCTGACTCACTCCGTCTTGTTGACAGGCTGCCTCAGATGCGCCGAGACGTCCACGCGGAGGGATACAAGGTATAAGCTGCAGTGGCACGGTGACCTCGTCACAACTGGATGAACTCTAACCACTCCGCTGTTGCGATACCTGCTGTTGTTGGGGCCTGTTCCCGAGTGTGCTGTACAGGTGAAACAGAAGCAAGGTGAACGACACAT
This sequence comes from Haliotis rubra, assembly GCF_003918875.1. Taxonomy (NCBI): domain Eukaryota; kingdom Metazoa; phylum Mollusca; class Gastropoda; order Lepetellida; family Haliotidae; genus Haliotis; species Haliotis rubra. The sequence goes on from NW_025767599.1 coordinate 255,614, forward strand.
ACAAGCTCAACTGAAGATGAATTGCTGTAAAGTTGTGTTTGCTGCGGATCTCAGCGAACACTCTGACTACGCATTCCACTGTAAGTAGCTCTTAATTTTGTCCAAAATATTAGAGCAAAAATTTAGAATTTGTGGTTGTTTTCACAGATATTTTCCCTTAACATCCGAAGAACTTTTCTCTTTTACCCAAAGGAATATCAAAACTGATTATTCCGTATTTGTTCACATTCACAACAAATTGATTTGCCTATGCATGTGTTTGTAACGGCCCCACTGACGGAGAAGGATATGCTTACTCTATTGCAAACTTGTGGTGTCATCATTATTTCAGTAATTCTTAAATGCGTCCTTTGAACCGACTCTGCTTCTAACGGACAGTGTCATTTGCATAATAATTATGGAAATGGTCTTGTTTTTTATTTCATTGTAAGTATTACATTTTATGTATCATATAACGTATACTGACAAACTGATACGAAATGTTGTACGAATGAAACATTGTCCATGTGATGTAAAATGGTTATCCAGTCAATATATGGGTCAGTTAGCAATTTGCAACTGTCAATTTTCTAGGGCTGTTACGATGCATCGAACTATCGATATATTGCAATTGTTGAGTCTCCGCTACCAACTAGTCGATTGTAGAAACGAAAAACTATCGATGCATCGATAGTATATATGTGACTATCGTTAGTTTAGTATTTGACTTCCGTTGATAAGTGCGCAGCGCACAATACAGGAAGTGCCAGATTCGTTCACTTTGATTTAGAGTTATCCGCCCCTGTTACCTCTTAAACAAACTTGAAGCTTGTCGGTTATTAAAAGAGACTGAAACTACTTCAGCTTGTTTTTATTTCATATAAACTATACATTCAATTGGGATATGACTTCAAATGAGACAATACATGGAGAGAAAAAAACTATAATTGCAAAAGTATTGCAATAGTTACGCTGCTCGCAATAGTATGTTGCAAAAGTCTATCGCTATCGCAATAGTTGTTTCCCCCTCAATAGTCACCCCTACAGTTTCCCAATACATGTCCTGATTATTAATCTTTGTTTTTGGTGTGTTTTGTTTTGTTGTTATTGTTGTTTTGGTGTGGGTTGTTTGCTTGTTTTTAACGCTTCGTTCTCTGTAAATAATCGAATCTGTAGACAATCCAGTGATTGACATCATGATTATCATTCCACGCAATCGGGATACACTAACATGCTTAGACCAGCCCAACTGAACCGTTCAGTCGCCTTTGATGACAAGCACAAGTTGTTGGGGACATGTAGTTTTCCGGAATCCGAAAGGGTCAGTTACTATTGCTCTGTGATCAAAGCGTAAGATCTTAAATAACACGTACCTCATGTTATGATCTTAGCATGCACTCACGGCGACGATATATATATATATATATCTTAAATAACACGTACGTCATGTTATGATCTTAGCATGCACTCATGGCGACGATATATATACACGATGCCATGGTATGTATACAATCTACGACATACTGATAAGCCAGTGTCGGTCAAAGCATCTTCCGAAAATGCCACTCACAGAAGTTATCTTCCGAAACGTTAGCCCTAGTCGCTCATTAGAACCATATGTCTGTACCAGAAGCATTTTTATACATCTACACGCAAATGAGAATGAACGCAAGGTAGGTGGATACGATAAAATTTATAAGGTATCTTTTGAACTGTTTTATTTTGAAACTTCTATCCGTAGTCCATCCACCATAGAAGAGTTATTCCCCTTGTTTATACACCTACGGCAACCGCCCTAGCGCCTACAGAATATATTAAAAGGTAGTCTTACTCAAGTCTAGAATGATTTGGCAACTCTCGATTGCTGCAGTTCTGGGAAATTAAAGACTGTTCTGGGCTCCATTTGTTTTGTAGATGAATATATCTTTTCATGTTCTAAATGAGATTACTCTGTTTCTGAGACAAAATGTCAGTCTACTCGTGGCCTTTTACTTTGCATTCAGAAGTGATATAGAGGGAAGCACCAGACATCATTTCTCGTTACGGTTATAGGTTAAGCTGTTGTGAGACTGAAACAAATTACATGAATACATGTGTATATGTCATAGTAGTTATTTATGCCATTCGGATCCGCTCGGATTATTCCGCTACCGATACAATGCATTCGGCAGCAACGGAATAGTGACATCGTATGAGCTGAATGTTGACCGCATTGCAACCGATTCTTGCGCATGTAGTTCCACTACATGTCGGTCAAATAGTTCCCAAAATGAGATATACAGTTTTAAATCGAACAATATTTATATGTGTATATAAATCTGTTATTAAGATAATTACTACTACAAGTACCATTGTCTCTATTAGGTTAGTGTCAAACTCAAATCTCATATCAGAGTAAGAATCAGGGTACAGAACATTTACAGAGCATCAGCAGAGCATACATAGAGCTTCTACAATCTAAGAATTCTTGGAAGTCATGTATGTGTCATGTGAAGTGTGGTACGGGTCGCCAACCTGGACGTCTAACTAAACTGACGTACTAAAGAAAGTATACAGCTGGGTCTGGGGTCTATTTTCCCATAAAAAAACCGTTATTATTTTTCAAGTCTTTACAGGCAAAACTCTTGTGTACAAATCGATATACCCAGCTAAATCCATTAATGTCTTAAGTGAAGTGAGGTGAGGTGAAATTGGGTTTAACGTCGTGCTTGAGAATATTTCGCTCATATGACGACGTGCATGCGCGCGTGTGTGTATGTGCGGCTGCTTGTACTAGCCCAGACTGAAGCTGGTTTTATAGTGCTAGCCCACTGAGATACCATGCCGCAGTGAAGCATGAATACCCCACTCAGACACATTATACTGACTCCGAGCCGACCAGTCCTTGTTATACCCATTAATGCCGAGCGCCAGACAGGGACCAACAAGTACCATATTTTAACGTCTTTTGGTACGACGCGGTTGGGGATCGAACCCGCGACCTTCCCCTCTCCGGGCGGACACTCTAACCACTACACCACGGAAGCGGTCTAATGTCTTAAGTAGACGCACATGGTGATTACAATATGTCCTTGCGCCAAATAGTGTGTGTTGTTTTGCACAGCCTGGTTTATTGTTTACACGATATTTGTTCAGTTTGGTTATTCTGAGACCGATATTGCACAGCGCGATACATATGAATGTTTTTAGTTTAACATTAATATTACCAGCAATGGCTTTACAATAGTCCCAATATGTAAAGTCTTAGTCCAAATGATTTCAATTCTCAATCGAAAATTCATCTCAACATGCGATACCCCGGATTTCTCACAAGCCTGTACATATGTCTGAAATATCCCGTTATCCCTTTCAAACGTGTGTAAAACGTAAGTGCTCTAACGGTAATTATTTACATGACCGCCATCGTGTAACAGTTAAAGACTTACAGAGTGGTTTGGTTGGATTGATGGGAAGATAAGCATTGTTATGGCAGTGACGTATATTTATTAGCTTGACCTTGACCCTGTAAAAGCTTTCAGACGAAGTGACTCATTTTACCAAAATGGTATTCTCAACAATTATTTTTTGTATTCTGAAAGGGACTTTGTCACATTGTCGCGATGTCGTCCTTTGGTTATTTATGATATTTTTTGCTGCTTTTAAGGGTTCCAATGCAACAATGTACCTTCTGTAATTTCATATCATTTAGATGTTATTTAATGAAAAACGTATAATTTGAAAGCGGCAATTTTATAAAATTAGATATTTAAATAATTGAATATTTTGTCTCATGGTTACAAGCTTGAATGTCCAAGAACAGTGCCCTGTCTCTTCACACAAAGGGCGGAGGGGTAGCCCAGTGGTTAAAGCGTTCGCTCGTCACGACGAAGACCCGGGTTGGATTCCCCACATGGGTACAATATGTGAAGCCTATTTCTGGTGTCCCCCGCTGTGATATTGCTGGAATATTGCTAATAGCGGTAAATAACTATACTCACACTCGTCACGCATAGATTAATAATGCTAGTGTTGAATTACTACTAACTGTGTCTGACTTGACAATAGTCAAGGTGACTTTAACAATGAACTTTCTATTCTCGGCTATAGTTTCTGTGTTCAAATTTCCCATTCGTGAAACCGGATACCCACATAAGTGTTTTGTGAGGTCCTTTTTAATGCTTTTGGGAAACACTATCGTTTCAGGCCCCCGTTTTCATCCATGCATCAATGCATGTACGTTTCTTTATAATTAATGTGTCTACGTCGTACGCAACGACACCCTTGCTAAATCTGCACAAATCTACCAGGTCACAGCGTAAAGGATCGTCTACCTTATACGTCCCCAGCGGTATCTCATGGACAGCGGTCACCATGCCCTACAATATATCGACAAATGAAACTTTAAAGTGTCCATGTTATCGGATAAGTCAAAAGCTGATGCTGTTGAATAACCGTACTCAAGACATACAGGTCCTACTCAGATTTAAAACGCAAAAAATCACTTATCGTTCTTTAAGCCGTCTCCAAGAAATGTTTATATACAGGAGTAATATACAAGGTTAACTCAGAAACTGTTTCAAGGTCGGTTTAATCTACTGGCGGTTCAGCAGTTTAGTTCAAATGCTCCTTAATCACGTCGAAGGTCCGAGTTCGAACCTTAAAGATAGCACTATTGGAAAAGATAGTCGTAAAACCGCTGTTTATGGTCTGCGCGCACCATAAAATTTTATTACGCCCGGCATTAAGGGAATAAAACAAGGGCTGCTTGACTGGGCGTCGGGATTATGTGTCTGAGTGGGCAATTCCTGTTAAATGGCGGTTTGCACTAAAACGTCACCACTAGTGCTGGCTGATACAAGCAAAGCACATGCGCACTCACTAATATACGCGCGCGCTGTTGTTGGGTCTCAGCTGCGCATACGTCTATGCACATGCACGTGCACGTCGCCGTCGTAAGTACGCTGTATCTTGAACCTATGTCCACCTTTCCTGTTATTAACTTGACAAGAAAGTATTAAGCCGTCCTTGGTAAATCTAACACAGCAATACATCAAGGGTAATAACTAACATGGGTGATTTAGCCTTTAATTATACTTCAGTCTAATCTCACCCCTCGCTCACATTGCTGACAGGAGACGTGTTACAATCATCGTGACCCTCGGGACTTTGTCAACCTGAACATTCCATGTAACTTTCACTCTCTGGGCCGCGTGGCTTACAATCCCATGGGGACCGGTTGGGTAGCATAGTGGTTAAAGCGTTGGCTCGTCACGCCGAAGACCCGGGTTCGATTCCCCACATGGGCACAATGTGTGAAGCCCATTTCTGGTGTCCCCCGCCGTGATATTGCTGGAATATTGCTAAAGACGGCGTAAAACTAAACTCAGTCAGTCAGACAGACAATCCCATGGAGTGAGTCTTTACGCCGCTTTTTGCAATATTCCAGCAATATCACGGCGGAGGACACCAGAAATGGGCTTCACACATTGTACCCATGTGGGGAATCGAACCCGCCTACCCCACAGGCCCCCTCCCTTCGATCCATCGTGAGATTAACGCAGTGTGAGGGTGGACATCGCCGCCTATACACAACGTACGGGCGATAACGCTTGCTGCTGAAGTGCCTTTGTTAACGTGGGCGGATTCAACTCTTGTTCTTATCTTCTTCTGCTTGGCATTCTGATAAACAATGCGAGTCAGATTTCAAAATCGAAATTAATTTCCCTAATGCTCAATGTTTTTGCATTCATTTGGTCGTTCAACTGGTTACATTATACGCCATATTTTTTACAAATTAGATTATGTGTGTTGTCGCAAAATGTCATTTAGATAAATGAAACTTTCATGATTGTATTTTTCAGTTAAAGATTTAACATTTAAAATGTCGCGTACATAGAAGACTGTTGGTATTTATGGGCAAAATAAACACCCATGTAGACTAGCGCTTTGTCTCTGTATATAATTTTGGTAGAAACAAATATTTGCGTTTAAATTCAAAAGGAGCCCCAAATAAGGAGCGTGGAGATTCAGAATCTGAGGAAATCTAGACTTGCTTCATTTAAGGCTTTAGCTTTGCAGAAAGGGGTAGGGGGGGAGGGAAAATTATGTGGTTCAGGGACTGTGAGACAGACTAATACCAACGCGTAGCCAAATATCTGAGGGGGCTTGTTCATGATTTGATGTGGGGTCAGTTCAGTTTGAAGAAGCGGTTTTTATATCCTACAGTGGGCCACGATGACAGGTGTGTGCCACACAGATGATATTGTGGATATGTACTTCAGGCCGTATACAGGTGCAATTGGACCGATATGTATAACGCACAATCAGGGAGTGAGTTCAGTTTTACGCCGCTTTTAGCAATATTCCGGCAATATCACGCGGGGTGCACCAGAAATGGTCTTCACACATTGTACCCATGTTGTGATTCGAACCCAGGTCTTCGGCATGACGAGCTAATGCTTTAACCACTAGGCTACCCCACCGCCCTTCGAACTACATCATCGTGCCAGGGTTGTTGTTGTTGCCTTCTGGGAGCAGCAGACCATTGTCCACATGGATCGGACAGTCTAGTCACCAGACCTCAACCCTTCCGAAGTTCGAACACATGTAGAACGAGTTTCAGATCGCTCTCTCACAACGCCCTGTCTTTCCGGCAACAATGCAGGAACTCGGCAATGCTCTAACTAAAGAGTGTTACACTATTCAGCTGGCAATATCTGGGCGCTTTATACTGAGAGCACCTGACAACGGTGTCGGGATCCAATCACACGGATCACATACGCCTTTGTTTTAGTGGACACAAAATGTTTTCGTGATTTTTGACGTATTGGTTGGCGAGATACTCTTATTTTGATAGATGATCACAGGTTGAAAATTAATCACAGGTTGTTTGTTGTCATTGTGTAACACATGACAACGGACCGTTGTTCAATATCAAACATGTCTTCACGCAATAATGTTTGGGGTTATTTCAGTTATACAAAAATAATTGCCATATTACCTAGAAGTGGTGCTCCTTAACAAACTCTGAACAGTATAGACTAGTAATTCTTCTACTTCTGACAATAGGCTTGCTTTAGTCCTGACTGGCCTGTAATCAACCAAATGGCTTTTACTAAATTCATATATTTTTACAAGACAGCGTATTGTTTTAGAGCTTGAATCTCGTTGTACAATAGGTTGCAGCTAGACTAACAACTAGTCTCTGAAATTAACGTATTTGACAGAAAAAAAGCTCATAGCGAAAAAATATAATATAATGGAAAGGAGACCTGAAGCTGTGGAAATCTAGACTTGCCACATTTTCTAGACTTGCATGGGATTTCTTGGATATATTTGCTTCAGGGTCTGTATGACAGACTAGGTAGCAGCCCTTTTTGCTCTGAAAGCAATCTAGTGGTTTTCTTTATGAACCCTATTTCTTCTGTATTGTCCGTGTTTGAAAGATCGAATTACACGTGTGGAAATTATATCCATGAGATACGTGTTGTGGGTAAAAAAACCTCTTATAACTGAGTCTTTGTTTTAATCTTAAAGGTTAGAAACCCTCATTAAATAGCTGCTGCAATGAATCCCAGCCTTGTCTGTGGGAACACATGTGCTTTCAGGAACGTTAATTACCTTGTCTACTTTGTTTATGGCGATACCTGGGCTGTCTAGAGTTGAGGTTTACAAGGTACATGTGGCTATGTTGTAAACTTGCACAATAGACCTGACAGGCGGATGAAGAGCAATGCAACGCGTGAAGATCCGGGTTAGAATTGATCTTCAGTAACCCATGCTTGTCGTAAGAGGTGACTAACGGGATAGGGTGGTCAGACTCGCTGACTTGGTTGACACATGTCATCGTATCCCAACTGCTTAGATCGATGCTAGTTACTTTAATAATGCAATAATTATTGTTAATTTTACACAGCATTTCATTTCATTTTTTTTATTATTTCACACTAAATTTCCATTCCTTTTGATTTCTGGGTTAACGTTTTGATTAGTTTGGAAATTGACACGTAACAATATCCTTCACATTGAGTCTTATTGACAGAGTCACCTTGTCTTTGAGAATTTGAGTTTCTGTTGAAAGGTGCATGAGGCATCGGTTGAAATATACTTTCCTAACGTCATTGAGGCATTCAACTTAGCGCCATCTCGAAGCTGTTCCATGGTTCTATCTCCTTCTATACCTCTGCTCATCAGTGAGTGAGTGAGTGTGAGTGAGTTTAGTTTTACGCCACACTCCGCAATATTCCAGCTATATGGCTTCGGTCTGTAAATAATAGAGTCTGGACCAGACAATCCAGTGATCAACAGCATCCCCATCACTACCTATGTGTCGAATTTCGGAAATGACGAGTTTCAATCAACTAAAAATATCGTGAGTGACGAAGGACGATTGAACATTGCTTTGAACACTATTCCAGGTATCGTTGCGTGTCAGGGTGATAAGCAACTCAGTATAACCATAAGGCAGTTCTATCATCATCAGTATGCGCTTCCAGTTAAAACATTACTTTTAGTTCAAAACTGTATTCATGTAAAGGCAACCGTAAAATAGCAGGTCTGGCACGTTTACCACAGATTAGTCAGGCAGCCATATATGTGAATACATACATGCATGCATACATACATACATGCATACATACATACATACATACATACATACATACATACATACATACATACATACATACATACATACATACATACAAACACATACATACACACACACATACACACACACACACACATACATACATACATACATACATACATACATACATACATACATACACATACATACATATTCTACATGACATACAGCTAAGTCTAAAATAGTGAATACATACATACACGCACGCACGCGCACACACACACACACACATATATACATACATACATACATACATACATACATACATACATACATACATACATACATACATACATACATACATACATACATACATACATACATACATACATACATATATTCTACATGACTTAAAAGCTAAGTCTTGCAAAAGCTATCGCTAAGTCTTGCAAAAGCTAAGTCTTGCAAATGCAAATTAGTCAGGCGCCATATCTGTGAATACATACATGCATGACATACATACATATACGCACGCACACGCACGCACGCACGCACACATACATACATACATGCATACATACATACATATATTCTACATGACTTAAAGCTAAGTCTTGCAAAAGCTAAGTCTTGCAAATGCAAATGCATTCGAAGATTGCTAATGCAATGGACATTGAAAGACAATGGGGTAAACTTCTCTGTTTACGATGCCAACTTGTTCATAATCGAGTCTGGGCCTGACAAACCAGAGGCTGAACGTCTGAACACCATCCATCGGGTCATGATGACGCGCCATCAGCTAATTCTCACAATATATTGACCACCTATTTAGTTCACTCAAAATAGGTTGATGGGGACCATTTTACCCGTGGATCCATTCGGATCTTTTCTGTGCTTGTCTGTGTTTAATGTATGTGGATGTGAATTACGACACAGCAACGTATAGGGAGCTTAATCAGTTGAAGTGATGAAGGGCGACACTGACCGCCTACAGCAGTTGACCAGCATCCCAAGGTGGCATGTGGAATGTATTTGTGTGTCCACGTACGACTCGTCATCCATCACGCCCCGTATACAGATGTAACCTTATTTAGATGTTGACACCTTGCCACTTAATGTCACAACAGTCCTTACTAAAGTGATGGATACGAATACGATAGATTCAGTTCCTTTCGAGATCGGCTGATTTATATGGGCAAGTGGAAATAAATTGGATCTGACTGATTTATCCATCGGCCACGACTCGGGGCTTTCAGCATTAATTTATTCCGGACGGTGTTCGGAAATACCCCGTTGGTTATCACTAAATCATATATAATCCAATCAGTCAGCTACGAAAGAGTTTCGTTTCGTTCCAAATGAACGTAGATTTTGTGCTTTTCCTAATCTCAAGGGGACTGGTCAGTTTGCTTTTAGAACGACATCATGTGACATCACTCGGATCTACTCGGCTTTTTCCGATTCTCTTCATGCTGCCGCGCACAGTATTGGCGTAGTGATATTGTATGAATGTTCACTGTTAAATGTGTAACTTCAAATAATCCTTCCGCATGTATTTCATTTGACGTGATGGCTATGATAAAGACATTTCATTATGTGCCTGTCAGAAAACGTTGTACAGATTAAAAATAAAATAATGTGAATTATAGGAAGGGCTAGGCATTAGACAATTTCAACTTTTGCATTAGGTTCACAACTGACATCCGATTGCGTTCAGTCATGTGACACTCACGAGCATGAAAATAGTTGCAATATGGATTCCTCCTTGTGCGGGCCGAGATACGTTTAGTTTGGCTCATGAAGTACGGATAACGTTATACTCAATTATTTACGCCAGTTAATTTATAGCATCTAAATTAGCTATGGGAAGTTTAAATAGTAATTATGTGTCCTAAAAAAATATTCGCTCTCTCGATTTTCAATTTGAACTTTGTTCGGAAAACCAACTGTTTTTATCAAATAGAAATAGGTACATATCAGTACCTCGAGATATCCACTTCCGACTGACATGAGATGACTCGTGCTCTTGTGTACGTCTGTAAAGTTAAACCTACTTCGTATAGCCATGACTTCGGTGAACAATTGACTTGGCTTTGCATGTGTATGGGCCAGATGCAGCATGCAGGATACGGTCACCTTTTAGACCCGGTATAGACATTTTTATACAGTGAATTGTAAACCCATATGACATAAGCAGAATCGTTCAGTATACGACCTTAAGTCCTTTTGAGGTACCTGGTTATTATAGGAAAGTATTTTATCCTAACGACAAGGATTAGGAATAATGAGATGGACATTTGTACGATCTCGAAAAACAGATTTGTCCTATGACGTACAGAATCAGTTTAAACAGTCCTTGTACGAAATGTTTCATTTTGGTATGTGGGTCAGTAGCCTTGTTTAGCAGCCTTATGGTAAAAGTGGTATAAGAAGCCGATGAGAACCCTATACTTTTACAATAAGAAAGATACCGCACTGCCAGTTCTCTAGTCTGTCTCAGTCCCTGAACCACATCATTTTCCCTACTGCCCAGCCCTCCCTGCAATGCTAAAGCCCCAACTGAAGCAAGTTTGCAATTGGATTTCCTCTGGTTCAAGAATCTCCCATCTCACTGGGTCTCCTTTTCAATTTAAATGGGTTTATTTGTTACAATCAAAATTATATATATTCAGAGACTAAGGGTTAGTCTACCAGTTCACGCCCCCACACTGTAATTAACTTCTGTTTGAAGAAACCCCGTAAATCTTACACAGCAATTCATTAGGCGTAGTGGCTGACAGGCAGGGTGATGTGGGTCTAATATCGCTGTAACCCCTTCTCACCCTTCGCTCATATCGCTGACAGGGGCACGTGTTAAAATCAGCGTGACCTGCAAGTCAACTTGTAAAATTGTAATGAAACCTTCACTCCCCGGGACGCGTGGCTGACCCTCCATCCATCATGATTTATGTAACCCGGTGGGGGTAGGGACGGATGCTTATACAAAACGTCGGGGTGACATTTTACTGTTTGTTCTGAAGTTCCACGGCAAACGGGACGGTGGTGTAGCCTAGTGGTTTAAGGAGATTACAAATCAACTGCAATAATTTGCTGGATGAAAGATATCAGATGTCATCAGAAACATGTGCCTCAATCTTTAATTAATAAGTATGGCTAGTTATGTCTTAATCGCGAAAACAGTTTCTGTTATCTGAGCTTCGGCCATTATGCATATTCCGCTGGAACTCACGTGACCTTTCCGCCCGTGACGTCATATGTGACGAGAGTCCGCCATATTGCCAAACACCAAGCGCTACAGTAATACAAATCTTGTTGTTTCTGTCGTTTTTGTAAATGGTACGATGGTGTATGGTTGCCTGGGTATGCACGGCATCATCGAACAATGGAAAGAGCCATCATTACTTCTGTTTTCCAAGTAAAAAGACAGATTTAGGGAGGAACAATACTACATCATTCCATGTTACAACTTACTGTCAGTGGCATTTGTAACATAGATTAACGTCACGCCTAGACCCGGGTTCGATTCCCCACATGGGAACAATGTGTGAAGCCCATTTCTGGTGTCCCCCGCCATGATATTGCTGGGATGTTGCTAACAGCGGCGTAAAACTAAACTCACTCACGCGTTATCGTAATACATACTGATCCAATTACACCAGTATACGATCTGAAGTACACATCCACAATGTCATCCCTGAAAGCGGCGTAAGTTTAAAACACAACAACAAAATCTCAACTCCTCGGCCAACGTAGGCGGGTTCAACTCACTGAAGTAAGACATTCCTTCCGCTAAAACGTTTTAGAATCCAGCATTCCGTTTCGCTGGCTTGTATTGAATCTACGTTTGAAAATCCCCGGAAAAGAATAATTTCTTTAATGTAGGCCTACTCTCAAGTCCAGTAGGCAATATCAAATACTCAGTCTGATAGCACTTTGAGGCATATATGGTGTTGACGCCCAAAAGTTGTTTAAAGTAAGCGTGGCAATGTATTTTGGAAATACGAATCTGAAAAACGTGGAGAGCGTATTTAGAAATTTAAAAAAAACTTAAATTTGAAATTTGATATGCAAATAGCAAATGTTCACTTAAAACCTGGAAACAGAAAACTGAATATGCATAAATTCTTAATTTATATATTCTTATATTTTACTTGCAAGACGTGTCCATGTGTATCGTAACTATCCATTCGTTCGTCCAAGCTGCGTATGGAATGAATCCTATGAGAGACAAGCTGTCTTTACGGAGGAGGTTTAGTTTATTTAGTTTATATTGAGTTTATGTGATACCACTGATGATAGCACGTCTTATGTATATTTCCGTTGCTGGGTAACGCCTTCGTACCGACCCACACGTCAGGTATTTTCAACAACTACTTCAACGTTACAAGTCTATACGTGTGTAAAGACACGCCTAGGTCCCCTAGCACTTGTGTTATGCGCAGGATGAGTGAGTGAATATGGTTTTACGCCGCTTTCAGCAATACACCAGTCAGTGGCTGCACGCAGTGTACCCATTTTGGGAATCGAACCCGGGCCTTCGTCGTGACGTCGCTTACATTGTGACGTAATGTAAAATGGTTCGATTACGAGGGGCACACTAGAATGGCTGACAACTAAAGTATTGCAGCACAAAGTCAAAGGCGACATCTAAGGTCTAACGTCTACATACATGTCAAGAGTCTATCCGTTATTGAATTACCAGGTGTTCGCGCCTTATGACTGATCGCGTACCCTCTATACTAAGGGCTACAGAATGGGATTTACCACACCCTTAAACCTATGGAATCCTTGAAGGGATATTGTCGCGTTGTCGCATTCTCGCCCTTTGGAGGAATAGAAAATATTATTCAAAACGCGACAATGCGACAAATGGGCGAAATGTCGCGTTATCGCGATGTCGCGTGTCGCATGTTGGTTTATTTTGCCTCACTTTACTTGTTTTGAGAGGGCGACAATGCGACATAGCGACAGTGTCCCTTCTCGGATTCCATATAAACCAGAAATGTTAACTGAGAGACGATTTGTTTCATACAGCATCCTCTAACTGGGGCAATCAGAGCTGATGTAGCAGTTCTTTACCATCGCCGAAACATTTGTTCTATAGTCGTGAACTCGGAGAAGTGTCGCTGGCCCTTGACAAGACGAATTGTCATTGACCAGATCAACTGAAGGTTAGCAGGGAATCGCTGAAAGTTTTACATTCTAAAAACATTTTCTTGTAACTGCTCTCGGTTACATATTACAACAAGGAGTGAGGAAGTGAGTTTAGTTTTACGACGCACTCGGCAATATTCCAGCTATATGGCGGCGGTCTGTAAATAATCGAGTCTGGACCAGACAATCCAGTGATCAACATCATGAGCATCGATCTGCGCAATTGGGAACCGATGACGTGTGTCAACCAAGTCAGCGAGCCTGACCACCCGATCCCGTTAGTCGCCTCTTAAAACAAAGCATGGTTTACTGAAGATCAATATTCTAACCTGGGCCTTCACGGGTCTTAAAACAAGGAACTATAACAAGACAAACTGAAGGCCAGGTTGTAGCGTTGCTCCATGACTGCACAGAATGCCCATAACGCGAATGGATGTTAAGTAACTCTATTCTATAAAGAGCCAAGTCTAGATAAGCGGACAGTATCAGTCTCTTAGGGACACAATATGTTCCTTTTATTTATATTTTATAGAAATTATCATTGAAACTAAATTTATTAATCATAATCTTATAGATCTAGACTTGTAGCTTGTCTAGCCAAGTTGTCCCTTTCTTCAATATATTTTTCCTATATAAAAGCTAGGGTTATTTAAGAATGGTGATAAAAAACGGTGAGAAACACCCAATATAAACCTGAACTCCGAAGGCCAGTTGAGGAATCACCAAATTATATAGCACAGCTAAATATTTTGGTCTGCATGAATGTACAAAGAATGTGCTGACATCGCCTTTTTACCGCAGTCCGCGAGATCCGGCGATATCTCATTGGACACGAGACCCCAGCTGGGTTATAAGAGGGCTATATACTGTGGTATAGCAAGAGTCTGTTCTTGATAGCTTCTAGTAAATAGCATTGCTGACTTGTCGCTGATGTACCCACGCCTGAAAGGTTTACAAACCAGGCTGTGTATCTCAGACTAACAGATGATGATGTACACGACCACTTACGTGCAGGTAATCACAGATGCTTTCAACGTCCTCCTTGTGTTAAGGGTTGATGCAGTCGATATAACACCACATTAAAACACAACGTCTTTCTTTGCCTTGAGGGCCAGTTAGAAATCGTTTTGGCAATGATAAATATGAATTAATTACTAGATAAACTGGTTGGTTTGAAGGTAAACACACACGAAATTAGGTTACAAGTGTGATCCCTCCACCTCACGTCAGTTATACCAGTTTGCAAAATCGTCATCGTCGTCATCGTCATCATCACCATCAACGCCATCATCATCAATGTTATCATCATCATTAATATCATCATCAACGTCACCATCGTCATCATCATCAACGTCATCAACATCATCATCAACGTCACCATGATCAACAACATCTTCAACATCAACGTCGTCATCAGCATCAACAACAACCTAGTCACCATCATCATCGTCATTATTATCGTCGTCGTAGCGTTGTCGTTTTCATCACCATCATCATCAATTGATGTGGTACAAATACGCCAAGTACGTACAGCATACCTTTACCGCCTTAACTCATAAAAATACCTCCAGTCAAACTACATTAAGAATGCCAAAGCACTTCTTGCGACATTTATCATTAAACGACTGCAGTCAAGGAGTTCTTTATACTTTAGTCAGGGATTGTTCTGACATTAATAGTGTACCAAGTAGGGTTCCCCATCTTGATTGTATCTCATGTCGTTCCTAACACGCGTAATGTCCGTCAGGTGAGGTGAGGTGAAATTGGGTTTAACGTCGTGCTTGAGAATATTTCGCTCATATGACGACGTGCATGCGTGTGTATGTGTATGTGCGGCTGCTTGTACTAGCCCAGACTGAAGCTGGTTTTATAGTGCTAGCCCACTGAGATACCATGCCGCAGTGAAGCATGAATACCCCACTCAGACACATTATACTGACTCCGAGCCGACCAGTCCTTGTTGTGCCAATTAATGCCGAGCGCCAGGCAGGGACCAACAAGTACCATATTTTAATGTCTTTTGGTATGACGCAGTCGGGGATCGAACCCGCGACTTTCCGGTCTCCGGGCTGACGCTCTAACCACTACACCGCGGAGGCGGTCTAATGTCCGTCAAACCACAGCGTCTTGCTGTACTACATGATGGGTGGACTGTGTGAAGCCAATTGTTGGTCTTCCCCGTCGTGATATTGCTGGAGAAATGCTGAAGTACTCAATCAATATTCCAATTAATTTCACTATGATTGCTGCAATATGTAGAACCCATTCCTACACTCCCCTCACCCTCATCTCCGCAGGGGACGGTGGGGTAGCCTAGTGGTTAAAGCGTTCGCTCGTCACGCCGAAGACCCGGGTTCTATTCCCCACATGGGTACAATGTGAAGCCCAGCCCGGTGTCCCCGCCGTGATATTGCTGGAATATTGCTAAAAGCGGCGTAAAACTAAACTCACTCACTCATATCTGCGGGGAAAATGCAAAACTCGGCATTAAACTAACTTGCTCATTCATTCATTCGTCCATTCATTCATTCGTTTCCATTCATTCATTCGTTCATTCATTCATTCGTTCAGTCATTCATTCATTCATTCATTCATTCATTCATTCATTCGTTCATTCATTCATTCGTCCATCCATTCATTCGTTCATTCATTCAGCCAAACAACAACCAATCAATCAATCAACCAGCCAACCAAACAGTCAATCGATCGATGGAATAATCACAAAATGGAGTATCCTCTACTGGGTTCAGTCTATGAAATCTATTTTGGCAGCGAATGCGCTTGATATTTTCCCAATCAAACTAGCTTCAGGCTACAACACTCATCCTGCCTTTTCAACACGACTGCAAAACACGACGAGCACAGACAAATGTTACCGTAACCTGCAAAACTGACCTCTTCCTCCTCATCCAGACTGGCTCGCCTCAGCAGCAAGGCCAAACAAGAGAACACTCGCCACTAATCACAGAACCACCTCAACAGAATGCGCGAATACTGCATCCATATGCCATTAGAATATACAAGACCGGATGATGTAACCGCTTATGCATCATTGGAGCGAAAATGGACGGTTATTAGGTTATGTAGTTTTGCACAAATGATCTATTACCTATCGAAGGGTGATCTGAAGGCAAGCTAACAATTTCAGAATTCTGACGGTTGTTTCATAAAATTAAACATTTCATGTTTTGTTTCAGGGTACATTGAAAACTTCCACCGACCAGAAAACAAGGTGATAGTTGCAACATGCCCGGAATACTCCGTGGGATCTGGAGACTCGTGTAAGTACAGACTGAGCCTATTTGATGGATTAGTTTGTTTTGCTTCAATTTTATAGTCTGTTTGCAGTGAAAACTTACCGATGAATGTCAGATTAAACCAAAAGGTAAAGCAAATAAAGTTAAATTAAGACTGCGAATCCTCATGATTTAGGATAATTGAACATTTAAAGGTCAAATTTTATTCGACTTAAATAAAAGTTGTTTAACAAACGATTGGGCTAACATTATTTGTAGATCATAACAAGGGTTAACGATTTCGAGCGAATCGGGTTAAATAATCAGCCCATTTGTTAGATTAGGTTTCAAGTTAGGTTTTGGAGTAATGTTAGGGTTTGATTTGTTAAACAACTTTTAAACATATTCATTCAAGAGAATGGATTGGCAATCTTATTTCAAGTTATTCCAACTTATTGAAACCCTCTCTATTTACAGTGCTTACATGCAAACGTGAAACAAACTATATGTACAGGGATGATTTAAAAGATATATACAAAAATTGGGTATAAGACATTTAAAATAAAGTAATACATTGAATACATGAATTATTTAGATCATAAACATTATATCCAATTACTGAACCTTTTGGAATTTAATAAATTTTTGAACTTCTTTAAAAATGTGAATGTTGTCACTGTACGGAAGATCTGCACTGCCATATAATAGTGCCTCTAGGTTTGTTGGTGCTCTAATGTTACAAATTCTGCTTTGATATTGAAACATTTCCTGTCTGATATTAGAATACAAAGAACATTCCATAAAATAATGATGAGAATTTTCACAGGTAAATTAACAATTACATTCAGGGTTCTCTATGAGACCAATCATCATTTAATCTCCTATATATACTGTATATTTAAATATCTTAGCTGGGTATGAATTACATTGAGTTTGCTATTACCAAGTGAGAAATACCCTGGTGCTTTTGACTTACGCGAGCTTATATGCTATTTAACACTTTTAAGGGAAACTGATTCTCTGACATATAAGGGGAGATTTTCCAAAGTTGTGAAGATGGTGGGGAAAATGATTGACTGAAGAGACTTGTACGGGAATAGGACAGGGAAAGATTAGGGTTGATGTGTAAGGGTAGTAACATGGTTATGGTTTAGGTTAGGGCAAAGATTAGGATTAATTATTTGGGTAATTTAGGAGAAAGGACTGGTTAGTGCTAGGGTGGGGCGGTGGGGTAGCCGAGTGGTTAAAGCGCTCACTCGTCATGCCGAAGACCCGGCTTCGATTCCCATGGGTACAATGTGTGAAGCCATATCTGGTGTCCCCGTTGTGATATTGCTGGAATATTGCTAAAAGCGGCGTTAAAACCCAACTCACTCACTCACTAGAGCTAGGGTAGGGTGCAGGTTAGGGTTTGTGGCCACACGTGGGATAAGTGTAACACAAGGGTTAGTGTTTGGGTTAAGATCAAGAGACAAGGGTTAAGATGTTAGATTATATGTGGTGGTGGTGGTGGTGGAATTGGATTTAACGTCGTGCTTGAGAATATTTCGCTCATATGACGACGTGCATGCGTGTGTATGTGTATGTGCGGCTGCTTGTACTAGCCCAGACTTAAGCTTGTTTTATAGTGCTAGCCCACTGAGATACCATGCCGCAGTGAAGCATGAATACCCCACTCAGACACATTATACTGACTCCGAGCCGACCAGTCCTTTATGTACCGATTAATGCCGAGCGTCAGGCAGGGACCAACAAGTACCATATTTTAACGTCTTTTGGTATGACGCAGTCGGAGATCGAACCCGCGACCTTCCGCTCTCCGGGCGGACGCTCTATCCACTACATCATGGAGGCGGTAGATTATATATGTAGGATTAAGGGAAAGGTTGATGTCAGATGTTGGGTTAAGGGAAGGGGTTAGGGTGAAGTGTGATGTTAAAGCTATGGTTAAGGGAAACTGCTGCTTAATCATAGCAACATTGATCTGCGTTGTTCGTGAAGACCACCAAAGATGTATTACATTGGATGTCGTCCGAGAGAAACTGTTTCCAAGACATGTCCCTACATCAGGCAGGTGGTTGCCTCGATAGGGCGGATCAATCAACTATACTGAGGGAAAGAAATAAGGGATCTCACGAAAGGACAAGTGTTCCTGTATTTTTTCCAAGGTTTCTTCACAAGCTTTGTATCGCATAGCTTGTGAAGAAACCTGGAAACAAACAAGGGAACACTTGTGCTTTCATGTGATCCCCTTATTTTTCCCTCAGCAATTATCAGCTGTAGATTGTATGCTTCAGACCAGATCTTGGTTTGTGAATGCCTTAGAGGTTTAGAAATCAGACTGCTGGGAAAGGCAGAGGACAGCTTTGTAGTGTAAACGAGTTCCGAGGAGACACCACAACCCCACCCACACACACACACCCCTTCCCCTTGGGTATATATGTTTCAGGGTCTGAATTACAGACTACCTAACTTGTTGATGTCTATAAAAGTGTATTTTATAGTATCAAGCCACCTCTTCATGAACGGAAATCTTCAACATGATATCACTGGGTCTCACATTACTATCTGAATATCTTTGTTAGCTCTCGATACCACACTGAAAACGTCTGTGTCTCTAGTGAAATGTACAGGCATCTGTTTCAAAAGAGTATTCCTATCGTTTCACAGATGTTTAAATAGACGCATGGTAGTATACTGATGTCTAGATAATGAACGTGTTTTCAAACATATCCTCTTTCGGTTGGAATAAAGAAGAGTACATTTCAGTTCAAATGCCTATTTACAATGCCAATTCAACTGATATAAATAATTACTGACGTATAGAAGAATTGCACGCAACATCTTAGTTCCAAGAAAAAGACTCACTGGAAACGAGACGCCAACTTCCAATACACAAGAGAGCTGAATTATGCAAGATTTAGTTTTCTATTCCTCATCCTGAAACTTTGAGGCACATTCTGAAGTAAACCACGTAATTTAAGTCAGTGTAAATAATGTAATCACAGGGAATGTGAATATCATCCGTAGGTTTGTACCTTATATAATGTAGGGAGAATATATTTTCTTAAATTTTTCACGTATGTAAATATTTATGTTAAAGCAAAACGAAATATCGGTAATAAATTGTTTTTGTGTTCTCGATATGCTAAAATGTAGTCTGTTTCTGGCGCCACCTATCTTGAAATAATTGAGTTAGTGAAAAAGTTGTGTGATTCAACGTCCCCGTTTAAATTTCAATTCATTCGTAACTACTCGTCCCTTTCCGTAACCTGACAGTAGACTCGTACCCCTCTAGTAGCCTTTTTATTGAACGTGGCTCTGTCTGAGCGCAAAATCGCAGAGAGAGAGAAATAGTCTAGTCGCCGAACTCATTTCAAGGGTATGTAACTCTAGTTTACTTGCATCCACGCCAAGGGAATTACCTCAAAGGGTATTGTTAACATGCTTAAATACTTTCCTACGCCATAATGTTAAAATATCCTCGTTATAAAAATTCAGGAAACCCAGGAGGACTATGCAATAATTAGAATATACTTGAAGTGTCTGGGGAAAATTATGCAAGTCGAAATGAAAAATATTTTAAAGACCTATATTGACCCAATTTCTTCTCTACATACGCGCATTCTGATTGGCTGGGGGAATATTTCTCTCGGACATGGCTTCGAGAGGGGTACGAGTCTACTTTCAGGTCATGGAAAGGGACGAGTAGTTACGAATGATTTCATTTGTGAAAAATGCTAACAAAACCTAATGGATGATGATCGAGTGCATGTATCGAGTGCATGTTGGGTAACGCCGCAGTCAGATTGAAGTCAGATGCGCATGCCCGCACACGCATACATAGATATACACACACACTCATAGATACACATGCAATCACACAAATACACACACACACATGCTCGCACACACTCTCGCACACGCACGCACACACACACACACACACACATTTCCTTTGCATGAATTTCGAGCAGTGGGTAGCTGTCCTACCTTAATTGCATACTCAATTCACCGATTTCGTAGAACGCCAAGACGTAATAATATAATAATTACTAACGGTGAATCTAGCTAATGAGGGAGTATGACGCGCAAAACAGCCTGCCATGACGGTACATATCTCACCTTAGGGGCTCATTAGCCCGCGTGACATTTACCCCTCGCTGTAATCTGGGGATGAGCTGATACCATGATGCTTGTTGTGCAGCACCCACGTCTGGATGCATGCACTACTATATCTACATAACCGCGGACATTCCGGATATGACGTCATCCCGAGACAAGAGAGTTAATTGGCTTCAAAAGTCCGCCACCACCCTTTCGGTAACCTGCAAGAGGTTATGCAGAGCCAAATATTTCCATTGATTTCTATAGTAAGGCAACATTTATATATATTTATATATATCAACATTTATAACATGTACATGTGTGCATAGTCTGGCCTTAAAACATCAATAAACATGGATGACTACCTCAGCCAGCTCCTTGTCCGAGCACAGGAAGCTACACACACCAATTACAGTTCCGCACAAAATGTCAACCGCTTCAACGTACCTGTAGTCACATTCAACATAAGTCACCTTGTTAAAAAGACATCACTAAATATTTTAAAATATGGTCAGTTTTAATTACTGGATTTATATAAGCTTAAAAAAAAATAAAAAATATCCAACACAAAATCATCCAATCACTGCTTGTTCAACTACGGAATTCTGATTTGATGTCTAACCAAGAAGACCTGTCCCTATCGGTGAAAGTTATGCGCGAAATGACGACAAACCAACCTAATGTAAGATTGGTAGATACTCCACAAGGAGTTGAGAATGAAATTTGAGTGCCAAATCAAAGGCGCATTCACCGAGCGTATACAGGCTAGCAAAATTTAAGTACTCTAAAATATTATTTATATGAAAACAATTTCACACACCCGTCTACATTTTCGGTATCGAAATTCCTTACGCTATGAACACAGATACAGTGTGTCGGTTTTTCACACAAGCGCCTTTAACCAATCATTAGACATTCGCTTTAAATCGGCACCAGACTCGTGAACATATTCTCTACTGAAAGTACCCAGGAGGATATTACATTCGGAGCTGACTGGTCCGAAACATGACAATCTCGACAGCTAACAAGATGGTGAAGTGAGTTGATTACTTCCCCATCACCCTAGAACCAGATTTCAAATATGTCTGTCATGGAATTCGAGAAATATGGGGATTCGGAAATGAATCTGAGTTGCCATTTCCCCCGGGGCTCCCGACAGTAATTGTTTAACAACACATTTCAGAAAGCAATTATTCCATCGACGATTTCTGAAGTTGTCCCGAGGGGTTTGAAACAAACACAGACTGTTTGGAACTGTTTGATTCTGATCAGACCGCAAGTGAGGTGAAAATAGTCAACTTATTGATGTGTTCTCGCATCCTGTTCAGGCAGAAGTGTTCGTTCGTGCATGCTGTTAGGCAGAAGTGTTCGTTCGTTCGAATCATGCTTAACAAAGCGTTCAGCAATAGTCCAGCTATATAATGTCGATCAATAAATAATAGGTCCACACCAGACAAAACCCGTGATTGATATTATGATCACTCTTTCGTAGGACAAACATAGTTTGCTGAAGCCCCTTTCTTACCGGAATCCCCACGGATTCTAAAAAATTAATTATACTTTGAGAAATTCAATCTATATCATTGGTTGTTTGGTTGGTATGTTTTTTAACGCCGCACTGAACAATATTTACACTATAATCGAGTCTGGACCAGACAATCCAGTGATCAACAGCGTTAGCATCGCTCTACGCAACTGGGATACGATGACATGTGTCAACCAAGTCAGCAAGCCTGACCATCAGGGCCTAGATTTTCGAAGCTCTCCTAGCGCTTAGATAGTCGTAAGTTAATGTTAATGTATAGCACTTACGACTATCTTAGCGCTAAGAGAGCTTCGAAAATCTAGGCCCTGATCCCGTTAGTCGCCTCTTACGACAAGCATGGGTTACTGAAGATGAATTCTAACCCGGATCTTCACGGGTCCTGTGAGTTTGATAGAACATACAAGAAATGGTTATTCGATGGTTCACGTGATGAATATGATACGAACACCACAATCGTTTTGAACTTTTGTTTGTTTGTATTGTTTCCTAAAAGAAATGTTTACACATCAAGATATCAAATTTCAAAACCTCTTACAATTACTGTCCAGCTTCCTTCAGAAGTAGGCCGTATGGATAGTATACCTATTGCTGAATGATTTCGAATCTATGAATCTGGAGCTATGATGATGAAGTATTACCATACATTGCATTTGCAAGTGCAGCGGATATCTTTGAAAGAATATATTACCACCTACGTTGTGTCATTATCGTCTCAGCTGTCATGAGATTCATATTCTGTTAACAACCAATAGTCGTCTGGAAAATTTCATAAACTGCTTAACAATTATTCAGTTACAAACAATGCATCATGTATATCATGACAAAAAATATGGTGCTCTTTAATTGCAGAGGCCCGTCAAGAACTGGGTTAGAATTT
Organism: Haliotis rubra; assembly: GCF_003918875.1. Lineage (NCBI taxonomy): Eukaryota > Metazoa > Mollusca > Gastropoda > Lepetellida > Haliotidae > Haliotis > Haliotis rubra. The sequence continues at coordinate 279,079 of NW_025767599.1, forward strand.
GTCTTCAGGAAGCCATGCTTGTCGTAAGAGGCAATTAACGGGATCGGCTGGTCAGGCTCGCTGACTTGGTTGACAATGTAGCTTGAATATGGCGTAGAACAAAAAAAACAACCGCTCATTTGCGGAAACTGAACTAATCTAGACTTGCCAACTATTATAGAATAACATGAGCAATATTGGGTGTGTTTGTTTTAGTATTTCTATAGATAACAGAGAGCTTAAAAAGGTAAATTGTCAAAGCCATGTCATCAATAGAAAATACCATATGTCTTCCTCTGGACAGAAATTAAGGAATTGGCCTTTCTGGTTTTAGGGTATTCTAGCTTCTACTCAACTGGGACTTTCCAATTTGACACTGAAAGCTTGGCAGTTAATTTGTGTTGACAGAAGTGAAGGAAAAGTGCATCAAAATACAATTCTTTGTATCTTGAATGAATTAAACCGAAACATTATTTGCCAGAAATTAGAACAATCTTTGCCTCCTAAATTTGATTACGTTCCAACATTCGGAGTTGACAGAAAAATAGATAAAATTGGAGTGTCGGTTACAGTCTAAATTATATGAATTATGGAACAATGTTCTTTACGCAATAGAATTTAACACCTGAGGCAACACATTTTACACGTGTTTGTTTGGTGCTTAACGCCGCACTCCGCAATATTCCAGCGTATGGCGTCGGTCTGTAAATAATCAAATCTAGACCAGAGAATCCAGTGATCAACAGCATGAGAATCGATCTACGCAATTGGGATACGATGACATGTGTTATATTATGATAACAGCAAGTATTTATCAAGTATGCAAAACGTTTCTAGTCACGATATGGTTGAAATACTGTCCATGTGACTCTAAATTTTAACTCACTCACACTCACTCAGCCAAGTCAGCGAGCCAGACCACCCGATCCCGTTAGTCGCCTCCTACGACAAGCATGGGTTGATGAAGACCAATTGTAACCCGGATCTTCGTGGAGGGAAAATCAACCTTTTACATTATTTTAGATTACGGTTTATTTATTTTTTCAGAAAATTCCTAGGTTCCTCCCCCTCCGACCCTCAACATATTTCCCCACTCCTTACATCTTGAAATCGTTCCCAACTTGATCTTGTGAGAGTCCTCAAGTCAACGGATTCGGTTATGACGAAGGATGAAAAAGCCAAATTGAACCAAATTATGTTCATAGTTAGGTTTCTGGACAGTTACAAAGGGAAACCACTCTCCAGCTATATTCAGTATTGTTGTACCATATGTAAGTGGCCCTGATACTGATCTTTAGGCTAATGCTATCTCCAGGAGAGCTGGTCTAGACATGCCGAGGAAATACGATAACGAAGAACTGTAAGGGACGATGGTGTATTGATTGTTTCCCAATTTGCCATAAAGCGGTCTTGAATAACGGTTTTGTCTCAACATGAAACAATTCCATGATGGATGGTAAGGCCTTGGAGCAAGCGTTACAAGAGTTAATTCATTTAGCCAAATCTCTGTTTTTCCTGGTCGTGGAATGTCACTGAGGTTGTCGTTGTGGACGTTCTTCATCTCGGTGACTGTCATGAGAATCATAAATGGGATGATATTTGGATTTGAAACATCGACAATTGAAGTGAGTGACTTTAGTTTTACGCCGTTTTTAGCAATATTCCGGCAATGACACGGCGGCGACACCAGAAATGGGCTTCACACGTTGTACCCATGTGGAGAATGGAACCCGGGTCTTCGGCGAGACCAGCGAACGCTTTAACCACTAGGCTACCCCACCGCCCTCGGCAATTGGATAATTTCTTGGGTGTGACCTGTTAAAGTAGGGTGGGTGTAATACGCACATTTTCTGCTGTAATAATGCTGTGTGTGAGGCTTTAAACAACAGATGAAACATTCGCGGGTGTTTTTTTGTGTATCTTATCGTGTATAGAAAAATAAATTGAACTCGGCATCTCATGAAACAGATATTTAGAGAGATGAACTCCGCTTAATGTGAGTAACGACAAAGGATACCCACAACTGGCTTCACATACTGTACCGAAATTGGATTTGAACCCGGGTCTTTGGCGGTACAAGCCAACACTTGGACCACTGGGCTAACTTACCCATGAACACGAACAATCATACCAGGTGTGCACTAGATAAAAGGTTTATATATAACAATAATTGTGGATGACGTCTTTCATCAAATCGTTCCCAAGACGAGCCATTCCTTACTCTTTCCAGCTGTTTCAGTAAAACTGTTAAATGTCTGGGGGTGGATGTCTTTAGCAACATGATATGCCAGCTGTATATAACATAACAGCAGTCTGTTAATAATCAAGTCAAGACGAGATATACTTCAGCCACGATCTTGGCTGGGAGGGTATGATAAATGATTTTTCTTGTTTCTTGTCACAAGATCAGAGGAGTGAGCGAGTACTTGTGACATTAAACAATAAGCCCTCGTTCACTCCACAAACTGGTTACAAGTTTCCATCTGACGCCAGCGACAATGTTTCTCACTAACAGTACATTTTAAGGACTGAGTTCTTTGAATAATTGGGCCCGTAAGTAGGTCACGGCACTTCGTGAGACTTTTGTACTTCCGTTGACAAACAACGTTTCATACCTTTTCGAATGGTTGTCAGTTGACAGTAAGGAACGGATAATCCTTGCAGGAATAACACATTTCCGATCTCACCACCAAATTAGCTGTCGCCAATTGTGACAGCCAAGCACCGTTGTACACTTGGTCCGGTCTAGTAAAGTCATACTTGGCGGTTGTGCAATTTGGAACCAGAACAGGGCCCCGTTCCTGAAAGCGATCGTAGTGCTACGACATTCGTAAGTCTATGTTAAAGTATGGGAGTTACGATCACCTTAGCGCTACGATCGCTTTGAGGAACGGGGCCCTGGTTCTTGAATATACGCTTGGCACCGGAAATCTGATACCGGAAGTATGCTGGGCCCCGCCGCGCATATCGCAATTTTGCGCTCGCAAAGGGAGCCGGGAACCAGCTTAGTACCAGAAGTAGCGTCTCGCGAGACTTACAGGAACTGTAGATACTGAAACCATCATGTGTTGGCTTGGATGGTAGAGGAGCATTGTAACTCATCTCACTTTTAAGACCAAATCTACCAAATTTGTTTCGTCCCTGTTACCAGTATTCCAAAATTATTCGAGCAATATGGCAGCAGTCATTAAATAAACGGGCTTCGATTCACCTCAGGTCAGGTGACATGCAGTTATCCAAATCGCAGGTCGCGACCACTGGAATCTATCCCGTTGCCCCTGTCGAAAAGCCTTTTGGTGCTGTGTGCAAATTCTAATCCGGGTACCTACAGGCTGACAAGTATCGAATACTGGGGACTTGGTTTGTATCTGGCACCCATGGGCTTATTACCAATATAAGTTGAAAGATGGAAGGTTACAAATTTCCAACATTTGTTCAGTATAGCTGATTGGTCAGTTGAAATAAAATGATGCAATATTGCTTCAATGTTGATAACATTACCATATGACGTCATCCATTCTTCATGACGTAAATGAATGGCATCATCAATGAGGTTTCATAAGCTGGTTCCCGGCTCCCTTTGCGCGCGCCAGCTTGCGATATGCGAGACGGGGCCCAGCTTATGAGGTTTCAATGTTTCTTAACTCTTTCATTTTTGACGAGGCTACACATCTGATTAAACATCTTTGATTGAGAAAATTACTTTAACTGAGAAAATATCCTAAAACGTGATACAGTGTTTCGATTTGTGTAGCTATATTTTGTTTACATTTGTTGGACGCCTCCAGGTGCTGCCCTACGGAGAGCGGCCGATACAGTCATTTTGTTACATAAAGATGTATTGTCATAAACCTTTCCGTCGCAGTTGTAGACGAATATCTATGTAACAGTGAGAGAATGAGTGAGTATAACTTTACGTCGCATTTAGCAATAATCGAGCAGATAAAGATTATACAGTTGTTAAGAGAGGGCATTTCCTCCTTGGCATCGATTCCATGCCATGGAATCCAATTAGGGGATGTGACATAAGCAATTCTTCCAAACTGAATGAATGAGTATGTTTTTACGCCGCTTTTACCAATATTTCAGTAATATCACGGCGGGGGCCTGAAATGGGCTTCACACATTGTACCCATAAGGAGAATCGAACCCGGATCCTCGGCGTGTCAGTATAACAATGTAAAACAATGTGAAATGCTTGAGTCTCTCATGATTTACGAATGTGCACGTGTGTTAACAACAACAGCAAAAACTTCCGGTCACGTGATATGTAAATAAGCCTGTGGTAGTGATGTTATGCTAAGTCATCACTGCGGTGGAATGTGAATGTAGGGAAAGAGTTGTTTCACTGTTTTTTCTTCATTTTCCCCGTCGCTAAAAACATGGGCTCACCTCACTTTTTCATCCGAGACATTTAATCCGTACTTTCTCGTAGCTCGTCAGTTATTTTCATAGTAGTCACAAAATAATAATGGAAGTAAATCGCACGCGGCGCCTGGAGCCGGTGGTTACAATTCCCTGCTATTTATCAAAATGACCAAAACAGCTGTCGTCATGGGCAACAGGGTAGTTAATAAGTACCTGGGTCTTGCCACAGGGAAAGCGCCGACCTCTCAGATTGGGGTTTAATTAGAGGGCTGTACACCTTCAATGATCTACCGCTGTCAGTATGGATTATTGTAATTATTATTTCATTTACCGGAAAAGGTTAACGTAGCTCCGTGCAGGTGCCCTTGACATTTGTAGAAATTGTCACAAGTTGTCGGTGAAGGATTGACGTGTCTTAAATCGTTTTAATGCACAACACTTGCTGCTGACATATTCTTGAGTGGGATTAATAATCTCTTGTATTCGAAGTAATGATTTAATGATGTTTCTAATGTGCAAATTCGTTAGGATTGTTTCCCAATAGCGAAACTTTTTTGCTAAAAAATCGAAACGCCTTAACTCAAGAATTGCTTCAATGCTGGGATGACACTAAGGTTAAGTTGTTCACGAAGGATTGAGTTTTGTTTAGGTTGTTGTTTTTTTAGATTTACTATTTTGGTGTTTTTTTGGTTTTTAGGGGGGTGGGTGTTTAATGAATGACAACGGATATTATACAGTGTATAACTTCCTACGAGACTCGCCAAATATGATTTCGTCATGTATATGTATTTTAAGCCCTTATATGGTGTCACCCGCTGTGATATAGCTTGTGTACTGCTAAACAATAATCACTCGCTCACTGGTTTGGAGACGGCCGTATTTTTATACGAAACAGAGACTTTCAGTGCAGAGCGCTCTGAACTTTCTGATAGAAAATCGTTAAACATCTACTTTTTTTCTAGCCATACTTAAAGTGTATAGTTATGTCAGTTTTACTTGTTTTGAAGCTTGTCATTCTATCTGGAAGTACAAAATGTCGTAAAATGTGTTTTATATTGAGGACATTGAGACAAATTGTTCATTGCTTAATGTCATTAACGATGAAACCAGTATGTCCATGTTATGAAGAATTACATTTATTACTTGAGGTAAATCGATATTACCCCGTTTGAAGTCAATATATGTAACTGAAAACACTGTTAATCATTTACTTTAGGAAAATATAAATATATATTACGGATGCGTGCGTACGTACGTGCGTGTGTGTGCATGCGTGTGTGTGTGTGTGTGTGTGTCTAGATGGAGCGATGGATAGGCAACATAATTCAAGTGTGGATACTTCCAGTTGCGTTTTGAAATTGCAATTATTTCCCGTGCATAGATTTGTTTAATAAGGCTAGCTACAACAAACAGAATTCCCAAACGATTCCTTTAATCGCGTCGACGCATTAGACAAGTGATTAAATGTGATGCGTTTTCTCGTTGTGCGGAGCTTAATCAAAATGGTCTTCTCCTCTTTAGCAGAAAAATAGATCTTGTTCTGTTGTGTTCACCGAAGATTACAAGGGAATCACAATTACCTTCTCATGTAAAGCCATTAATCTACTACATGGCTGTAAATGGCTTTCTGTCTCTGTAAGATAAAACCAGAACATGTAATGTATAACGGCAAACCCAGATAATAATCAGTTTTGAGTGGCTCCCGAAACACACTCCATCGACGTAAAAAGCTAAATAGTGGTGAAAATCATTCAAAAGGATCTCTGTATACACCAGGTATTCGTGAAAAGGATAAACATGTTCCATTTCACCTGCAACAGCTGCCGCTCACACAATTTGTATGTAAAAGCAAATGGGTGTTTATAGAGTAACACCGTAAAGCTGTACGACAGTAGTAAATTGAGTCTTGTTTTGTTAGTTGTTTTACGCTGCACTCAGCAATATTCACGGTCTGTAAATAATCGAGTGATCAACAGCATGAGCATCAATCTAGATACACAATTGAGATACGATGACATGTGTCAACCAACTCGGCGTTAGTCTCCTCTTACGACAAGCATGGGTTGCTGAAGACCAATTCTAACCCAGATTTTCACGGATTAAATTGGGTCTTGACCAGTAAATACGACAATGATAGTATACCCTTTCGAACTACCACCACGCTGTATGTAGTTATTGTATGTACGACAATGATAATATACCCTCTCGAACTACCACCACGCTGTATGTAGTTATTGTATGTACGACAATGATAATATACCCTCTCGAACTACCACCACGCTGCATGTAGTTATTGTATGTACGACAATGGTAATATACCTTCTCAAACTACCACCACGCTGTATGTAGTTATTGTATGTACGACATGATAAATATACCCTCTCGAACTACCACCATAGTTATTGTATGTCGACAATGATCATCTCTCATCATCATGTAGTCATGTATGTACGACAATGATAATATACCCTTCGAACTACCACCACGCTGTATGTAGTTATTGTATGTACGACAATAATAATATACCCTCTCGAACTACCACCACGCTGTATGTAGTTATTGTATGTACGACAATCATAATATACCCTCTCGAACTCTGTATGTAGTTATTGTATTCATCATCTGAATCCGTCATCTGGACGGATTGGGTAGCCTAGTGGTTAAAGCGTTGGCTCGTCACACCGAAGACCCGGGTTCGATTCCCTTACATGGGTACAATGTGTGAAGCCCATTTCTGGTGTCCCCGCCGTGATATTGCTGGAATATTGTTAAAAGCGGTGTTAAACCATACTCACTCATTCACTAACTCATTCACCCACTCTTCATTATCTTCTTCTTTCTTCATCATCTTCATCATCTTCTTCATCATCTTCATCATCTTCATCATCATCTTCTTCTTCATCATCATCTTCATTATCATGTTCTTCTTCTTTTACTTCTTCTACAGTGAATGACTTTACTTCCGTAGACAAATTACAACCTTAACTTTAACCAAGAAAACTGAAGGCAGCTTGATTGCAACCTTCTAAACCAAAAAGCGAGAACGGAGAACGTACAGGTTACATTAACTCCAAACCAACTCCTATTTTCTTACACTGGTGTATTTTTCAAGGGATATGTATATGTATCTCAAGAACACAAGTCATGTATCATGGCCGACTAATGCGTTCTTATTAGGGGGATAGCTTACATTAAATGAGCGCTAGACGGCTTCCAGCTAACTGCTCATGCGTTATTTCTCGCTGAAGTCAGTAGGTTAGATGGCGGGCAGACAGGGTGACATAATGCAAGGTTTTCCTAAGGCACAAATCCTGCTTAAAACTAATGAGCATTCTCAGAGACGAATAAACATTTCTGAATCTGGAACCGTTCCACTGGTTTTGCGAATTAATAACGCATGTAAACAGGTTTAATAACTGCATCGGAGGAAGGGTAACCCGTTTTACCGCTCACAGTGTAGGCCGTGGATACAGTTTTTACCAAGATCGTTCATGCTGTTATAATACGAAGAACGTATATCATCTAGTTAGAGATGGCCTTGACCTAGGCCCAAACCATGTATATTGGGGGTGTGCGGTGTTTGGCAATAGCATACTAATATTGCGACAGAGAACAGCAAAACTACTCACAGTGATGTTGAATAACGCCGCACTATTCCAGCTGTATGGCGGCGGTCTGTAAATAATCGAGTATGGACCACACAATCCAGTGATCAACAGCATGAGCATAGATCAACGCAACTGGGATACGACGACATGTGTCAACCAAGTCAGCGAGCCTGACTCCCCGACCCCGTTAGTCCTATCCTACGACAAGCATGGGTTGCTGAAGACCAATTTTAACCCGGATCTAAACGGGTCAATATCAACCAAGTCCACGATTTTGACCACCCAATACATTTGATCGGCTCTTAAGACCAGGAAACATTCTTGGAGATCAGGGGCAGTGGGGTAGCCCAGTGGTTAAAGCGTTCGCTCGTGACGCCGTCCCGGGTTTGATTCCCCGCATGGGTTCCTTGTGTGATATTGCTGGAATAATGCTAAAAGCGGCGTAAAACCCAACTCACACACTCACTCATTCTTGGAGATCAAATCTAAACCGGAAGTACGAGGGCGCAAATGCGTGTACACAGCTTAGGTCACCTTGAAACAAAATTATTAGTTTTGTTATACTGGAACTAAATCAATATCCGTTTTACTTAACACAAATAACCCTCTAACATAACATACCATTTTGTTCATAATATAATCGGATAATCGGGGCGGTGAGGTAACCTAGTGGTTAAAGCGTTCGCTTGTTACGCCGAAGACTCGGGTTCGATTCCCCATATGGTTACAATGTGTGAAGCCTATTTCTGCTGTCCCCCGCCGTGATGTTGCTGGAATAATGTTAAAAGCGGCGTGAAACCTTATTCACTCACTCATAATATAATCAATACTGGAGGAGCAATATAACCAGGTCCGTTCCAGTGAAAGTTATCGATATTGATGAGATTCTGTCTAAAATGATTAAAGCAACCGTGAACTAAAAAATCAGGTTCGCGAAGAATACGAAGTTTTAACTTGGAACGTTAGCCTTTTTAATATGTTTCTTTCTGCAAGGAAATCAATTTTGATTTCAATGTACGGCGCCAAGCCAAGCCCTGCGGAATCTAACATCATCATAAACACAAAATATAAATAAGTGCTTTTGACAAATACTGAACTTACGAACGTAAACTGCTGGGTTAAGGAGAGTTTAAACGTTAAAACTGAGACGAAAACATTACAAACCTTATCAAAATGACACTCAGATGGAAATGTTTCCGAAAACAGCAGTCCAAAACACAACCATGCTAATTGAAGCAAATACATGAAGATCCAGGAAGTTTGTAAGTCCTCTCATCCAACTTGGGTGAGCAATTTCTTACTTACGGCACTTTACAGAAATAAAAATACAAAAAAAGTTGTCGTGTTCTTGCTTTTGTGTCAAACGTATAGAATAGACCCTGAGTTGCCAGGTGTCCTATTATACGTTTCATACACCTTTCATTGATAGACTACACGTTAATCATCACATTTCACTTAAAACCAACCGATTATGAAAAGTTATGAATAATTTGACAATACACCTGGTCCAATCCATCCCTATCCCCCAACCCAATCCCAAATCCAAATCTCCCAACCCCCATCCCTCTCCACCCCAAGTTCCCGATTGCGTAGATCGACGCTCATGCTGTTGATCACTGGATTGTCTGGTCCCGACTCGATTATTTACAGACATATAACTGGATTATTCCTGAGTGCAGCGATAAGCAACAAACAATTAAAACCACCCCAAGGATGTTCCACTGCTGATGTTCCACTGCTGATGTTCCACTGCTGATGACCCGTGAAGGTCCGGGTTAGAATGAGCCTTCAGTAACCCATGCCTGTCGTCAGAGGCGACTAACTGGATCGGGTGGTCAGGCTCGCTGACTTGATTGACACATGTCATCGGTTCCCAATTGTGCAGATCGATGCTCATGCTGTTGATCACTGGATTATTTACAGACCGCCGCTATATAGCTGGAATATTGCTGAGTGTGGAGTAAAACTAAACTCACTCACTCACTCCACTGCTAATGTTCCACCATCGGTGCTTTTTGTTGCTGCACGACTAATCACTCACAAAACGAGAAGTAATTTCAACAGAGCATGTGCCATGTGACGAATGATTTCCTATGGGAAATATAATTTGAAAAAAACTAACAAACTACGAGAAATTACTCGTTTGTCTTTCCGATTGGAATTAATGCCGTCGATCTGTGAGATAAGTTACCTTGTGAAACATCCGAGTTTCGACTTCTCTTCTTTCCTATCCATAATGAAATTTACTGCAGTGGTCTCTAAATCTAATTCCTAACCGCCTTCGACATGTCTAGCGGCTGTCACCCCAAAGAAATAAAGCTTCCACAAATACTAAGCATGACTGGGCTCCTGTCTACCTAGACTAGTGTTACAAGTGCTGAGGGAGCATCCATTGCATTTCTTTTGGGGAGGGTAGATTTTTTAAATGAATGCTAACTTGAGAAGTATGCCGTAAATGAAATATGTTTAGGTAGTTGTGATATGACTAATAGTTTGTCTTGGAAATGCCAAACTGTCAACTTATTTCCATCGCCTTTGTGGCGTAGTGGAGAGTGGAAGGTCTGTGTTTGGATCCCCGGCAACGTCACACGTAAAAGGTGGTACTTGTTGTCGCCCTGCCTGCTCGACATAAAGGGGACAAAACTAGGACGAGAAGGCTGTGTCTGAGAGAGGTATCCTTGCGCCATGTATCTCAGTGGGCAAGCTGTATAAAACCTTAATTGATCCAGTCTAGTACGCGCAGGCACACACGCACACACAGACACAGAGAAGCAGGCACATGCGAAATTTAAGTACAATAAACTTTAAACAGAATATAAGGAGACATGAGACCATTTCACCTCACCTCAACATGAAAACCTGGGACACCGTGACCATATGGTACTGTTACATGAGCAAATCACATAATTCTATATCCATATCCCTATCGCTTCTATTTCAGCCCCGGCCCGGATCGAGGAGATGATCCTGGAAGTGAACGGTAAAACCGAGCAACTGAAGGCCAAATATCTGGAAGAAATGAACAAGTATGGGGTAAGTCAGTTCGAAACCTGTCTGTCGAGTGAGTGAGTGACTGAAGTTTGACTACGACGTTGTTGTTTTATCATAGTTTTATTTATCTGATTAATAACTATTTGAAGTATTCATCCTGTATAGGACCCGTGAAGATCCTGGTTAAACTTAGGCTTTAGCAATCCATGCTTGTCAAGAGGCGACTGACGGGATCGGGTGGTCAGGTTCGCTGACTTGGTTGACACATGTCATCGTGTCCCAATTACGTTGGTCGATGCTCATGATGCTGATAAGTGGGTTGTCTGGTCCAGACTCGATTATTTACAAACCGCTGCCATATAGCTGGAATATTGCTGAGTGCGGCGTTAAACAACAAACAAACAACACTCAATTTACTACTGTCGTACAGCTTACGGTGTTCCTATAAACACCCATTTGCTTTTACATGTAAATTGTGTGGTCGATGCAGGTGAAAAAACATGTTTATCCTTTTCACGAATACCTTGTGTATACAAAGATACTTTTGAATGGGCTTTTACGTCGATGGAGGAGTGTGTTTCGGGAGCCACCAAAACTGATTATTCTCTGGGTTTTCCATTATACTTTACATGTTGTGGTTTAATCTTACAGAGACAGAAAGCCATTTTACAGACATGTAGTAGATTAATGGCTATACATGAGAAGGTAATTGTGATTCCCCTGTATTTACAGTCAACCGCCATATGATGTGAATATTGCTGAGTGCGGCGTTAAACAACAAACGAATCTTGTTACAGAGCTGTCGAAGTTTATGTTTACAATATGGCGGCGTTAAACAACAATAAACAAAATTCTTACTTAACCGCGCATATGGTTTTCACTTGTATGAAATCTCTGCAGGTGACGGGCGAGGTGATGGTCCTGGATGACCACAAGCCAGGCCAAGCCATCTGCGAGCTGGTCAAGAAAATGGATGCTACGTTTGTGGTAACCGGCACCAGAGGTCATGGGAAAATCCGACGCACCATTCTCGGCAGCGTCAGCGACTACATCCTCCATCATTCTCAAGCGCCGGTGTTGGTGTGTCGACACAAGAGTGGGGACAAACACAAGCCTAGCCACTAGGCGATATATTCCGCCGTCAGTCGTGAACGATGACTGCACGAACGTGCTGATGGCTGTGAATTCTGTATTCGTAACGTGACGGCACGGCGTTGTCTGCGCTGATGCGGTTGATGATGTTACTGTAAACTACACACGCACCTTTGTGTGAACTCGCCTCATCCACTCCAGATCTTTAACCTACTGTAACCATGAAGCAGAAAGTACATGCACACCACCTTAAACCCGTTCACTCACTCACTCACTCACAAGGGCACCTAGAAGAGTTCACTTTGAACAGTTCAGTGCGGATTAACGGGCATTAACGCTACCGCTTAACATACGTGTATCGATATTCGAGGCCCCATGCCTCTGCCCGTCGTATATAATACAGCAAATCAACCCGTGAAGATCCCGGTTAGAACTGGTCTTCAGCAACGCATGCTTGTCGTAAGAGGCGACTAACGGGATCGGGTGGTCAGACTGGCTGACTTGGTTGACACATGTCATCGGGTCGCAATTGCGTAGATCGATGCTCATGCTGTTGATCACTGGATTTTCTGGTCCAGGCTCGATTACTTACAGACCGCTGTCATATAGCTGGGATACTGCTAAGTGCGGCGTAAAACAACAACCAAACTAAACCAACTACAGCTATACAGATAAGTGTCAATCAAAAGTTTAGACTCACTTAAAGTTGAGTTGAGTTGAGTTAGGCTTTACGTCACATCGGCATTATTCCAGCCATATAGTGACGACTCACTTAAAGCATTCACTATATGTTATGTATATATACATGTATATATAGTTACATCAAAGATGAATTTCTCCACTAACTTGGCGGAACCAACCACAGGCCCCCGTGTCTTTGAGAGGATTAAAGGTTTTTTTTAAAAATATGTAAAAATTTGTGATGACCCCCGACTCGAAATGCTTCACAGTATAGTACGCCATGATGTATTGTACTGTGGAGCATTTCAAGTCGGGGGGTCATCTCAAAAACAATATATTTTTTAATCTTTAATCCTCGCAGACACGTGGGCCTGTGGAACCAACTGCAAACCTTATGCAGATGAATTGCGAGAGAATCATGCATCAGATTTGCCGAAAAGCATGTGCTAATATCATGCATGTGAACAACTGCCTTTTGGTGAACAGTTTTGTTGAGAATTAGCCAATTTTCACTGAGTTTCATCAGTTATTTAACTCATGACAATCGTCTTTTCAACGTTACGAATTTGTTTTACAATACATCAGTCCATGTGTAAACAGTACCTTTAAACAGTACGGAATGTTTTGCAAAATCCAATTAAGCACAGTTGACTGAAGTAAATGCATGGCTACATTTACACTAGCGAGTCTAACTTTTGATGGGTCGTATACCGTTGCACTGTGACAGTGTCCATTATGAGCTTGCTATAATGGTAGCCTGGTTAATTTTACGAGCGCTTCATCTGATATTGTTCCGTACTCCCATATTATGACCTATTTGAACGTTACAGATGACAGAGTGAGTGAGTGAGGTGGGTTTACGTCGCTTAGAACAGTTTCCAACTTCAGGGTCTGCCTATTAAATGTGAGAGAAAAGTCCGAAATTATGCAGGTATTGCGAGCTCTGGTATGGTGTTAACAGAGTAGAACCAAACCCTCGGCGACCAAGGATGGTGATGTGCTCACCTTATACAATTGGGCCAATCGTGCGCCAGTAGAAGCTGGGAGTCCACTAAACTGACGTTTTTGCTGTACATAGTATTAATATAAGATCATCACATTTCAAACCACTCCATGTACAACGTTGCACATCCTGTATGTTTCACGTGAAACATGACATTTGTATCCACTTGTAGTTATATTGGGTCTATACAGCACAAGAATATATTAGTGACAACTCACAATTCCATTGTAACCCGGATGTAGTGTATATGTTTATTGTGTATATGTATTAACGTGCTTCGAGAAGCACGCGCCATCACTGAGGTAAGGCTGAAAACGTTTCTCAGGCATCAGTGCGTGAATTTATAACATCAGCATTCAATTTGACGGCACACCGATGCACGAGAAACATTACCCTTTTCAACCAAAGCAAAATAAAGATGGGTAGAATAGATTTGGTGTTTGTTGTACCACTGATGATGGATGAGTGAGTGAGTTTGGTTTTACGCCGCTTTTAGCAATATTCCAGCAATATCACGGCGGGGGACACCAGGAATGGGATTCACACATTGTACCCATGTGGGGAATCGAAGTCGGGGAATCGGCGTGACGAGCGGACGCTTTAACCACGAAGCTACCCGACCGCCCTGATGATGGATGAGAGTTAAAAGTTAATCGGAAATGTGGGTAGCACTGTTTGGAACTGGAAAATGATGCTTAGAGAAATTTGCAAAAAAGAAAGTTTCCGTAGCAGTTGCTATTGTGGCGCCGAAGGAATAGATCCAGCGTGAGAAGGCAGTTCTGCAGTCCTTATATCCGCGACAGGGAGGTTATCGGAACTGCACTTGTGTTGCCGTTCGTTCCTTCTTCCTTTCTTCCTGACCCGTGAAGATCCAGGTTAGAATTCATCTTCAGCAAACCATGCACACCACCTTAAACCCGTTCACTCACTCACTCGCTCACTCACTCACTAGGACAGCTAGAAGAGTTCACTTTGAACAGTTCAGTGCGGATTAACGGGCATTAACGCTACCGCTTAACATACGTGTATCGATATTCGAGGCCCCATGCCTCTGCCCGTCGTATATAATACAGTAAAACAACCCGTGAAGGTCCGGGTTAGAATTGGTCTTCAGCAACCCATGCTTGTCGTAAGAGGCGACTAACAGGATCAGTTGGTCAGACTCGCTGACTTGGTTCACACATGTCATCGTATCCCAATTGCACAGATCTGTGCTCATGATGATGACCACTGGATTGTCTGGTCCAGACTCGATGTTTACAGACTGCAGCCATATAGCTGTAATATTGCTGAGTGCGGCGTAAAACTAAACTCACTCACGCTTCCTTTCTTCTGTAAATATACATACGATTGTGTTGAGTTATGTCTATTGTAGATCTAATGGCACAATATATACTTTCAAATTAGGGTTTAATCACTACCCAGTGGACAAACAGTGTTGCATGAAGAAACCGATTCAATTCTGTGGAGGGTGACGCTTTGGCAACAGGTCAGAGTTTTCTGCAAAGTATAAAGTATAATTCAATTGAAGCCCCAAAATACGCTGGGGGAAATCAGTCGGGCTACAATTCGTCTTCAAGGACATTAATGTCGTGTATTTGCCAATACCAATCGCCATAATTTCAGACACTGACATGAAGGGGAGAAGACACTCTTTCACAAACTATTACGTTATCGTTTATGTATTGATGCCAGTAGTTACCTAGGGGTATGTACTATAAACACAAGAGCTGAGGGCATTGCGGAACATAGGGATAGTCTCAAAACTATTCTGAGCTATATTCTATTTCACGCTTACTGTCAACCGACTTTCACAATGCCCCAGACAAGTTCTAAAAGGTTCAGGTGACAATGGGAGCGTGGTAGTAGTCTCAATTACCCATGTTCGTGTGATTTTAGGACAATGTCGACTTTACACAGAGGTTTGGTTTTGTTACCTTCACGATGTCAAACAATACAGTCTGTGTAGTCTTTGAGGGAAGGGCGACTCAAGCCAACATATACTCATGCCAATAATGGTTGTCACCCCCTTCAATTCTTTTATTGGAGAGGGGTGATGGGTTGTATGGGGTTGGGGTGGGGAGGGTGACAACCATTATTGGCAAGAGTATATATCTCTCTTTCTGGAATTTGATACTGGCAATTTCTGAGTCTCGTGCACATTATCCATAACGATCAGCGATTTCAGAGGTAGAACCGCTGTTTCTCTACGCATTCCAGAAAGAATTGACGATTCATTTCTGTGCAAGATCCGGGTAAGAATTGGACTTCAGGAGCCCATTCTTGTCTTTAGAGGTGACTAACGGGATCGGGTGTTCAGGCTTGCTGACTTGACTGACACATGTCACCGTATCCCATTTGCGTAGATTGATGCTCATATTGTTGATCACTGGATTGTCTGGTCAAGACTCTAATATACAGCTGGAGTATTCCTGAGTGTTAAACAACAAACAAACAAAATCGATGTGATAATATCGATTATCATTAAATCTGTCACTTAATAACTGAGCTGTTACATTCCGCATTCAGTGGGATGAGTTTCTCAACTTTACCTCAAGGCTGTTTTCAAGAGGTTTTCAGTTTGATAAAACATATTGATGTTGCGCCTGATGAGATGCATTGACCCACGTTTCATCTTGGTACAATGATTCACCGTTCCCTTCTCTTGTGTATAATTGGCCTTTAAATTTCCATCCTCGATTATTTCCAGACCACCGCCATATGATTGGAATTTTGAGGAGTGCGACGTTAAACAACGAACAATCAAACACTTGACTGACATAACACATGCCTACTGTGGTCGGTATCCTTTTTCAATTCACAAACGGTGAAAAGTTTCCAGACGAATTGATTGAACACACAAATAAATAATGCTCAGTATGTACGTTAATCAGTATGTACGTATCTCAATATGTACGTATCTCAATATGTACTATACGTATCTCAGTATGTACGTATCTCAGTATGTACGTATCTCAATATGTTCTATACGTATCTCAGTATGTACGTATCTCAGTATGTACGTATCTCAATATGTACTATACGTATCTCAGTATGGACGTATCTCAGTATGTACGTATCTCTTAGTATGTATGTATCTCAATATGTACTATACGTATCTCAGTATGTACGTATCTAAGTATGTACGTATCTCAATATGTACTATACGTATCTCAGTATGTACGTATCTCAGTATGTACGAATCTCAGTATGCAAGATATAAATTTGTTCTTCTGAATAAAGTTTGTTACAAGGTCTTGAAAATTGTCCATCGTTTCAACTTCACCAGAAATCAAGGTGGTCCTTTGCCGATTGTCTTCGTTCAAATGCAGGTACATCTTCTGTAATAAGTACCTCAATTTACAAATTCTATTCAAAAAGGCCATGAAGCGTTCCAGCTTACTGTATTTTCCCCTCCTGCTTGCAATAATCATATACGTAAACTGAGTGAGTGAGTGACATTCACGCACGCACACACACAAACGCACACTCGCACAGAAAGTGAATGAGTGAATATGGGACAGCTTGTGGTTAAAGTGTTCGCTCGTCACACCGAAGACCAAGGGTTCGATTCCCCACATGGGTACAATGTGAGACACCCATTTCTGCTGTCCCCCGCCATGATATTTTTGGACTATTACTAAAAGCGGCGTAAAACTCACTCATTCACTCACGAGAAAACCAAAGCACACTTGTAAAATTTGTGTAGCGTCCTGACACTGACCCCTCGAGACCCTCTGAACTTTATACTGCGCGTCATCAGGTTCTGACATGTGGACAATTTCCTCGTCGATTACTCGTTTTGTAAATTGTGTTGAAGGAAAAGAAATCAGTTGAGAAGTGAAGCTGAAGGTAAGGAAGGTAAGTGTTCATGTGCAGCCATTGTGGTTCATGATGCTGATCTGCCCTTGTGCAAATATGTTGAATTGTGGAGACGGAATCTTAGAAACAAGCCATGCTGGGCACGGGCCTATTGTTTTAGGTCAGTCAATAGCAATACCTTATATGGCTGATCTTGGCTTTGGGGTTACAGATGTAGTGGGTACAGAAAACCTTATCAGTTGGCTGTTCAAGAAATACAATTTTACCTCGTAAAGAACAGGCATACCCTCTTTATTATTGTAAACACACACTATTTTTACACATTCGGATTGTCGAGTGAATGATATCTTGTGTGAGTTATCAAATTCACGTCTCCTCAAGTTTTCGTTTTTCGTTTGTTTGTTGTTTAACGCCGCACTCAGCAATGTTTGCAGTCGCGGCGGTCAGTAAATAATTGAGTCTCGACCAGTGGTCAACAGCATGAGCATGGGAGATGGTGGCATGTGTCAACCATGTCAGCGAGCCTGACGCCTCTTACGACAAACATTGCGAGTCGCTAGAGACCAATTCTTACCCGTCTCCCCTGAATTTGAATGTTTATCTCGTTAATTATAATTAGATTGTTGTGATTGCGTTAAGTAGAATATACATAAAATTATTAATGATCACATAGAATAAGTAAGGTGCAAATGGTTTGCTATGTCGACGACCTCAATTACGTATATGTAAGGAAGGTTTTATGACTGCGTTAAGTAGTGCTATGACAGCATTAATGAAGTAGTGTTTATGACTGCTTTAAGTAGTGTATATGACTGCGTTAAGTAGTGTTATGACTGCGTTTAGTAGTGCTATGACAGCATTAATTAAGTAGTGTTTATGACTGCTTTAAGTATTGTATATGACTGCGTTAAGTAGTGTTATGACTGCGTTAAGTAGTGTTATGACTATGTTAAGTAGTGCTATGTCAGCATTAAGAAGTGATATGACTGCGTTAAGTAGTGATATGACAGCATAAAGTAGTGTTTATGACTGCGTTAAGTAGTGTTATGACTGCGTTAAGTAGTGTTATGACTGTATTAAGTTGTGTTTTGACTGCGTTACGTAGTGCTATGACAACATTAAGAAGTGTTTATGACTGCGTTAAGTAGTGTTATGACAGCATTAAGTAGTGTTTATGACTGCGTTAAGTAGTGCTATGACTGCATTAAGTAGTATTATGACTGCGTTATGTAGTTATGACCGCGTTAAGTAGTGTTATGACTGCGTTATACGTAGTGCTATGACAGCATTAAGTAGTGTTATGGCTGCGTGACATAGTGCTATGATTGCGTTACGTAGTGCTATGACTGCGTTAGAAATGTTTATGACTCCGTTAAGAAGTGTTTATGACTTCGTTACGTAGTGCTATGACTGCGTTAAGAAGTGTTTATGACTTCGTTACGTTGTGCTATGACTGCGTTAAGAAGTGTTTATGACTTCGTTACGTTGTGCTATGACTGCGTTAAGTCCTGTCTATTACTGCGTTACGTAGTGCTATGACTGCGTTAGAAATGCTTATGACTCCGTTAAGAAGTGTTTATGACTTCGTTACGTAGTGCTATGACTGCGTTAAGAAGTGTTTATGACTGCGTTTAACAATACAGTTCGATGTAATCGTCAGTTCGGTATAAGCGTGTTCGTTACAAACATAGTTTACTGTATGTGAGTTCCACTGTAAGTTACAAAGATAGTTTACTGTATGTGAGTTCTAATGTGAGGCGGATGGGCATGCAACTCCGATGCATGTCATAAGCAGCATCAGCCATGCCTTCAACTGGAATGAAATACGTTCCAGCCCCTGTCAACAGTATGTGGATGACCTGCTGTGGGATATCTGGAGTCCGTGTCGTGGTGAACTATTTAACCTAGTTGCCGGTGAGGCTCCCGATGGGAGGTACAGACAAACGTTCATATCTGATCGCCATTAAGACGTCATCGGTCAATCCTTAAACATATATGTGTCTTTCCATTTGAGATTCTCGGCTAGAACTGACCCCCAAGCAGCTTATGCTTGCAGTGAGTGAGTTTAGTTTTACGCCGCTTTTAGCAATATTCCAGCAATATCAGGGCGGGGACACCAGAAATGGGCTTTACACATTGTACCCATGTGGGGAATTAAACTCGGGTCTTCGGCGTGACGAGCGATCGCTTTAACCACAAGGCTACCCCACCACCCCTTGCAGTGAGAGTTGACCAATATTGATCCGATGGTTAGGCTCCGATGGCGTGTATTATGCTCATGCTTTCACCCCATGTTTGTCTAGTTGCACCGATTATGTACAGGTCCCACTGTTGTGTTTCATGCCTTTCTCAGCAATACAGCTTTATCACGACAGCCTGTAAACAATCACTGACAAACCGGTGGTCGATATAATGAGCAACATCCCAAGTCGTCGGGGATAGAGGAGACGCATTCCGCCAGGTGGCCTGATCAGTTAGTCTAATCTGAGGTCAAGCATTTATGACGCCATGAAGAATCAAGTTGGTATTACACTTGGGTCTCATCCGTGGGTCCAAAACAAGGGTTTAAGATCGTCCAAGGGGCGGTTGGGTAGCCTAGTGGTTAAAGCTTTCGCTCGTTCGCTCTTTAAGACCCGGGTTCGATTCCCAACATGGGTACAATATGTGAAGCCCATTTCTGGTGTCTCCCGCCTTGATATTGCTGGAATATTGTTAAAATCATACTCACTTAAGATCGTCAGGAAATTATTGTTGACATCGACTGTGGCGTAAAATAACAACACTCGCTTCATTCAGTCAAATGCTGTGTATATATTAGATTGTGTTTCTCTGTAGAACCATGGGTACACGGGCAGAGGAAGGGATGCAGGCTGGGTTCAGTCTCCAGCTGGTGATGACGCAGGGCCTAGTGATGCCCGCCGGCATCCTCCATCACATCGCCTCCATGAAGGAGCGGACAGTCCGGGATGATGATATATTTGTGTGCACGTACCCCAAGTCAGGTGAGCTTTCTGATCAATGGAAACTGCGCCTCCGTTTGATTCAGTGACATAATAATTCATTAAAATAGTTTGAAACTACTCAAATAATAATTATTTGCAACTTGCCTACACATGCACATGCGTGTCGCTGTATAGGTGCAATCTTCCTGAACGCGACGTTAAACCTCACCTCGCCTCACCCCCTCATCTCACCACGCCTCACCTCAGCTTACCTCATCCCATCACCCTCACCTCACCCCACTAGACTTTCACCTCAGCTTACCTCACCCCACCCCCCTCATCTACTCTCACCCACCTCAGCTCACGTCATCTCACCATGCATCACTCACTCCCACCTCACGACACCTCGTTGTTCTTGCGAGGACTAGTTTCTCTGTTGAGCTGGACACAGTGGTTCAAGCGTTCGCCCCTAACGCCGAACTCCCAGGTTCGATTTTCCACATGCGTGCAATTTGTGCTGTCAATTTCAACTGTTCTCCGTGATATTGCTGTGTCCGCCTAAAACTTCACCCACTCATAACAGACAGCTTGTGGCTTGTTGACTGAAACCTTCAAACCGAAACATAAGTCTCATTAACCTATTCAGACAATGACCTACTTTTCAGCTGATCACAATTTTCTCGTGTGAACGTAAAAAGAGACACCACAAACAACTATGGTTACACTGAATTCCAATTCCTTGTTTCATAAGAAAATAATATTTACAAGTTAATTTTAATTTTAAACTTTAATAACATTGTATTTCTATATTTTATGGCGAGGTGTAGGCAGCATGACCTTAACTAAGCCGTCACAGACTGCCCCTGTTTGTTGAGGTCGTAAAATGATTCACAATTCATCTGGCTCACTGGTTACACCTGTTATGTGTTTTTTTGCGCTTATTCAGCGTAGTTATGTAACGCACAATGTGATTGATATAATATCAATTCCGTACCAGACCGCCACACTTTTCTAGCGGCATAGCCTCGTTTTGAGTTGTCAGAGCACACTGTACGGCATAGCACACTGCACGTCGTGTTTGCAAGGATTAGAAGGAGCGTAGTGTTGCAATATACAAGTGCTTAGATGTATCAAATAATCCTGATTAATATTTATGTATCCAGTTGAATGATTTGGTCTAAAAATTCTGGACTGGTTATTGTACTAAGTTGCGCAATAGCACGGAACCCAGTCAGCAGGAAACGAGACTGTTGTGTAATCAGTGTTTTGACTTGATTATTTTAATGAAATATTATAATCAATTTATTATCTATTCAATAATATTAATGGAGTCACATTTAACTGTATTCATACAGGCACACATTGGGTGTGGGAAATACTGAACATGGTCGTGGCAGGGAAAGCAGAGTATGCCAAACACTGGCAGAATTCTTCATTCTACGAGTCTAGGACGGAGGAGGACCTTGACACTCTTCCTTCTCCCAGAATCATATTTACCCATCTTACACCAGAGTGAGTTCTCGACCAGTTTGTCATGAGAGCTATAAAAATAGATTGTTATCATTAATGGGATAAATGTATGAAACTTCAAGTTAAAAAGCGATGCTCATGCTGTTGATCACTGGATTGTCTGGTCCAGACTCGATTATTTACAAACAGCCGCCATATAGCTGGAATATTGCTCACTCACTCAATATGAGAACTGTTAATACTTTAGGAATATGTTTTAAGTGAAATTGTCGGGATTAGATAAACTGAAGACTGGCCCTGTGTATACAGACCGAAATGTAATCGTCCGAAAAGCTGATTGTCCGGTTTAAAGGGGTTATACGCCTTAATGGATTACATACGTATACTATTCACTTATTAAATGAATAAATGTTTGCTTATTTGTGACCCGTGAAGGTCCGGGTTAGAATGAACCTTAAGCAACCCATGCTTGTCGTAAGAGGCGACTAACGGGATCGGGTGGTCAGGCTCGCTGGCTTGGTTGACACATGTCATCGGTTCCCAGTTGCGCAGATTGATGCTCATGCTCACTGGATTGTCTGGTCCAGATTCGATTATTTTCAGACCGCCGCCATATTGCTGGTATATTGCTGAGTGCGGCGTAAAACTAAACTCACTCACTCACTCACTACTAATTAGTGCCAAACCAGCTATCAATTAATCAGTCAGTGAACTTGGCCCACTCACTCATTTACCCGTCCGACCCGTGATAATCCGGGTTAGAATGGTCTTCAGCAACCCATGCTTCCCACAGGAGGCGACTAACGGGATCGGCTGTCTTGGTTGATGGATGTCATCGTATCCCAAAATGCGAAGATCGATGTTCATGATGTCAATCACTGGATTGTGTTGTGCAGACTGGAACATTTACAGACCACCGTCACATAGCTGGAATATTGCTTAGTGCGGCGTTAAACCAAACCAAAACCAAAACTCACGAACTCACTCATTGTCCATGGTGTTTCTTGCGTTGAAAGCCTACTACCACAAGACATATGGAACCGGAAGTGTCGTGTTGTCAACGTTCAGAGAAATCCCAAAGACGCCGTGGTGTCCTTCTTTGTCCAACACACCAATCAGAACTGGGTGGACAAGTCACGTGATCCGGCCTTCGTGGGTTCCTGGGATAACTACGCTGACGCCCACATCAAGGGAAACGGTAATGTCAGTCACGTGATATGAGCACGGATATAACAACTATTTTTCCATTTGGGTTGTATGACGTTTTGCATAAAAGTCCATTATATTTGCATTGTAGTCACGTGATGCTTATTATCGTCCATCTGTGGTATTTCCGCCTCAAATATACTAGTATTTAGAACAAAAATTGTCAATTTGTGAAAGCTGTGAATATAGAAATGAGTTTTAATAAAAGCAATTTTGCCGAGCAAGCTCGCTGGCATCCATGTATACTCTGCAAAAATAGAAACGCAAAAGTGGTTATTTAATGTACACTTCATGCATTATATAAATAATTAACTGATTATAATAAATTGTTCAAATTTGACACAAATCATTGTAACTGACATAGGTTCGCACAATCGAATGTCAAAGTGAAGATCATTAATTTTGTTCTCAATATCTTGTATGCCCCCCATGGGAGTGAAAAACTGACTGGCATTGTCGCCCCATGGAACCAATCACATTACGACTTGTGACTTACGGATGGTTCACCCACTCTTCCTGCAGCGCTTGTGCAAACGGTTGGAGGTTCTGTGGCTTTTGCTGATGTAATCGCAGACGTTGATCAAAAGCATCCAATAAATGTTGGTTTAGGTTATGGTTTAGATCTGGAAGCCTTGAGGGCCATGGCAGCGCTTGGATGTTGTGGTTCCTCGAAACGGCCGTTGTCAGTACTAGTCTTGCCGTGAGATGTCGGGCGTTGCCGACGCGACGTTTGGTTGTTGCATAATAGGAAGCAGGTGTGGCCGAATAATTTCATCCGTAGAACGTTGTGCCGGTAAATTGCCCTGGCTGGTATGGGAGGTGGCGGCCCACATCAATTCCACTACCGCCACCACACCTGTCCACTTCCTGTATGCAGTTTCGGTAATCACCCCAGTAAACACGAACTCTTCCGCCTGTACGGAAACACAAAAACCTGACTCGTCACAAAACGTAACATGTCTCCAGCGCTGTTGTGGCCATACTCTGTGTCCTTGATACCATTGACGTCGCAGCCGACGGTGCTGACCAGTCACAATGACGCCTTGACGGTCGTCTCGTAAACGGTTCCTCACTGTCTGGACTGTCAATCCTGGTATCACATAAGTGACGAGGCCCGTGAAGATCCGGGGTACATTAGGTCTGACACATGGTCGGTCGGATCTGGTAACGGTTCCATATATTTGTGATGGTGCTTGGCGACATGTGGAAAAAATTGGCTACGGCCGGAGCCGCCTGTCTGTAGTTAGCCGATGACGTTGTTGCATTGAGGTGGTTTGGAATTGCGTTTAATCGATGCTCATGCTGTTGATCACTGGATGCATGTCTGGTCCAGAGGCTCTATTATTTACAGACAGCCGCCATATGGCTGGAATATTGCTGCCCACTGAGATACCATGCGGCGTGAAGTATAAACTCACTCCTCACACAGACACATTATGACTGAACCGATATGAACCTGTCCTTGTTGTACCCATTAATGCACATGGTCAGGCAGGGATCTGTTAACGGTTCCATATTTTTGTATGGTGCTTGGCGACATGACGTGGTCGGGGATCGGAGCCAGCGACCTTCCGGACTCTTGTTGCATTGAGCTTATGTCAATCGTGACATGTTTTCACTTTTCACTTGCTGTATAATTGTGATGACAGACAAATGAAAACCCATCGTTTCTAAAGCCCCGAAATTCATGTTGCATGTTCATTCCATGTTGGTGTGCCACGCGGTTGCGTTATATATATACTTCCTATCAAAAGTTTAGACTCACTAGTGTAAATATAGCCACTTATTTCAGTCAACTGTTCTAAACTACATTTTGCAAAACATTCCATACTGTTTAAAGGTGCTGTTTACACGTGGTTATTGTCATGAGGTCAATAAATGATAAAAATCAATGAAAATTGGCGAATTCTTAACAAAACTTTACACCAAAACCAGCTGTTCACATGCACGATATTTGCACATGCTTTTCAGCAATTTGATGCATGATCTTTGCGCAATTTCTCTGCATAAGGTTTGCAGTTGGTTCCCACAAATTAGTGGAGAAATCAATCTTCGATGTCACCATATATATATATATATACATAACATATAGTGTTTTAAGTGAGTC
Source organism: Haliotis rubra (assembly GCF_003918875.1). NCBI lineage: Eukaryota > Metazoa > Mollusca > Gastropoda > Lepetellida > Haliotidae > Haliotis > Haliotis rubra. The sequence goes on from NW_025767599.1 coordinate 304,348, forward strand.
TAAACTTTTGAAGGGAATATATATGACAATTTCAGTGCCATTTGATTCTGTGATGGAACACAGTCTCCGTTGGAACCGATTTCCACAGGAACACCCAGACGTTCCATTCCTACAAGTACAGTTTGAAGATCTCAAGAAAGTGAGTACTTTGCATAATAAATTTACACGACAACACTTCATATGAATAGCTTTGTTCATGTTCCGTCATGAACAATACCACGTAGTTTTGTTTTGCTTTGTTTGGTTGTGTGTGCTTTTTCTTTGTGTGTCTTTTGTTTTTTGTTGTTTTGTTGTCTGTTTTGTTGTTGATGGTGTTATATTATTTTGTTTTGATTTGGTTGTTTGGCCGAGGTGTTTTTGGTGGGGTGGGAATTTATTGAGATTGTTTAGTGTTAGATATTATTTTTTAGAATATTCGTTGTGTTAGTCAACAATAATTTGAAGTATTCCATGTCCTGATTATATTTATAATATTTTAAGGATGCTGTGCGGGAGGTTCGGCGCCTGGCTGAGTTCATCAACCGCCCTCTCTCTGATGACGTGTATGAACAAATAGCTGAAGCGTGCAGCTTTTCTAAGTTGAAATACGCTTCCGAAAACATCAAAGACCAAACGTTCCACAACCGATGGAGGGAAGGGTCAAGCGGCTACTTCAGGAAAGGTAAAGGGTGACGGGGCAGGGTACATTCATAATGCATTACAGTGTCCCCTTTCCGTTATTTGAGTTGCTGTTTTGATTTGGGTTTTTTGTTATATTTTGTTATTGTTTTTGTTTGTTTGTTGTTGCTGTTTGTGTGGGTCTTTTTGTTGTTGTTTTTTCGGTTATTTTTTTTTGTTTTGTGTTTGTTGTTAGGGTTTTTTGTTACTATTTGTTTTTGTTTGTTTTTTATTGTTTTTGTTGTTATTTGTTTGTTTTGGGATTTTTTGTTGGTTAATTGGGGTTTTGTTTTGTTTGTTTGTTGTCTTTGTTGTTGTTGTTGTTGTGTGTGTGTTTTTTGGGGGTTTTGTTGTATTTTTGTTTTGTTGCTTTTTGCGCCCAAATTCCATATTTGCAACACTGCTTGTAAAACTTCCTAAGATGCATTAAGGACGTTTTTGTGTTATTTTATATTTTGTTTCTTAATTGTTCTACCCAATTGTAAAATTAAGTACTCAAAACTGATCTACAAGAAATTTACTACTTGACTCTAGGTTTCGCCAAATATGTTTTCAAACACACTCAGTCATTTCAGGGGAGATAATTTATCACTCTTTAGTCAGTCGCCTGGGAGTATTGCCTGTGTCCACGTCTACCTATATATCTAGTTTCTAATAAAGTAGGGGCGTTCAGATCGTGATGTAAATTGCAGACCGACTTCTGTCTTCAGGTGAATCGGGAGACTGGAAGAACTGGTTTACTGTTGCGCAGAGTGAAAGGTTCGACGAAGTGTACCAGAAATTGTACAATCATCCATTTCCTTACTGAACGTTCCACTAATCCACGTGCATCACGTGTCGTAGTTCATGTTACCATGGTTACAGTACGGATTTGTCTCATATACAGACTACCAACATTTTGTCTTATTGACTCGCTAAGTCCCCCAAACGAGTGCGTGTTCCAGGTTTTCTGAGCCTCCGAGCCAAGATCTATTTCTTCTCGATTTTTGTCGATATACACCAAGGTCTTTGGAGATTTTTGCAACAACGTTTATATTTATGTGTCTCACTAACGATAAAACAGTCATTATCATCAAAACTGTTTATTGTCATTTGAATACAGTTTTCCACTGACACACTGCTTATAATTAAGTACCGCCTCCGTGGTGTATGAACGGTGTCAATACATATGGTCGGCTCGGAATATGCACAATGAAGTGGCGCGGCTTTATATTTTTGCATTCCGAACTAACCGATTACATTTTTTTTCGACGCACAGAAAAGAGATGCCTGTGAATGATTGGGGCAGTCATGACGAAAGTCATACTAGAAACCTCAATGCTGATTGGTTGATTTAAATGTTCTGGGTATCTAGGAGGTGACGTCAGATCTTAATCCAAACAGGTATAGTGTTGGAGCAAAAGATATTAGTTTGGATTGATGAAGCCTGATATTATGTACACTATAGCAGTCCTGGCATGAAAGCGGCATTGTCACCAGTAATCGTATCATGCGTCTGACTGGCAGGGTGTATGTTGTGCACAGACAAACTACCTGTTTATAATACCACATTGGAGTCATCTGTGGACAAATGCGTAAGCCCACCCATTCGTCACCACTCGCCCTTTCTGTAACCTCCCATTCGTGACCAATTTGCGTTATTCCGGGACAAGCCGAATAGCTTCTTGGAGGTTACGGAAAGGGGCGAGTGGTGACGAATGACCTCCAGGAAGACGGTGTTCGGCTTGTACCGGAAAAACACGAGTTGCTCACGAATGATGCGTGTCTCAGTCAGCTGATTCTTAGATGCGGCAGTAAAATCTTTTTTTTGTGGCATTTTTAGAAGATGGGAAGTACAATAAAAGACACTCTTTGTGGATAACAACTTCTTTTACACTCACGAAATAAATGAAGTTTTATCCATAAAGTTTGTTTATTAGTAGTAAAATCTTTACGAATGTCATCCCAGCTTCACCTCCATATGGGTTCTTTGAAGGCAAACCGTCACTGCATCAGATGAAGGGTGCAATGATCGTTTACGTAATCCCAAGGCCATTTGGGTTCTTTCAAATACGAAGCGAGAATGACAAAACGAAATATTTACGTTTGACTCTTTTATAATTAAAATGGTTACTAGCATTCGAACATACTCGTCAACAAACTGTACAAATTGAAAAATTAAACAGTAAAGCCCTAAGTGATAGGCATTCAGGGTGTTGGGGAAACCCAGGAGCTCCATGTGCAGTCTACATACATTATCATGGTGAACACCATTATCAGGGTGGACACATTATCAGGGTGAACACATTATCGGGGTGGACACATCAGGGTGGACACATTATCGGGGTGAACACCATGATCAGGGTGAACACCATTATCGGGGTGAACACCATTATCAGGGTGAACACCATTATCAGGGTGAACACATTATCAGGGTGGACACATTATCAGGGTGAACACATTATCAGGGTGAACACATTATCGGGGTGAACACATTATCGGGGTGAACACATCATGAACACATCATCGGGGTGAACACATTATCAGGGTGAACACCATTATCAGGGTGAACACATTATCGGGGTAAACACATTATCGGGGTGAACACATCGGGGTGGACACATTATCGGGGTGAACACATCAGGGCGAACACCATTATCAGGGTGGACACATTATCAGGGTGAACACATTATCGGGGTGAACACATTATCGGGGTGGACACATTAACGGGGTGAACACATTATCAGGGTGGACACATTATCGGGGTGAACACATTATCAGGGTGAACACCATTATCAGGGGGGACACATTATCGGGGTGAACACATTATCGGGGTGAACACATTATCGGGGTGAACACATTATCGGAGTGAACACCATTATCAGGGTGAACACATTATCAGGATGAACACATTATGGGGTGAACACCATTATCGGGGTGAACACATTATCAGGGTGAACACATTATGGGGTGAACACCATTATCAGGGTGAACACATTATCAGGGTGAACACATTATGGGGTGAACACCATTATCAGGGTGAACACATTATCAGGGTGGATATATTATCGGGATGAACACCATTATCAGGGTGAACACCATTATCGGGGTGAACACATCAGGGTGAACACCATCATCAGGGTGAACACCATTATCGGGGTGAACAGCATAATCAGGGTGAACACATCAGGGTGGACACATTATCAGGGTGAACACATTATCAGGGTGAACGGGGAATTCGAACGCACAATCACACAGCGTACAGCTCTGTTCATCGAAATCCGGCGTATCTGACGACTGCGCATTCCGACTTATGACACTAAATATATATACCTACAAGCTTCGTTGCCTGTCCGTGTACCTCTCGCTTAATGTACGTTTATAGTTGCAGGGAGGGGAGCCAGTTGTACACTATGAGTGAGTTTAGTTTTACACCGCCTTTAGCAATATTCCAGCAATATCACGGCGGTGGACACCAGAAATGGGCTTCACACATTGTACCCATGTGGGAAATCGAACCCGGGCCTTTGGCGTGATGAGCAAATGCTTTAACCACAAGGCTACCCCACCGCCTGCTACTGTATGTTAGTGTATGGAACAATCAGCTGATAGCGGTGTAACGTTAATTTGTGATTTACACAATAGATGCCTCATAATTAGTGGCATATGACCCTGTGTCCATGCAGACAGGTTACAAGCAAGGTGAAATTAAAATCTGTCTGCAGAAAATAGTTGGAAGGGTGACCGTAGCTGTCTGGAGCTTCGGTCCTCACCTCATACTAAAGCACATGTAGTACACACGGGGTCTCGTCTTTATAAGTAACTATATTCCAACTGTGCCTTTATTCGCCCAGCAGTAAATGGGTACCCGGGAGGATGGTATTGAACTGTGGCGGTTACCCTCTTGAGGCACACAGGCATCCTGGGTTCCATACTTCCTAGGAAGTTTACATCGATTGACACATACCTATGGGGAGAATCGAACCCGGTATTCGGTGTGGCGAGCGAACGCTTTAACCACTTGGCCTTCGCCACGGACCCCCTTTTGTATGAACTCAAGCAGTGAAATAGTTCAAATTAATGTATGTGTTTACAAAAATCTGTAATGGAAGAAACTGATTCGAAATCGACAGCACATTTTAAGTTATAATTATATCATTATCATTATATCAGATAATTTCAAATGTATCGAAAGAAAATTATTATTCTAGAGCTACTTGAAAATGGTTTGGTTTGGTTGTTGTTGTTGTTGTTGTTGTGTGTTGTTGTTGAACGCCGCACTCAGCAATATTCCAGCCATATGGCGACGGTCTGTAATCGAGTTTGGACCAGACAATCCAGTGATCTACAGCATGGACATGGATCAAGGCAATTGGAATACCATTACACACTTGAAAATGATATTCGTACGACCGACGCAATCCTGTAGGTGTATGGTTGTTTCTGGTTCCACCTAGTGTAGAATCTTTATTAAAAACAGACAAAGATCGGAGAGTTAAAATATACAGTGGGGAAAAAGAAACTACCTGTATACGACAATGTTTGTACATGTAACTCATTAGTCAATTTTCAGGTTTCAATTTTCACCATTGTTAAAAGATATCTTTAAAAATTTTGAACTTCGAATGAACACAAACAATACCTAAGTTATATTAAAATATCATTTCGATCAACGAAATATAAATGTTTACTGCCAATGAAGTCAAATGAGACAGCACAACGTTTACAACTGAATCTTGACCAAGATCTGACACAATAACTGAGAGATGAACAAGAGAGTCTGGACCAGATAATCCAGTGATTGACATCACTGTATCGATCTACGCAATGAGACTCGATGAAATACAATCAACCAGAACCTTGCCTGACCACCCGGTTCCATTCAGTCGCGTCTTACGACCAGCAACGGTTGCTGTGGATCAGGGTGCCGTTGTATAAAGCGATCTTAAGTAGCGCTACGCCAGTCGTAAGTCTATGTTATGGTATTGGAGTTACTATATAAGCGCTAAGATCGCTTTGTAGAAAAGAACCCAGTAATGCTAACTTGAGAAAGTGAGTGAGTTGGGTTTTACGCCGCTTTTAGCAATATTCCAGCAGTATCACTGCGGGGACATCAAAAATGGGCTTCACGCATAGTACCCATGTGGGAATCGAGCCCGGGCCCTCGGCGTGACGAGCCAACGCTTTAACCACTAGACTACCCCACCGCCCTCTTAACATGAACCATCATGGGTTAAACTACCCCATATTTCTAACTTTGAACCGCCATACAGCTGGAATATTGCTGAGTGCGGCGTTAAACAACCAACAACAACTGACTATGATGCTCCCTTATATAGTGGGCAAGCCAAGAGCCTCTTTTCGGAGCAAGCAACCGTACTGGGTTCGATTCCCTGCCCCATAACCGTGCTTATTGTTTGTACTTTATCACACAGTCATACTCCGCCGGCGCGGGTCGTTGTTCATGATATATATCAATTATTATAACTGAAAATATTGGTGTGGTTTTTGTGTGTGTGACTGCGAAGATACACAGCGTCCACTCACGCTATTGTTCACAGTACCGTTATACGCAGCTCAAGCCTTAGCGGATTAATACTCGCTACTGGCAAGATGATCTATAGGTCCTTATCATACAGTGCATCATGGCGTCTCCATCTGTTGGTTGCCTTGGAAACGGTCATTACAGGTTAACGCAACCGAAAATCAATACAAATAACGTGAAAAGCATAAGTTGGATGTTGATACTCGTATGTTCTGAAGAAATATATATCAGTTCATTCGTCTTTTCACAATTAATTTTACTTGATGACCAGTACTATTTATTTATTTATGATTCAGGTGATCGGGGACAATATACAAGTAACGATTTAAGTTATTAGGAGAGAGCATTTTTTCTGAGGTATCGATGGCGTGCCATGAAATCAGACGAAGGAATGTGACATAAACCTATTCTACAGTGAGTGAGTGAGTGATTATGGTTTTACGTCGCTTTTAGCAATATTCCAGCAAAATTACAGCGGGGAACACCAGAAATGGGCTTCACACTTTGTACCCATGTAGGGAATCGAAGCCCGGGTCTTGAGCGAACGCTTTAACCACTAAGCTATCCCACTGCCGTTGTACAAAAAGATTTTACCGCTGAGGTGATGTTAACTCCCTTTTAACAAACACAACGCGGTAACGTTGTTTTGTTAAACGCTAACCGACTGTGTTTGTAACGAGAGTTCATGTGTTAACAACACGCTTAAGTTTGCAGTTGGACAGCACTGCGCATGGCTCATGTTCAGTCAAGCTTGAAACCAGTTTAAGAACTAAAGCAGACAAACGACTTGATTATATATAACAACTTGCCATTGTCCGACTCCACATTCAACCGTGCTGAATGTGCACATATAAATGTACATACTAAACTAGATAAAGGACGTTAGCCCATAGACAGTTTCGTTTTAACATGCGTTGTCACGTACATACACGTACAAGACGGCGTATATTTAAATTTGAAATCTAAATTGGTGTTATAATTAATAAAAAAAATCTGAAATAAAAATCAAATTAGAATTGCAACGATTTCTCTCATGCTAACCTCCATAATCGAGACTGTCATATTGAGAAACATCTGCTCACGTCTGTGCTCTTGCGCAGTTGGCTACAATAACCGCTCCCTTGACCTTTTGACCGCATCAACTCAATATCCCAGTTTGGCGTCAGTCAGGTGTTGAGCAGCAACGAAAGGACAATCTTGACAGTTCGATCAACCATCCACAATGGCAGGAGGAGAAACAACAGTCCTTGTTTCCGTTGACAACAGTGACATTAGCGAAAAAGCCTACAGGTGTAAGTATGCAGGAATCAGTTGCACCTATATTGCAGGGAGTAATTAGTGAGATGCACAGTTTCAAATCACCCATTGTTTAAAATGTATGCTTTTCATTCATCATTTCGGTTGTTGTTAAGTTTCTAAATCATATTTAACTGGTTGATGATTAGAGCTATATCTGTGAATTGTTGTGTTCGTGGAGTTCAGGTATATGTTCATACTCAGGAATGCTGTTTGGTTTAACATACATATGGTCGGTTTATAATCCTGTCACCGATATAAGGCTTCGTTGGGGTATATACTAATAGGCAAGGCTCGGTGTTGAACTGTATGAGTGCGTGCATGCGTGTACATGTGTGAATGCGTGCTCCAGTGTTGTCTCGTATGGATCTATACCTGCTGTAGATACCGTACTTCCTCAATATAACGCTCGTGCTTCTAATAATTTGACGCTGACCAGGCGTTTAGAGGCTGGCATGCACCGATACCTGGAAACTGTTTTGTTTATTGCCGCTCAGAGTGGCTACTGACATAATCATATCCCAAATCTGCAGACATGCAAAAGATACCTACATTTGCAGGAAACGGTCAGTATCAATCGCCAACACATCACAGAGACCCTGCCTTTATATTTTTGACAGAACGTAATACCCGTGTGTGACGTCATTTTACGCCGCACTCAGCAATATTCCAGCTATATGGCGGCGGTCTGTAAATAATCGAGTCTGGACCAACAGCATGAGCATCGATCAATTGGGATATGATGACATGTGTCAACCAAGTCAGCGAGTCTGACCACCCGATCCATTCAGTCGCCTGAAGCATTGGTTCCTGAAGATCAATTCTACCCCGGATCTTCATTACTCAGTTGAAGTAAAGCAATGTTGGTCACGGAGAGTCCTTGGAGGGTGACCGTGGTTGGCAGCCTGACTCTTGAGAGTTGCCATGGCCCTCAAAGAGATCGTATCACAAACGTGATCGAAACTCCATACTTTAACATAGACTTACGACAGTCATAGCGCTACGATCGCTTTGAGGAACGGGGCCCAGGACTTCAATCTATCCTGCCCCACAACGAGGCACTTAGGCAAGTGAGCTTGTTCAAAATTGCTGCTGTTCACGCAACAGAAAATGGGTACCCGGTGGGATAAGACATGTGACTATAAACCTTCTAGAGCCTCACATGAAGCTCGGATTATCCGGAGTAATACTGTCCGTAGTCTCTCGTACAGACCCTGAAGCAAATATATCCAAGAAAGCCCCCGCAAGTCTAGAAAATGTGGCAAGTCTAGATTTCCTCAGCTTCAGGTGAAAATGAAGAAAGTCTCTGGGCTCCTTTTCATTATGTATATATCTTTTTACTATGAACGGGTTTTTTTCAGTAAAAATGTTCATTTCAGAGTCTAGTTGTTTGTCTATAATGCCCATTATGCTGTATGCGCTTAAAGCATGCCCGCAAGGCGGGTAGTCAGCGGCATTATTATTTATTAATATTAATAGAGGACATACGGTATATTGTAAGGACACTGGGCTTGCGTCGCCATCATCGATCGGTTAACTCAGCGTTGGTGTATCGAGTCATTAAAGTAGTTAGTTGTTAGTACACGATTCGTTATCGACCCGGCACAATCGTTGATAGAAGTAAATAAAAGATGGATGTATACGGGCCCTGATTGTATCCTTTATAACGTTTACTTTCATTTATTTTATTATATGGGTGGGGCATGTCTGATGAATGAAAGGGTTGTGGGGTAGCCTAGTGGTTAAAGCGTTCCTTCGTCTCGCTGAAGACCCGGGTTCGATTCCCGAAATGGGTACAATGTGTAAAGTCCATTTCTGGTGTCCCCCGCTGTGATATTTCTGGGATACTGCTAAAAGTGGAGTAAAACCATACTCACTCACTCATCAAAGAGTACACATACACACTATTCAATTGATTGTTCAGTGGAAACTAAAGTGTACTAGTTTAACAAAAGTGGGAATCTGCTTTTTACAGTGAGTATGGCGTTTCACCCTTTACGCAGTATCCCGGCAATACCACGGCGGGTGACACCAGAAAGGGCTTCACACGTCGTTGTCACAGCATATACAGTCTGTTTGCAGTGAAAACGTACATATGAATTTCACTTTAAGCGAAAAAGTGAATCAAATAAAGTGAAATTAAGATTGCGAATCCTCATAATTTTACCTTGCCAATTGAACATTTAAATCTCAGAATTTTATTCAACTTAGGATAAAAGTTGTTTAACAAACGATCATAGATTCAAATCGATATTACTGGTTTGTATTACAACAGGGTAAGCGCTGTAGTTGGAACAGTGAAACAAATGCACGTGCGGTACGTGAAGAGCGTTAACTTATAACAACCCTTGTCGTTTTCGGTATTTCATTTGATATGCATACCCCCTTGTAATACAACCCAATAATAGCGATGTGAAACAATGATCGTTTGTTAAACAACTTTTATCCTAAGTGGATTAAAATTCTGAGATTTAAATGTTCAATTGGCAAATTAAAATCATGAGGATTCGCAGTCTTAATTTCACTTTATTTGTTTTACTTTTTGGTTTAAAGTGAAATTCATTGGTACGTTTTCACTGCAAACAGACTATACGTAGTAGTACACGGAATGACGTTGCATGGACGTAAGGGTATAACACAAAACACAATTCAACATTGTGACGTGACGTGAACATGACATACCACAGCGTTAACCACAACGTTGAATTAACGTGATATGATAGCATTGTGACGTCACATTGTTAACTGGGTTGCCTGTCCGTAACTCGACTATTTCAAGGCCGCCTTGACCTTGTAGGAATTTTGCTGATCGTGCAGTTAAACAGCAAAAAAGTCTTAGCAGGTCAGTGGTCGGTCAGCTACCGCGGGCCTCACATGAATCATGACAATGGATTGTTCAGTGGAGCGACTCGGGTGTTGTTTGAATGGTGATATAAACTGGGTAAAAGAGTGCGAATGAATATAGAGGCTGGTGGCACAAGATGTCCACATCTTATAGTATCACACTAAACGAAAAATCATGAACGTTTCTCATAAATGCTCCAATACTTCATCAAGCATGAATATTTCCATCCAAGTATATTGCCATGAACTTGGGTCCTCCTCCATTGTCTAGTGGACAATCGTATCCCGGTAAGTAGGACAGTGGCACGACCCAAGTCTTCGTTGCACCAAAAACCTTGCGAGAGAGTCGGGCTCACAGTCCGTGTTTTGAATTGTAAGTAATTTTATAGTCCGTAACGTAATTAATAATATAAATGACGTTATAATGCTAAATTGTTTACATGAAAAAGCTTTCGAATGTGATTCTAAATTTGTGATAATGAAGTACTTTTGGAAATATTTGAACATCGTTTCGCTCAATGGCTGACATGTAGCAGATGCGCTGTTAGATCTGAATGCACACACACGCACTCACTCACTCACTCACGCGCTCACTCACGTCCATGGTCATCGCGTTATGAGTGAAACAATTTTAAAATGCTACGTTAGACCCACTTTTTATCCCACCTTATTTACAAACACCACAACGTGTTTCAGTGTACAATGTTCTCCGACACCTGACACCCCGTCAACTGAGTACTGTTTTATGCAGTGTTAAAGGTCAGTTGTCTCAAGTACATGAATACACACGCGCACCTCTCGTCAGTAACTGGGGTGGTAGGATAGCCGAGTGGTTAAAGCGTTCGCTCGTCACCCCAAAGACCTGGATCGATTCCCCACAATGTGCGAAACCCATTTCTGGTGTCCCCCACCGTGATATTAAGTGCATATTCAGGGCTCGATTTAGTGCTTTGTTGCTTGCACTTGTGCAACCTCATATTACAAAGTGCAACCTAGTAATTAGTCTAACTTGCACTAGGGTGCAAGTCAAATTTTGATTGGGTAAACTTCTGAATAAAACATCTAAATAATTCAATAGCATATTTCTAATATTACATATTGCAATAAAAACAGTGCAACTGGAATTTGACTGGTGCAACTAGGTTTTTATCTTAGGTTGCACCTGGCGCAAGTGGGTTAACATCTCTTAAATCGAACCCTGATATTGCTTAAAGCGGAGTGAAATACAAGCCGCTTACTCGTCAGAAACTGTTCGTTTCACCGAAACGCCAGTTTCAACTCTTACCAAATATGACCTATACTGTAAAGGAATTTCTCTGTTCAACACAAGCATCCATTCAATTATTTCGCGGCCACTTCAACCTGCTGCCAACATGTTTCAATTTGATATCAATGCATGCAGAGACCATATAATATAATCTATTATATTTCATATAACATAATCTGTTATATGGTCTCTGATGCGTGCTTGTTATTGAATGTACACCTCGACACTAGGTTTGCGCTGTCGGCGATATAGCAAGCCCGCTTTATTTGGTTCAGTAGGGATTAACGGTTTTGTATGTAGGTACACCATGTGTTGTATGGGAAATGTGTACATATGCAACTGTATCCTTTGTCATTACACAATCACGCCTGGACCGGTTCGCTATGCTCGTAACAGTTGCGCTAACTCCTGTCACATTGAAGACGGTGTTGGTGTCACGGGTGTATATGTCGCATTGGTAATTTGTGTTGAACGTGTCACGTATACAAGTCAATGTATGTCGTCTAGACTAGGCATGACGAAAGAGTCATGCTTGGAAACGACCTTGGACTTTTTCTTTATGTTAAAATTGCTTTGTTTGTTTGTTTGTTTGTTTGTAATGTCCCAGTTATCAGTACATGGTCGATTCTGATGAAAACACAACGACATCGTGAACATCGAATTACGCTGTGCTGCGGCGTGTTTGAAACATGTGAGTCTGACCACCCAATCCCGTTCGTAGTCTCTTGCGACAACCTGTTATAACGGGGCAGTGGGGTAGCCTAGTGGTTAAAGCGTTCGCTCGTCACGCCGGAGACCCGGGTTCGATCCCCATATGGGCACAATGTGTGAAAACCATTTCTGGTGTCCCCGCCGTGATATTGCTGGACTATTGCTAAAAGAGGTGTAAAAGTAAACTCACTCACTGTTCTAACAGATATTTTCATCGGATAGTTTAGTTTGTAAATTACTGTGGGTGCAAGGACCCCGAGGTGCCTTGGTAGCAATACATGTCATCGACTCGACACAAGGGGGAAATATTCTCTCCTAAATAATAGACCCGTGAAGGTCCGGGTTAGAATTGGTCTTCATTAACCCATGTTTGTCGTATGAGGCGACTAACGGGATCGGGTGGTCAGGGCGCTGACTTGGTTGACGCATGTCATTGGATCCCAATTGCGCAGACCGATGCCCATGATGTTGATCACTGGATTGTCTTGTCCAGAGGCTATCATTTACAGACCGTCGCCATCTAGCTGCAACACTGCTAAGTGCGACGTTAAACAACAAAGAAATAAACAAACAAACATCATATGCCATTTTCATCTGATGCAGGGTATCTCAATACGTTCCATCGACCCAACCACAAGCTGTTCCTCTGCCACGTGCCTGAATACTGGGGGGACGTTGGACATATGATGAGTGAGTATGGCCTACCGTACCCTGATCTGTAAAATACCTTCATGTAAAATACTTTAATTTCATTGGTGAATGACGCTTTAACAAGTTTCCGTGTCACCCCTCCCAGGAGGGTGACAACTGGAACAAATATTACCCGCTGCCACGGTAGCCGCCAAACTCTCCGCCGAGAAGCTGTATCGCTGACAATCATATGACGTCATAATATGACGCATGCAGTGCACGGAGTTCGAAAACCGTTCGCTTAGCTGTTTTTGAGTTCACTATATGTACACATTTATTTAACCGACTTTCACTGCTTTATTTAAACTATTTCATACATTGAATCGTTTGCACTCTCAACTTAAACATAATCAACATTTTTATAGCATGTGGTAGCTTGTCAGAAGATGTTTCACCGAGACCATATAATATACTATTGTATGGTCTCTGGTTTCACTGATTTTATTAATTCAGTCGAGAGGCATTTAACATGGCGGTAATATAAACTTCTCATACTTACATACATACTTATATGACCCGTGAAGATCCGGGGTAGAATAGGTCTTCAGCAACCCATGCTTGCCACAAAAGGCGATTATTCTTGTCGTAAGAGGCGACTAACGGGATCGGGTGGTCAGGCTCGCTGACTTGGTTGACACATGTCATCGGTTCACAATTGCGCAGATCGATGCTCATGCTGTTGATCACTGGATTGTCTGGTCCAGACTCGATTATTTACAGACCGCCGCCATATAGCTGGAATATTGCTGAGTGCGGCGTAAAACTAAACTCACTCACTCCCCTACATACTTATAGTGCTACCAGCTAGGGCTGTGCAATATTACCGGTAAACCGGTATATTCCGGTACAGGATCTCGCAATACGAATAATATCGTACTACCAGCCCAACCCTGACCTTCCGCCTATTAAACGAGGGCATGATGAGACATGGTAAGTTCCCCCAAAGTTACTATACGCCTTGATTTGTAGTTCAACTTAATGCTGGTTTTGGGGTGTGTGTTTCTGTTACAGGCCCTGGTCGGATAAAGGAAGTCATAGAAGAGACCAATGCAAATACGAAAGTGATTGAAAAAAAATTCAGTGACATTTCTGAACAATTTGGGGTAGGTAGAAAAACAGTTTCATCGATATATCTTGCATAATGATTTAGTGATTTTAATGATTTAGGTGGTGTAGATAGTTGGACAGAGCATTCGCTTACAATTGACTTGCCCTTGCATGTGTTTTTAACAGGAACCAGCGGTAAGTCAGGACACACATACCTTTCCCCGAACACCTAGCAATATTCCAGCAATATCAAGTCGGAGAACACCAGAAATGGGTTGCACACATTGAACCCGGAAGCAAACGCCTACTCCATGTAACAGAACTGAAGTTGTGCAGATTTCAGACACTTGACCTTTTGAAGGCTCTACGAGCACTGATATGGTACTGAAAGTCTTAGAAATAGTTGAACCAAGATTCGAACCCATGATTTCCGGCAGGCTCTTCCGTCGACTGGCCACCCAAGCCCATCTTACGATAATAAGTTATTCACTTGAAAACACGTTTGAAATCGACTTGTGGTTAAAGTGTTCGATCGTCACGCCGACGACCTGAGTTCGATTCCCCACAAGGGAACACTGAATTAAGCCCATTTTTTGTGTGTATCCTCTCAGTGATATTGCTGAAATGTTTCGAAAGCGTCGTAAAACCATATTCACTTCATTGCAAAGTTTCAGTAAGACACGTTGTCTGCTTTCTGTTTATTGTTTTACGCCCTACCCGGCAATATTCAAGCTATATGGCTGCAGTCTGTAAATAATCGAGTATGGACCAGACAATCCAGTGATCAACATCATGGGCATGAATAAATTAATGAATCTGAGACATGTATTTACTGTAGAACTCCGCGCATCGATAGGTTTCGCTCTTTTAGTGATAATATATTTCAACGCAGTGCTTTGAGCTTGCGATACGATACTTGTAGTTCAATGTTCAAACAGTGAGTGAGTGAGTGAGTTTAGTTTTACACCGCACTCAGCAATTTCAAGCTATATGGCGGCGGTCTGTAAATAATCGAGTCTGGACCAGACAATCCAGTCATCAACAGCATGAGCATCGATTTGCGCAATGGGGAACTGATGACATATGTCAACCAAATCAGCGAGCCTGACCACCCGATCCCGTTAGTCGCCTCTTACGACAAGCATGGGTTACTGAAGGCACATTCTAACCCGGACCTTCACGGGTGTTCAAACAGTAGTATTGTCAAGTCCAAATGTAACGCTCAATTTGAAAAATATATTTTAAGATATGGTTAATTTATTCAGATGTATGGAACATGTTATCTAAATGTTTTACCAGACCATCGGGCTGACTAGCTGTAAATTTAGACCGTCAGAAATCTAGCCCGTCTCGGGCGGCCGAACGGGCCTTGTTTCATTCACTGGTCACACCATTCGTGACCAACTCGTGTTATTCCGGGACAAGCCGAATAGGTTACGGAAAGGGGCGAGGGGTGACGAATGTGGTCACACCTATCATGAGCATCGATCTACGCAATAATAATTTTTACTTTGACAATTTTCAGGTCAGTGCCGAGTTTGAAGCACTGAGGGGTCAGGAAGTGTGGAACGAGATATGCAACCAAGCCAAGAAGATTAATGCTAACGTCATCGTAATCGGTACCCGGGGGATGGGCAAGATCAAGCGCACCCTGCTCGGCAGCGTGAGTGAAGGCGTCCTTCACCACTGCCACGTCCCCGTCCTCATCTACAAGGAGTAACGTCACTCATTTCCAGCTCAAGCTTCGTGTCGTAGCAGAGAGGTTTAGATAATAAGCAGAAACGTTGACTCATTATGTAGATTGACGGAATCTTCTGTCTTATAAACACACATTTCTAGATATGTTCAATTGTATAATAAACTCAATTACACATACTGAAAGACAGATTTAGGGATCATGAAAAATATTTTTGGGAGTGAGGGAGCCTACAATTTTATGAAAAATATCCCCAAAATATTATTGATCCTTTAAGGGACGGTTGGGTAACCTAGTGCCTAATACGTTCGCTCGTCACCCCGAATACCCGGGTTCTATTCCCCACATGGGTACAGTGTGTGAACCCATTTCTGATGTCCCCCGACATGATATTGCTGGAATATTCTTAAGAGCGTCGTAAAACTAAACTGACTCACTTTTGATACCTAATAAATAAACACTGACCCAATTTCTCACTGAAAAAGGATGCCTTAAAAACCATCTGGGTACCTAACTTTGTTGATTCAGTATATGTTTGAGATAAGCGATTTAAAATTAATTTTAATAAGGTTTGAATTTATTTGACCATGTTCACTTGTTGAACGGTGAGGTAACTAATTTATAATATCTGCTAGGTCGGTGTAGTGAATGCTGGGTACACTGTAATATCAATACATCATTCTGTACTGCATCCATGTGCTAGCTGTTGATCAGATACTATTACTGTAATTCCAGTTTTTAGACTATTTACGGTAGATTTGTACAAGTATATGTTTGCAAACCTGTTATTATACAAACACGGTGATAGTATTTTGTGCATTATACCAACATGTGACACAGCATCCAAATGTTTTACTCAAAGTCATAACGCCAGACCGCGCCGCCATCTTTGGCCACATTTGACGTCACACTGAGGTTACCATGGCGACAGCACTCAGCAAAGATGACGCTGGCAGTCAAGTCCATTCATTGACATATTTCTGTATAGTGTTCTGAAACATTCTAGCGGGTCCCCTGTATTAAACACACTGTGGACCAATGCGACATACTGCACTACATCACATGCCTCAGAGGTGTATCAACTTGTCCGAGAATGTGCATTGATTATTAATGATAAACGTTAAGATCATTTTCATTCCTGTTTCTTCTAAATCGTTGACAAGATATGAATACTGATAAGGGACCAGTTCGATATTAATCTATGTCGGATGCAAAACTTTTTTTTAGTAATTTCCCCAATCCCGAAAAACTCTGAAAATAATAAAAATTAGTGGCTATTCTTGTTTTCGCAGCCTTTTCTGAACGTTTATAAACCGAAGTTAAATTTCTAGGTGTTCAAATTCATTTGCCAGGTTTCTGTAGATTAAATCTACCACTCAGTATTACGCACTGAAAATGAAGGATTTACTACCAATACCGCCAAAGACAAAGCCCATGAAATGGCGGGATACATTTAAATCCTACTAGCATAATAACAACAGAATATTGGACAATATGATTGGAATATATGATTTGGTTTAGTTACTCTCCAAAACATATAGAAATCAAGTCAGTATATTTTTGTCTGGTGGAAGGCTACAGAGCAAGTAGCATCCCGACTTCCCCTCTTATGAAATTAACATATCTGAAAATCAAACCTTTGTACCGGCCCCAAAGAGTGTACTACATTTCTTTTCAAATACAAAAATATTATGCACACTGTTTATAGAGTGCGTGTATGAAAGATGTTTCTACCTTTTAAGTTGATTTTCATTGATTGATTGTCATTGAAAAATGTGATATGTCTGTGATGAATGCCAGTCGAAAAATGTTAACAATGGAAATGGACATCCAGTTCATGTCCAAGATGGCGACCAATTTAATCCTTCACAAAAGAAATCCGAACAATAAATATATTTAGCAAAGATACTTGTTTATCTGTTTTGCCAACCTGGTTATCCACAGTGAGAACGGGTTCAAACATCCCCAGCTGTTCGTAGTGAGTGAGTGGGTTTAGTTTTTCGCCGCACTCAGTAATATTCCATCTATACGGCAGCCATTTGTATTTTATCGAGCCTGGACCAAACACTGCAGTGATATACACTATGAGAATATATCTACGCGTGGGAACGGATGACATGTGTCAACCAAGTCAGCGAGACTGACCACCCGATCCCGTCAGTCGCCTCTTACGACAAGCATGGGTCACTGAAGATCAATTCTAACCCGGATCTTCACGGGCCTGCTGGTCGTACGAGTCGACTTGATTGATTGGGTTGTCACGATCGGAGATTTGGTTCATTGGATGTCGTCGTGCCCCAGCAGGGTCGGTTGTTGCTCACAATTTCGATCACAGGACCGTCTGGTTCATAATTGTAGTTATAGCTAAAATACATGGAATTATCATGAAACGACCATTATCAGAAATTTGCGGGCCGCTGCAAATGATATTGGACCTCTCAACCTTAACGACGTGCCACTATCAGTTCTGTTGTGTTCTGTTGTCAAGTGACGTCATAGTGGTTGCGTGGGCTTACGGTTCATTATAGCTAAAATACATGGAATTATCATGAAACGACCCTCCCATTATCAGAAACTTGCGGGCCGCTGCAAATGATATTGGACCGCTCAACCTTAACGACGGGCCACTATCAGTTCTGTTGTCAAGTGACGTCATAGTGGATGCGTGGGCTTACGGTTCATTCGACATTAATTGGCTTTCGACTGGCAGATATTCTGGGTCAAACAAGTCAAAGCAACCCGAATTCCCGCTTTAAATAGCGGCAATATTGGCTTTCTTGTTGGTGCTAACCTTAACCATTGCACTAGTAAGGCTGTTGATGGACCAAAACCGAACACTGACATAGTTTGACATGTTGCAGGCTATGGTCTTGTCAAAGGCCAAGGTCGAATATCGTCACTTTCTCTTGTGCCGTCACTTGAATTGTTCGATGACGTAATTACATTCGGGCAGTCAACCCCGTCAGAAGTTAATTTGGGTAAACTTAAGCAATAATAAGGGTAATGCTATTTTTGAGGACATTATCATTTGCAGAAGCCCGAGGTCTTCCATTAACAGTTGAAAAAGACCGAGTGAGTGAGTGAGTAAATATTCACCGTCACATCGGCAGTATTTCAGCCATATCGTGACGAGAACAAATTAAAAACCTGTCGTTGATGGACAGTGAGTGAGTACGGTGTTACGCCGCTTTGAGAACAAATTTTTAGCAATATTCCAGCAATATCGCGGCGGGGGACCATACTAGGGTCCAATGGGGACTTACAGTACCTCTGCTACCTTCATGGACCCTATCTAGATTTACATCATTCCTACAGGTGAAAGCGATTGTCAAGCAAATTAGCCGTGCATTAAAAGATCAAATATTCTACAATTAAATTTTGGAGATGAAATGAATACTATGGGACTTACGTACCCTCTGAGGAGCCAACTATTTTACGCTACTTCAACATCCTTTCAAGGTACATCCACTAACAGTTATACGTGTATACTCATTGGATCAACTTCAGCCATTGACGATTATTCTATTTATCTATTGACAAAACATATTCGGTGATTTATGTGCATGTACTTGCACCTCTCTTACTCAGTGAAGCTTCACCTTATCAATCATGTTTGACTCCTCGATACTTAAATTGGTCTTTCTTCCTCACTCGTTTTGGCATACTTGGCGCAGACATTTTACAACCTCTTCTCTCGTTTTACAACCTCTTCTTCTCCGCGAAGATGGGAGGGCAAATTTCAAGGGAGACTACTCTATTTAGGAAACTGGGGCTGTACGCATCTCCATTGCAAAAGAGTCCAAACAAATTTGGTTCTTTGAGCGGTTGTGGAAGATGACCTTATGTAAATATTGTTGAGAAACCAATGTAAATATTTTTTGAGGTAACAGTGTGCGTCTGAATCAGTATGCCCTATGTCTGTGACAGCACATTTGTGAGTGAGAGTGAGTTTAGTTTTACGCCGCACTCAGCAATATTCCAGCTATATGGCGGCGGTCTGTAAATAACCGAATTTGGACCAGACAATCCAGTAAATTAACAGCATGAGCATCGATCTGCGCAATTGGGACAATCATAGGTTGCTGAAGACAAGTTCTAACTCGATCAGATCTTCACGGGTGCACATTTGCGGATAAGTCGAGTAAAGTTCCTGGGTAAGTTAAATTGTGTAAAATTCGGTTTCCATTCTAAACGTCAGTGAAGTACATGTATGTTTAAAAGTATAAAGGTATTTCAAAGATACACTCTCGACCTGAACACTGGCAAGTCTTCATTAACTCATGCTTGTCGTAAGAGGCGTCAGGTGGTCAGGCTCGCTGACTTGGTTGATGCATGACATCACATACCATGGATGCTTATGAAGATAATCATTGAATTGTCTGGTCCAGTCTTGATTATTTACAGACCGACGTCATATTTAACATTTTGTGTGTTTTTGGTTGTTGTTTTTTTTAATTTGGGACTTTTGCTCACATACTTTATAATCTTTATGAATCTGACTTGGCCGACTCGTATGAATGATAGGGGGCGCCCTTATCTTGTGTCATTTGTGACGTGTTCTTGTTAACAGCGAAATAAAATATTTAAACGTGATGACGTTGTATATTGTATTTTATGACGTTGTTATTGTATTTTGTTACAATGATCCGAGTGTTATTTTGTATGGTTGAGAAAGGGACAGTATGGTCGTGAGGCTACCGCGAACGTTTGCTGCCAACATCTATAAAATGGTATCCTTCTTCTGCTGGAAACACTACTCTACACTACTCGCCAAACAAACAAATACAAGGACAACCTGACTAATTACAGAGTTGTTTTTTCCTAGCGAAGGTACGAGCAAGGTGTGACTGCCATTTTTTCATTTCGAAGGACAAGGCCGATATCGTAATTCTAATCAAACTGTCATGAAACATCAGCTTGTTAATCAACGATCCTTTGCCGTATTAATCGGAAATCATAGATCTACGGTATGTAGTTACATTTAACTGCTACTAATGTTAACTGTGAACCTTTACCATGTTGCCTTGTATTACTTTATACCTAATTAAAGACACCCTGATCGTGGCAATCGCCGCTCTCTTAAATCCTGTATCAACTGGAAGTATGACAAAACCTCAGTACAAATCTTTTTTTCGTTCGCCGAACGAGGTTTTTCGTTCCTTATCTTTTCTTGTTTGATTTGGCTAAGTGACGCAGTACGTGACAAAATTCCACTTCTAGACAAGGGAGGTAACTCTAGTATACCTACTGTTTGAAATGGCCGACAAAGAGATTAATCTGACTCAAGTCATGGGCATACACGATGTGAAATAAAGACACATTTTGTTCAGAAATATACACGTAGGCAATCAAACTCGCAGTAAAATGCAGACTGTAGTTTAAAGATTGTCAGGTGGCTTACATGTTAGATTTGAATAATGTTTTAAGATTTTTGTACATTACCGTTAACTCCCCTGCCACAAGAAGAGAAATTAACAACCGAAATGTATACTTTTCACATATATGTAAGACATGTAATAAATATATTATTACATATATTCATTACCTACTCCTCCAGACATACATCTTGTACAAAGAGAGTTCAAATTAAACGTCTCTGAAACTGCGACATAAATTTACATTAAATGTATGAAAAGAATTTTACAAATTAAATAGGTTAAATATCCTTCAGTTTGTAGCAATGGTTTCACTTGCTGTGTCTGCTCTGTTATATAGATGCCACAAACCACATCCGTGAGTCTACTTAAGTGAATTTATACAGAAACATTCCATATATATCCATTGTTTTATTGATGATTTCTGTGAAAATTTCGAATGGTTAAGATTATATAATCATTCATCTGACATCCCTTCTGTCAACTATACCCGTGAAGATCCGAGTTAAAATCGGTCTTCTGTAAGACATGCTAATCGAAAGAGGCGACTAACGGGATCGGGTGGTCAGGCTCGCTGACTTGTTTGGTACATGCCATCGGTTCCCAACTGCGGAGATCGATGCTCATGACCTTAACTCTATTATTTACAGACCGCAGCCACATAGCTGGGGTATTGCTGAGTGTGGCGTCAATCAAACAAACGAGCAAACCTTCTGTCAGAAAAAGAAACCCCTCTCATATTAAACAGTTTTCTACTTTTCACGAAATTTAGAATTGAATGACCAATGACAATGACCAAACCATTAAACGACTCGTCGAGGATTTAGATATGCTAAAATAAATTCGTTTTTAAAAAATAAAGCGTTACCAAGACAAGATTTTATTAGGTCAAAGACTAATACAATAAAGGCTGTTATCAATACACAGTTAGAGGCGACTAACGGGATCGGATGGACAGGTTGCTCTCTGCGTTGACACGTGTCATCGTATCCCAAGTGCGTAGATCGATGATCACTAGATTGTCTGGTCCCGATTATTTACAGAACGCCGCCATATAGCTGGAATATTGATCATCAACGAACAAAAACAAACATGTATTAACATGTTGTTCACGTAGGTATTTAACACTTTCTAATTGCCTTCATTGCGTAATCTGACCTGAGTCATCTGCCTCCATAAACTTGATGTTAGGACGTTGTGTTGATGACAATGAGAAGAAAAGCAGGAACTCAGCCAGGAACGGTCGAACCTTTATTCACACTAGCTTATTAATCAGAAATTTGACTTTATGTATATATCTGCCTATATGAACACCATCTAATATCTAGTCTCAAAAAGCAAATCATTATGTTCACCTTGACCTGTGGCGGTGGGGTATCCTAGTGGTTAAAGCGTCTGCTCGTCACGCCGAAAACCCGGGTTCGATTCCCCACATGGGTACAATGTGTGAAGCCTATTTGTGGTGTCCCCCGCCGTGATATTGCTGGAATAAAACCATACTCACTCACCTTGACCTACTTGTTCATTTGAGACAATCACGTTTCTGTTCATGCTTAATCAGTGAACAGGAACGTTTTAACAGTTTAATTAGGAGTAAATAAATTGCAAATTGTCGAACAAAAAGATATGTTGTAAACGTCAGTGCTGTGACTTGAGCCAACAAAAACAACGTACATTCCTGACAATTAACGAAATTAAGCAACGACAGTAACATAAAGTCAAGTGAAACAAAGAAAATATACTAACGTGTTTTGTATCAGACATCTGCAGTATACAACTGAGGAAAAGCTAATACAAACTTCAGA
The DNA here is from genome assembly GCF_003918875.1 of Haliotis rubra. Taxonomy (NCBI): domain Eukaryota; kingdom Metazoa; phylum Mollusca; class Gastropoda; order Lepetellida; family Haliotidae; genus Haliotis; species Haliotis rubra. The sequence continues at coordinate 327,260 of NW_025767599.1, forward strand.
ATGCCATGTTCCAGAACCACCAGTGAACCGTGACGTGTTTGTTGTTTTCACCACACCCGGCAACACTCCATCTAGATACTAGCCATATGTAAATTGTCAAAGCAAATCTGGAGCAGTTAAGTCTGTTTTACGAGCAGCTTGTCGCCATTGTACAGCCAAAGGGTTGATCACTGAGCGGGCTGATCAATACAGTCCAATATTTTAGACTCTTGTTTTTTCAAGCACAGGGGATCAATATTTCAGTGTCAAAACAGTAAAGGATCTTTTTATCATGTTAATTATCATTTTATTATAGATTTTTTAAAGGAAAAGAATTGTTTGGTAAAGTTTGAATAATATCTTTTGTAAATAGATCAATGGTATTTTATAACTGGTAGTATATGAACTAGCAACTGCGATTGTTAGTAGGTATATCCTCAAAGGAGTTTGAAGTACCGTAAAACTATTGTCCTCCTTGGAGGATACATAAGACCACGTCTTAAAAAGTGCATGTATTTCTGCCACATTTTTGTTCATGAGAATATGTGTTCGTTTGATCTTTGGCTAAATTTGTCATATTCGCCAACATCTGAATAGACGATGTAAATCCGGCTTGGGTCCATGCAGGTAGCAAAAGCACTGTAAGTTCCCATCGTCCCTTGTATTGTGATCTACCTTCAGTTGTTGGTGATCTATAGCAGTGTAGGAAATAAGTCCCGTCCGACCGCCGTAGAGGGTCTAGATTTCTGACGGACGGTCTAAATTTACAGCTAGCCAGCCCGATGGTCTGGTAATGTTTTTAGATATTCCATCACAGGGTGGAAGCGCTGTTCTCACGAAATGTGGAGTTGCCCCAATAGCAACTCCATTTCCTCGCTGGACAGTGAAAGAAGGACATGTGGCGCAAGAGTAAAGGTAGGTTTTTCCTCGCATTTTCAATATTTTGCAAGTATATCAGGTTTTGCCATTTGGCAGAAGGATCTAGAAAGTTACAGATCTTTCTGTAATTGCTTAACACCCTCTATATTTACTGCAATTGTGCGATAGGCGCGGGCACCCTCCTGAGTATCGAAACAAGATCGCGGAAAATGATCGTTTCAACACGAAATATGACATCCTCAGCAGACACACCTTTTTTTGCTGTCAATTCTTAGATATAGTGATTTTAGGTCTTCATTCGCAGTTTAGGCTTTAATGCGTCAGTATTTTTTCAATGATTGTCGAAAAATCAATCTGTACATTTTATATTGAGCTGTTCACGTTTAGCAAACAAACTGTCCATTGTGTTGTGATTTTACTGTCCAGGAGTTGACAGTTTATAGTTTTAACCGTCAGGTCATCAAACGTTATTCTAGAGATATTTGTTGTGGAGAGGAATGTTTTGTTACTGCCTACCTGGCGTATATATTACGATTTTGTATCTTCAAGTACGATTGTACACCCTCATTGCAGTTTGTACCCTGTCTGGGATTTATTGGATGCAAACCTATAAAAACACATATTAATTTGTTTTAAAAAAACATGCATTCGTTTCACTTCAGCTGTACTTGCCAGCGTAAACACGACATGAAATCGAAGCTAAACAAGAGTGACCTCCCTTTCAAGTCACTTTCGCGCGTACAACCGAAAGTAATTTATTCCAAATCGTGACCGTAATATGTATGTTCATTGATGATAGATATAGATCAAGTACTTCGGCAGATGTCGTGAAAATACAACGTAACCTGATTGGCTAATTTTTCCGGTCTTTATCGTCGGGTTCCCTCATATTTTCCCGGTTTCTACCCATCTTATCCGATTGCTTCCCAACCAGTGGCATCATGGCGGAGCGTTCGTCGGGCTCACATGGGCCAGGATTCAAACATTTTACAAAATTATGTACGATCAGAAGTGTATGTAGTCGTTACGCTATCAAAAAACGAGAGGTTTGTCCAGATAGACGATGGGCGAGCCGGTGTTGATTGACAGCTGAATATGTCGAGGGCGAGACACAATATTCAGCTGTCAATCAACACTGGCTCGCCCATCGTCTGTCTGGACGAACCTCGAGTGATTGGATAGCGTAACTGGTTTGTACCATGCCCACATTGCGTGCTTTCAAAATCTGCGCGGGATGTTTTGAATTTGAAATCATTCCGTGTCACACGGCCGCGATGTCAAGTCACGAGTGTTATAGACCTTACATGGTCACAAATAATGGACGAAGTTGACAATAATAGACTGGAATGGGATGATACAATCGAAGACACATTTTTTCCGCAAGCTGCTGAGGTTATGGAAACTCAATCAGCCGTGTTAGATGGGTTGACTCAATTGTCAGTATCGAACACAGACGATGGTGCCACGTTTCCTGAACTTTAAAACTATACACTTTACTCAGATCATTAAAAATTATGATGTAGACACGAGCTCTCGTTTTAGAATGAAGTAACTACTGCAAGGTTTACATTCGATTGAGACTGTTTTATGTGCGTGGGAACAGTAGGCGTGGCTTGCTAACCTGTAGTGAGCCAATCAGATAGCCGCGGTCAAGGGTTACTTCAAGCAGTGGTGTTACTATTAGATATCATGGCGGAGCGTTCATCGGCCATAGGATTCAAACATTTTACAAAATGATGTACGATCAGAAGTGTATTAACAAATATACATCTACCCGAGGAATAAACAAGACCAGGTTATTCCAAAGTATGTACATTGTTCATACTATCATTCAGATATTAGTATTGCACATTTGGGTAAAGCACATTACTAAGCATCTGAAAATCAAGGGACATCTAACCAATGTTGAATGTGCGAAATCAAATACAATAATGACTTCCTTTGTTCCCACCGGTGGCACCAACAGCGATATGGACAAGTCAAAGGAAAAATCCAAATGGCACAATTTAATGAGAAAATGAACTTGCCAATCTTATCTGCAGACCTTATGAAGACAGTCAAAACTGTGTTGAAGTCGATTGATTATAAACACCATTCTGGCATTCAGGAATGTGTCAAATTTTCTTTCTTATAAAATAAGATTGTACACTTTTGACACATCAAAATACACTTCAAACCACCATGAATACACTTTGCAGACAAAGGGGGTAGGCAGGTCTGTTTTTGTACATAGTCTGTGGTTAATATATGCATTAGTTTGATATGTTTAAGGTTTCAGGAAATGAATTTGAACCACTGGACGAGTCGCATATATCCTTCAATACCAGTTGTTTGTTGTCAAGCACACCAAAAAAAAGAAGAAACCCGATGGAAACCGAGTGAAAACATTGATTTCACAATGGTCTCGTTTCCTGCTGACTGGGGTCCGTCCTATTGCGCAACTTAGTACAATAACCAGTTCAGAATTTTGAGACCAACTCATTCAACTGGATATACTGAAAGGCAAAAGAAACGTCGTAATATTAGAAATGACATTTGAGTATCAATGGAGTATTTGAACCTATTTTTTTAAATATACACTAGAAGTCAAGTTTGAGGAAACATGAATCGTGGTCGTATAGCCTGCATTGCCCAATAAAGTATTGTTTGAGATTGAAGTTAGAAATGTTTTTGGTTTTTGGAGAGGGAAAAGTTCCCACAAACACAACATTGAAATCGAGATGCACGTGCATCATATATGCATTCAGGCATAAATTGCCGGCTTGAATGGCAATCGTTCACTTGTTTTCTGAACACAGCATCTATGACTAGGTTAACGAGAGATCAACCACAACAAGCTATTGGACGTCTGCACGCTTATCAACATGCTCGAGTCATTGCTAATGACTTCAGTTGCAGCGTACGAACGATAGAACGTCTTAGAGTGCGATACAACGCCACCAGCAGAACTGATGACCGTCCACGTAGTGGTCAACCCCGTGTAACAACACGTCGCCAGGACCGTCATATCGTCCATCAACACGTGCAAGACCTATTCGCAAGGGCCAGAGAAACAGCTTGGGTGACCATAGGAAACCACCAGCGACCAGTCAGTGACTTACCATTCGGCGACGTCTCCAAGCCAGGAACCTGTTTTGTCGATGTCCTGCCAGGAGACCCATATTCACCCAACGTCACCGCCGGGAACGTATCCTAGTGGACACAACAGCGGCAAAACTGTCGTGGGGGACAATGGAGAGGGGTTATCTTCTCTGATGAAAGTCGGTACTGCATTTCAGTGGCGTATTATTTTTTAAAAATTAGGTTCAACTGTTCCATTGATACTGAAATGTCATTTCCAATATTACGAGGTTTCTTTTGCCTTTCAGTATATAAATATTAATCAGTATTATCTGATACATCTAATTACTTGTATATTGGACACTACTCTCCTTCAAATCCGTACTATGTCCTACAACGTGCTCTGACAAACGGAAACCTGGAAATCGTGGAAATCTTAAAACAAGGTTCGGCTGCGAGAAAAGTTTGGCGGTCCTGTACGGACATGATATTATATCAATCACATTGTGCGTTACAAAAATACACTTAAAAGCGCAAAGAACACATAACAGGTGTAACCAGTGAGCCAGATGACTATAAAGCATTTTGTACGACCTCATGAAACAGGGACAGTCTGTGACGTCTTAGTTAAAGTCATGCTGCCTAAACCTAGCCATAAAATATAGAAATACGATGTTATTAAAGTTCATTTGTAAAAAACCAATTTCTTATGAAATCCTAGCTAAGATACATAGCGTTCACTCACATGTGAATCCAAGTAACTTCAAAGTAAACATTCAAAGCAATGGACAGTCTCAAAACAACTCCATGTAAAATGTACAGATTGATTTTTCGACGATAACTGCAAAATTTACAAATGCATTAAAGCCTAATCTGTGAATGAAGACCTAAAATCACTATATCTAAGAACTGACAGCAAGAATAGATGTGTCTGCTGATGAGGATGTCATATTTCGTGTTGAAACGATCATTTTCTTTCGACACTCAAGGGGGGGGTCCGCCTAACGCGCAATTGCAATAAATATAGCGCGTGTCAAGCAATTACAGAAAGATCTGTAACTTTCTTGATCCTTCTGCCAAATGGCAAAACCTGATATACTTGCAAATTAACGCAAATCAGAGGAAAAACTTACCATAACTGTTGCACCACGTGTTCTTTTTCACTGTCCAGCGAGGAAATGGAGTTGCTATTGGGGCATCTCCACTTTTCGTGTGGACAGCGCTTCCACTCTGTGTTCCATACATCTGAGTAAACTCACCATATCTTGGTGTCTGGTCTGGTTAAATCCATTTTGGGATGGTAACATTTTGAAGTTACCAGCCCTGGTCTCAGGTTGGGTTTTTGGCTTATTTCATACACTGCCTAGAGCATGTTTTGATATTGCATTCTCTTCAAAATTAAAATGGTTTTAGATTTACATGTTAGTTTTAAACACCATCTTTGATACTCTAGCTATTTTACAGTTCTTTGATGGCTGGATTTTTTAACAACTTTATTTATTATGTTTGCTTCCCTCAGTATATTTATTTCCAATGAAGGAACCGGATTGGTAAACAAGCATAAGCTTATATGAATACCTCTCCGGGATACAATGGAAGGAAGAGTAATCATGTCATGATGAACGTACAATGTGAATGATATATAAATGTTGCAAAAACGGGAAATAACGCCAATCATTGTTAAACAGTATATGGCATATGAACAAGTTATTTTGGATCAAATCTTGCCTGTTAAATTTATCAACGAGTGCACCGAAATTAAAAGTTCTTTGTTTACTATTGAGGGATATTTTTGGTTTCCAAACACAATTTATTTTAGGTCAAACCCTTTAGTATAAAAATACATAATTTGATTTGTATCGTTGTAAAGAGTACATGAAAAGAAATAATGAGCAGAGTCTTCATAGTTATGGCCACAAGAGCAAGATGATGATCGAGATGTAAATCTTTCATATTTGTGCGCATTAAGGTCACGACATTCAAGTCGGAGACGAGAATGTATGATTTGACTAAATCTGCCAAATTTTCAGTCAAAATGACTGTAGATGTAAGAATTGTTTAAACTTACATTTTTGAATCTCGATAGGCACAGTGATTCTCTATGTTTGGCTGGCAATGAATTCCATAATGTAACAGTATCTGGAAGAAAGGACCTCGCATAATTTACAGATTTACAGTTATATTCTGAAGATTTGAATCTTCGCGCAGATTAAAACCAACGACATCTGATACTCTAGGCGGAACAAGGTTACGAGGATAACTTGGCGTAGTGTTATTGACCATTTTGTAAAACATAGTCATTTTATGAAAGTATCTTCTACGACACAACGGGTGACAATTAGTTTCTTTGTATATTTCACGATGGCTGGTACCACGAACAGCATCACACACAGTTCTTAGAGCATCAAGATTGAGCTTTTCAAGTATATCTGCTTGCTGTTTAGTACAATTATCCCATATATGACTGCAATAATCAAAAACTGGTAATATGAACTGTATGTACAAGGTTTCTAATGTTTTACGGTTTAAACGATATGTGAGACCCCATTGGTGCAACTGTTTGAGCACAGTCGTTAATATGTTCATTCCATGAGCAATCATGCTGAAGTATAAGACCTAAATGTTTAAGGCTTTGAACGGAATTAATGACATTACCATTGATGAGTAGAATCGGCATTGGAGTTGGTTGCAATTTACGAGTAAGGCATATTGACTCTCTTATTGGGATGGAAAGATACTTGCCATTTTTCTGCCCATTCGGCAATTGGCTGTAAATCATCGTTCATTACAATAGCATTTTCCTCGGTATCATCAATGATCGCATATAAAGAAGTATCATCCTCAAAAAGGCGTATATTGCTATTCATACCTTCAACTATATCTATTATATAAGCAATAAACAAGAGCGGTCCCAATACTGAACCCTGGGGTACAACAGAAAAAATAGCTTTATTATCAGATCTAAATCCATTAATTACGACACGTTGTTCGCTATTTTAAAGATAACTCTCAAACCATTTTAACAAATAACCCTTTGTAGCATATCTTTTTAATTTATAAATGGTATCCTTGTGCCAAACCCTGTCGAATGCTTTGCTTACATCACAAAATGCTGCTCTGAATTCTGTTCCTTTATCTACTGCACCGGGAATGAAATCATATAGATACGTTAATTAATTAACAGTAGAATCTCCTGGTTTGAATCCGAATTGAAGATTAGAAACTATGTCGTTTTCTCTAAAATAACTGAAGTCATGTTTGAAAACGCACTTTTCTAAAAAATTTGCCAGACAACTTGTGAGTGCAACGGGCCTATAATTGGAACAGTCATTAATACTACCTTTTTGTGAATAGGGACGACAGAGGCTTCCTTCCAAACTTGAGGAAAGGTATGAAATACACAATGTTATTTTTAGAAAGTCGTCAAATGTAAGATATCTCTGAGGAAAGGTATTTTCAGAAAGGGATTGGTTAAAGACATCTGATAGAAGGGCAGCCAAAGATCGAGCGTTCATTTTCAGAAAGTTATTGCTAATTCCGTCTGGGCCTATTGCTTTTGTAGTATCTACCGACGAAAGAATATCATAAACTTCGTTTTGTTCAGATAAACGTCACATAAAGAATTATCAGTATACGAAACAACTTCTATGTTCTTATCTGGATAACTAACTTTTGTTTGATTTGTGGAATATTCATTCATTATATTTGCAATTTCGGTGCTATCGTCATAAAGTTGATTATTATTAAATACTGGAGGAAAGGAGCTTAGTGAATTTTTGCCTTTTGTATAATTTTTAATCAGACGCCACAAGACTTTGGTTTCTTGCTTGTCATTAATTGATTTTTTCAATTTTGTCTGTATATAATTGTTTTGCTGTTCTTTATTTCTTTATAGTCTGAATTTTGTCCAATCGGAAGGTAAGTTGCGCCGTATAGCAATCTTGTGTAAGCGATTACGTTTTCGGATCAAACTCCGGGTTTCATTCAAACCGAAACATGAGCCTCAATAACCTATTCAGAAATGACCTACTTTTCAGCCGATCCGAATTTTCTCGTGTGAAAGTGAAAATAGACATCACAAACAACTATGGTTAAAAAGAATTTTAATTCCTTGTTTCATAAGAAAATTGTCTTTACAAATGAATTTTAATTTTTAATTTTAATAACATCGTATTTCTATATTTTTTTGGCGAGGTGTAGGCAGCATGACCCTAGCTTAGACGTCACAGACTGCCCATGTTTCATGAGGTCGTAAAATGATTCACAATGCACTGGTTATTCAGTGTAGTGTGGTAACGCACAATGTGATTGATATAATATCAAGTCCGTACCAGACCGCCAGATTTTCTAGCGGCAGAGCCTCGTTTTGAGATTTCCACGATTTCCAGGTTTCCGTTTGTCAGAGCTCGCTGTACGACAGAGCACGCTGCACGACGTGTTTGCAAGGATTAGAAGGAGCGTAGTGTTGCAATATACAAGTGCTTAGATGTATCAAATAATACTGATTAATATTTATGTATCCAGTCAAATGAATTGGTCTCAAAATTCTGGACTAGTTATTGTACTGAGTTGCGCAATAGGACGGAACCCAGTCAGCAGGAAATGCGTCTAATGTGTAATCAATGTTTTGACTTGTTCACTCATGGCACATCTTTTGGGGCCTGATAGTGACAATTTTGTTAGGCACGTGGTTGTTACATTGATTAATTATGGTAATGGTTTAATTGATCTGCTACTTGATTTACATCACGAGAAGAAAGTATTTTATTCCAATCAAAAGAGCTAAGTTCGTCAGTACGAGCTTCGATGTCGGTTGAAGTATAATCATAGATTTTTCTTTTATAAGTAACTGTTTTAGTTTATTTTTTCCTTCAAAGTAACCTACGCAGAACAATGATCACTACTTATAGGATCAAGTACACCGGATTCTAGTACAGTAGCAACATGTGAAACAAAGATAAGATCAATCAAAGTACTAGAGGTAGGGATAATCCCTGTAGGATCGGATATGATTTGAGATAATCCATCTATCAATTTGATTTGATCAACTCTGCTCGATTCTGTGGTAAGAATATCTTCATTAAAATCACCAGTCACAATTGTAATCAAGTCAAGATCAACAGCGTTACCAACCGATTCTTCTGTTAATTCCAATAAGCGTCGCTTTTATCTGCCCTATAAAATGCCCCAATGAGATCATTTCGTTTCTTGCATCTTATTTTAACCCATATTGCTTCAAGCGCAGGCAAGTCTTAATCGTTCATACATTCGAAAGACAAGTAGTTTTAATATATACTGCTACACCTCCACCCCTACTCTGTCTGTCTTTTCTTAATGGTAATTGGAAACCTGGAATGTTTACATCAATGCTGTCTACACTATGGTGCAACCATGATTCTGTAGTACAAATGACATATGATTCCAATTCGACCTGGAGTATATCTAACTTATCTCTAAGACTCCGTACGTTTAAATGTATTATCTTAAGATCAGCAATCGCAGTGGTCCGGGATTTGTGTGAACATCACCACAGATCAAAAGAAGAATGATAATCAGAGAAATTTGTTTGCTATAAAGACATAATATCGAGAATTGATAACACTGTTTTCTAAGGTAGACATCAAAACATTACAGCTTTAGAAAGGTCGTGTGCCGTATGTATTGTATCAAGATTGGAAAATGAATATCATTTTATGTTTGAGTGTCCATTTTAAGAAAATTGAAGATGTGCAATATTACCTAATTATTTCTGTAAAAATCATATGTCAAAATGTCAATATTATTCATGTCACAAAATTCAGCTGCTTTGAACTGCCTTGCCAATTACATATTTTTGGCATGAAGAAGCGTGCTAACTTTTATAATGTATAAAATTATGATATGTTAACACCTCCAACAGAACTAGTGGAGCTCACGGTTTCAAGTATTTGTAACATGGGCTGGTGGCTTAAAATGGAAATAAACTGAACAGAACTGAGTGAATAGATAATTATGCATTGCTAGAAAATATGATAATCATTGGCTTCTAAATAATGGGAGTATAAGGACATCTCGAGATAGTCAACTTTATGTATGGTGCCTATGACCTTTTTGTCTTTAATTCCTGCATATGTTCCTGGGTCTCAGATCTAATCTGGGTGCCGTTCCACTAACCGATCTTTATTATTTAGATTTTAGCTATCCTAAGTTGGTCATGAGCAACTTAGACTTTGGATCTTAACTTTACGATTGACTTGGGTAAGATTGGTTTGTGGAACGGTAAACCGATCGTAACGTCACGCTAAGATTGTGATTTTAGGGGTTTACGGCCCATAACATAAAGGGACCTTCAATCTAAGAATCAGTCCCACGATTACTGAAGCTGCTTTTCTCACACGAGACTTTGTTTTCTCTCGCAGCATTTCAAGAAGGCTCAAAACGTTGCCAAAAGACTTCACAATTCATGTGATGAGCTGCAACAACCAGAGGACAAGAGGGCGTAGATATTTTAAGCTACTTTCAATAACGCCACCCCTTTCTGAAGCCATAAGAGACCAACTCTCAACTGGTTTGATGTTTGGTGAAGTGTCGTCCATTTGGGAAAATACCACTTTCCTGCTGTATCCAGTTCCACTAGGTTGGAGAAGGGAGTTCAGGTTGTGGAAGAAGTGACTGACCCCATATGTGACCTGCCTTGTAAACTGGGGTTTTGCTGTAGAAGAGCTGCATGCGTTGGTGTTATGGGATTTATTGAGCGTTATTGCAAGCATTATAACATCTGTAGCTACTGTTCGTCACATAATCTTTTCATGGTCATGTTTTGCAGCATGGGCAACATGATTATATCGGCTTCTTAATGACTGCAGACCGCCTCCGTGGGGTAGTGGTTAGAGCGGAAGGCCGCGGGTTCGATCCCCGGCTGCGTCATACCAAAAGACATGAAAATATGGTACTTGTTTGTGCTTGCCTGGCGCTCGGCATCAATGGGTGCAACAAGGACTGGTCGGCTCGGAGTCAGTATAATGTGTCTGAGTTGGGTATTCATGCTTCACTGCGGCATGGTATCTCAGTGGGCTAGCACTATAAAACCAGCTTAAGTCTGGGCTAGTACAAGCAGCCGCACATACACATACACACGCATGCACGTCGTCATATGAGCGAAATACTCTCAAGCACAACGTTAAACCCAATTTCACCTCACCTCACCGTGTGATCATACATCTTATGCACGATGACGTAAAAGTAAACTGGTGTACAAAAGCGTTTATTTGCGTGATATAAGTGACATTTTCTTATACATGTATATGAAATCGTTACAGCCAGTAAATAAGGTTAAAAAGATGTTAAATCAGTACTGTCACGCCAAACAACATGAGAAAATTAATAACATTCCTTCCTCGTTAGGTCCCTTATATTTCTATTTATTTGTACGGTTACGTAAAGTTTGGTTAGAGCGCCATCAAATTCTGCATATAACTCATTTGTACATAATCTACACACGCACACGCACACGCACACGCACATGCACATACACACACACACAAATATAGCTACAAGTATCATCACACTGGAGACCGCCGAGGTGGTCTAGCTGACCTACTAGTATACTATGTTGGGCGTGGTCTTGTGAATCACCTTCTGAATCTTGTGATACGATCTGAATCTGCCTTTGCCCTTTCTGACAATATAAGAATGTGTCATTGCATCACAAACAAATAGTATTGATACCAAGTTGAGCGCATCCTGCTCCGCTGATGGAAAGGAGTCTATTTCCGCCATTTTCAGCTGAAACGAAACCATATTTATTGTATTGTATTATCGGCATTCAATAAGTTGGTGAGTCAGTACTAAAGCATGGAGCCTAATATTACTTTATAGATAACAACTTCTTGTTTATTGCATAGAGCAACCATGCAATAAACAAGAAGTTGTTATCCATAAAGTCCCATGCTTCAGTGTATTTACTGTAAACATTTCACAAACAAACAGCTTAGGGTAACATAAAACTTGGTCATTTATCATAATAAGTCAAGCGAAACAAATGGAGTTATTTATTTAAGCATCATCAGGTGACTGTTAGACTAAGGGAGGAATTATGCTAATATTCATCAATAATTAAAAATGCTAAATACAATATAATATGTTAATATATAATGATTGAAATCATGCCTGTATTTAATAACGCGTACTAGGATGTGCACCGTGTGATCTTTATGGTTGTTCCATTGACAACTCATCACGTTGTGCAGCCATGATGAACATACCATACAAAGAGACCCGTGTAGATTCCCCGTGTGGAGATAAACGAAAAAGACGTCAAGGTTACACAACCAATTGTTTTCCCATAGTAACGTCATGTTGTCTTAAAACATTACCAGGGTGCTGTTGTACAAAACAACCTTAGCGCTGGGACTACCTTAAGTCTATGTTAAGGTACAGGAGTGACCTTAAGTCTATGTTAAGGTACAGGAGTTACCTTAAGTCTATGTTAAGGTACAGGAGTTACCTTAAGTCTATGTTAAGGTACAGGAGTTACCTTAAGTCTATGTTAAGGTACAGGAGTTACCTTAAGTCTATGTTAAGGTAGTTACCTTAAGTCTATGTTTACAAGTTACCTTAAGTCTAAGGTACAGAAGTTACCTTAAGTCTATGTTAAGGTACAGGAGTTACCTTAAGTCTACGTTAAGGTACAGGAGTTACCTTAAGTCTATGTTAAGGTACAGGAGTTACCTTAAGTCTATGTTAAGGTACAGGAGTTACCTTAAGTCTATGTTAAGGTAGGGTGACCTTAAGTCTACGTTAAGGAGTTTAGTCTATGTTAAGGTACAGGAGTTACCTTAAGTCTTGACCTACGTTAAGTCTAGTCTATGTTAAGGTACAGGAGGAGTTGCCTTAAGTCTATGTTAAGGTACAGAAGTGACCTTAAGTCTATGTTAAGGTACAGGAGTTGCCTTAAGTCTACGTTAAGGTACAGGAGTGACCTTAAGTCTATGTTAAGGTACAGGAGTTACCTTAAGTCTATGTTAAGGTACAGGAGGTTACCTTAAGTCTACGTTAAGGTACAGTTAAGGTACAGGAGTTACCTTAAGTTAACCTTAGGAGTACCTAAGTCTATGTTACAAGGTACAGGAGTTACCTTAAGTCTATGTTAAGGTACAGGAGTTACCTTAAGTCTATGTTAAGGTACAGAGGAGTTACCTTAAGTCTATGTTAAGGTACAGAAGTTACCCTTAAGTCTATACCTTAAGTCTATGTTAAGGTACAGGAGTTGCCTTAAGTCTACGTTAAGGTACAGAAGTTACCTTAAGTCTGTGTTAAGGTACAGGAGTTGCCTTAAGTCTATGTTAAGGTACAGAAGTTACCTTAAGTCTATGTTAAGGTACAGAAGTTACCTTAAGTCTATGTTAAGGTACAGGAGTTACCTTAAGTCTACGTTAAGGTACAGGAGTTACCTTAAGTCTATGTTAAGGTACAGGAGTGACCTTAAGTCTTTGTTAAGGTACAGGAGTTGCCTTAAGTCTACGTTAAGGTACAGGAGTTACCTTAAGTCTATGTTAAGGTACAGAAGTTACCTTAAGTCTATGTTAAGGTACAGGAGTTACCTTAAGTCTACGTTAAGGTACAGGAGTTACCTTAAGTCTATGTTAAGGTACAGGAGTGACCTTAAGTCTATGTTAAGGTACAGGAGTTGCCTTAAGTCTATGTTAAGGTACAGGAGTTACCTTAAGTCTATGTTAAGGTACAGGAGTTACCTTAAGTCTATGTTATGTTAAGGTACAGGAGTTACCTTAAGTCTATGTTAAGGTACAGGAGTTACTATGTTTACAAGTCTATGTTAAGGTACAGGAGTTACCTTAAGTCTATGTTAAGGTACAGGAGTGACCTTAAGTCTATGTTAAGGTACAGGAGTTACCTTAAGTCTATGTAAGGTACAGGAGTTACCTTAAGTCTACAAGGTACAGGAGTTACCTTAAGTCTATGTTAAGGTACAGAAGTTACCTTAAGTCTATACAAGTTAATGTTAAGGTACAGGAGTTACCTTAAGTCTATGTTAAGGTACATGAGTTACCTTAAGTCTACAGGAGTTACCTTAAGTCTATGTTAAGGTACAGGAGTGACCTTAAGTCTATGTTAAGGTACATGAGTTACCTTAAGTCTATGTTAAGGTACAGGAGTTACCTTAAGTCTATGTTAAGGTACAGGAGTGACCTTAAGTCTACGTTAAGGTACAGGAGTTACCTTAAGTCTACGTTAAGGTACAGGAGTTACCTTAAGTCTATGTTAAGGTACAGGAGTGACCTTAAGTCTATGTTAAGGTACAGGAGTTACCTTAAGTCTACGTTAAGGTACAGGAGTTACCTTAAGTCTATGTTAAGGTACAGGAGTTACCTTAAGTCTATGTTAAGGTACAGGAGTTACCTTAAGTCTATGTTAAGGTACAGGAGTGACCTTAAGTCTATGTTAAGGTACAGGAGTTGCCTTAAGTCTACGTTAAGGTACAGGAGTTACCTTAAGTCTATGTTAAGGTACAGAAGTTACCTTAAGTCTACGTTAAGGTACAGAAGTTACCTTAAGTCTACGTTAAGGTACAGGAGTTACCTTAAGTCTACGTTAAGGTACAGGAGTTATCTTAAGTCTATGTTAAGGTACAGGAGTAACCTTAAGTCTATGTTAAGGTACAGGAGTTGCCTTAAGTCTACGTTAAGGTGCAGGGTGCCGTTCCACTAACCGATCTTATCTAAGATCAATCTTAGCAAGTTACGCCAATTTTACAATCGTCTTAGCTAAAAGTTACACCCGTTCCACTAGCCGATCTTAGGCCGATCGTAGCCGGTCCCGATCTTACGATCCGATCCAAGCTTAGATCGAGACTCTTTCGTGCGAGAGATAGAGGAATGCGAGGCACGAGTTATCTCCCTTTGCATAGTCTAGCAAATGATAGAAAGTAGTTTACGAACCAACTGAGTGAGTGAGTGAGTTTAGATATACGCCGCACTCAGCAATAGTGCAATAGTATATGGCGGCGGTCTGTAAATAATCTAGCCAAGATACATAGCGTTCACTAACATGAGCGTTCATGTTAGTGAACGCTATGTATCTTAGTTATAAATAATCGAGTCTGGACCAGACAATCCAGTGATCAACAGCATGCGCATCGATCTGCGCAGTTGGGAACCGATGACATGTGTCAACCAAGTCAGCGAGCCTGACCACCCGATCCCGTTAGTGGCCTCTTACGACAGGCATGGGTTATTGAAGTTCAATATTCTAACCCGGGCCTTCATGGGTATTTTTCCAACCAAGTGTAAACGTGGAGAAAAAACCTAGAGCAAAATATTAGGGTAGTGAGCACCTTGGTTTCAGGTGCAAGTGCGCGAGAACGCTGGGTATCAAGCATAATATAATAATAATAAATGCATATTTATAGTGCGCCTATTCCACATCCTTGGGCATGCTCAAAGCGCTGTGTACAGATAATTTACACGAGAATATTTACAGCTGAGATTATAAGTAATATACTGAGAACAGGTTTTAAGTCTGGACTTTAAAAATGTCAATTGTGTCAGAGCTTTTAATATGTGCCTGAACCTTGTCAATCAGAATAAACAAGGCGTGACGAGGCTATAACGTATGTTGAATCTGTCAGTGGTCTTGAATAACACGCGGCCTGCCTTTAGAATCCCCGACCAAATATGCGCAGTGAAATCAAGCATATTTGTATCTTTTTGCTTCAGAACATTGTTCACTTCACGGTTGTCCCTATTCTTAACCATGACGTTGCAATATTGTTGTACAAATGTGTTACACCGACTCGCTCGGTTGTGTTCCCATGACGACAGTGGTCAGACTGGCCTGACATTTGTAAGGCTTCAGTGCAGTGTTTGTTTACATCACAGAAATATACAAATTCATTTCATGGGGGACTTTATGGGACGCTCACGGTGAAATGCTCGCTCTTATTTTTCACATAGAATAGGAAAGCCACAATTTTGGTTTCTCTGCGATTGATTTTAGCTATCCTAAGTTGGTCATGAGCAACTTAGACTTTGAATCTTAACTTTACGATTGACTTAGGTAAGATTGGTTAGTGGAACGGTATGCCGATCGTAACGTCACGCTAAGATTGGGATTTTAGGGGTTTACGATTGGCATAGGGCTAAGATCGGTTAGTGGAACGGCACCCAGGAGTTACCTTAAGTATATGTTAACGTACAGGAGTTATCTTAAGTCTACGTTAAGGTACAGGAGTTACCTTAAGTCTATGTTAAGATACAGGAGTTACCTTAAGCCTACGTTAAGTTACAGAAGTTACCTTAAGTCTATGTTAAGGTACAGGAGTTGCCTTAAGTCTATGTTAAGGTACAGGAGTTACCTTAAGTCTATGTTAAGGTACAGGCGTTACCTTAAGTCTATGTTAAGGTACATGAGTTACCTTAAGTCTATGTTAAGGTTCAGGAGTTACCTTAAGCCTTTGTTAAGGTACAGGAGTTACATTAAGTCTATGTTAAGGTTCAGGAGTTACCTTAAGTCTATGTTAAGGTACAGGAGTTACCTTAAGCCTATGTTAAGGTACGGGAGTTACCATAAGTCTATGCTAAGGTACAGGAGTTACCTTAAGTCTATGTTAAGGTACAGGAGTTACCTTAAGTCTATGTTAAGGTACAGGAGTTACCTTAAGTCTATGTTAAGGTACGTGAGTTAACTTAAGTCTATGTTAAGGTATGGGAGTTACCTTAAGTCTATGTTAAGGTACAGGAGTTACCTTAAGTCTATGTTAAGGTACAGGAGTTACCTTAAGTCTATGTTAAGGTACGTGAGTTAACTTAAGTCTATGTTAAGGTACGGGAGTTACCTTAAGTCTATGTTAAGGTACAGGAGTTACCTTAAGTCTATGTTAAGGTACAGGAGTTACCTTAAGTCTATGTTAAGGTACAGGAGTTACCTTAAGTCTATGTTAAGGTACAGGAGTTACCTTAAGTCTATGTCAAGGTACAGGAGTTACATTAAGTCTATGTTAAGGTTCAGGAGTTACCTTAAGTCTATGTTAAGGTACAGGAGTTACCTTAAGCCTATGTTAAGGTACAGGAGTTACCTTAAGTCTATGTTAAGGTACATGAGTTACCTTAAGTCTAGGTTAAGTTAAGGTACAGGAGTTACCTTCAGTCTAGGTTAAGGTACAGGAGTTACCTTAAGTCTATGTTAAGGTATATGCGTTACTTTAAGTCTATGTTAAGGTACAGGAGTTACCTTAAGTCTATGTTAAGGTAAGGGAGATACGCTAGGATCACTTTGTACAACGGCACCCAGGTCGTTAATAGTAACGTATATAAATTTATATGCACACTGCCGCCTTAAGGCTACAATAATAACACAACTTTTGAACACACCAACCCAGTTCTGCACAAAATGTCACCTACTTGGAAATACCTCTGCACATATTTAGCATAAGTCGTTGTGTTTTAAAAAAGACAGCTCTAATTTTGTAAGGAAATGGTCAGTTTTAATTACTGGATCGATGTACATTATAAAAACACAACATCTTGTACGAAATCATCTAATCACAGCTGATGATTCTGCCTGCACCCTAGGAAAAGTGTTTGTTAAACTACGGAAGCTGAAGGCTCACTGGTAGATCTTTGCACCCTGTATTAATTTTTGTATCAGCTGTGCCTTAACTAGAGACTGCAGATGTCTGTGTAAAAAATGTTAGTTTATATTTATTATTTATTATTCCTTATCTGACAGGTCTGTATGTTGCTGTCAGAAATGTACATCATAGTCGTTGTTGGCAATACATGGCTCAAGGATACCCGTGAAGATTCAGATTAGAATTGGTCTTCAGCAACCCATGAGTGTCATAAGAGGCGACTAACGGTATCGGGTGGTCAGGCTTTGTTGACACATGTCATCGTATCCTAATTGCATAGATCGATGCTCATGATGCTGATCACTGGATTATCTTGCCCTGACTCTGTTTACAGCCCGCCGCCATATAGCTGGAATATTGCTGAGTGCGGCGTTAAACAACAAACAAACAAATAGACTGCCTCGGGGAAAATGCAACCACAGAGGATTGACTAGGCCCCTGTAAAACGCGAGTGAAATCTTTATTTATTCACATTCCAAAATGACAAGCACGCGTTGACAACCCTCACAGCATATTCCCGGTAAACGTGATACTACAATAAGTGGTGTTGAACACAAAGGAAATATTCAGACAAAAATTAATCTGAGTGCAAGAGGAAAAAACATAGAAAAGCAATTTCAAACAAACTCTCTGACTGTCCATGGGACAAGATGGGAATTATCCCCTTAAAATACAGACATAAAAGCAGTGTAACTGACAAACAGCACCCATTCCCCCTTACCTCAACATCGACCCTCATAAAGATAAGATAATAACAGGGTGTATGTAAACCAGTCCTCTTGTACATGTATATAATTACATACCCTGCACAATTACCCACAGCTTCAGACATACGAGGGTCGATCAAAAAGTACGTAACCTAACTATATTCTCTAGGTCCAATGTTTGAAAAGCTACCATTTTATTTTGAAGGAATCGTTAGCAAAGCCATATAAAAAAAATCACATGTGTGGGTAATGTGGTTAACCAGATATTTGTCATCACAACACATTGGGGTATAATATTTCTAACAAAATTGCAGAAAATGAAAAACGATTTGTCATTTGGTACCTCTTGGATAATGGCATGCCCTCGGATAATGTCATATAAAATATGTTCAGTATTGTGTGACCATTCAGTATTTAGTTTGAACCCATGGCATCATGTTTGAATAAGTGAAGACATTAGAATAAGTTATGCCCTTATGATTACGTCCCGAAAGGGGGATGGGTAGTGTCTCCAAAACAAGCTCTTTCAGTCAACATGAAAGGGGAGACACTTTAACAAGCGATTATAATTTCAAATTGCTTTTTTATGAACTTTAATATCTAAGTGTGATTCTAGAGGACTTCTATCAATCTCAAACACACAAAATATTTTTGCATATTTTGTTTTCTGAAGTTTTTTATGAATTTATTGTAGATTTTGCGTTTTTTTAGGGTACCAAGATAAAAGGTAAAAAAAGATGGGGATCGTGAGACTGGAACATGGCAAAACCAAATTGCTTCAGCTCAACCTGTACCCGTGAAGATCCGGGTTAGATTTGGTACTCAGGATCCCATGCTTGTCGAAAGAGGCGACAAATCATAAAAATTATATTAAAAATATGTGCATCAGTATATAAGCAAATCTAAACGATTCAAATAGTCTTCTTTCTATACACTTTTTGTATTATAACATTTCCCCTGAACTGTCAATCTTCCTCTGTCTCTGTTTCATGTAAAAACTTGTGCAGAAATTTGTTATTGTATATCTTTGGAGAGGGGTTTTATAAGTTGTAAGAACTTGTCCCCGATCCTTTTCACTTTGTGAATAAAATATGTTTAAACTAAATCGGATCATGTGGTCAGACTGGTATCTGTTACGTCTTCCTCTCACATTTCTGTTTCCCTAAATACATTTCCTCATTTACACAGTAATCAGATGACTGACTGACTGACTGACTGAGTTTGGTTTTACACCGCTTTTAGCAATATTCCAGCAACATCACGGCGGGGGACACCAGAAATGGGCTTCACACATTGTACCCATGTGGGGATTCGAACCCGGGTCTTCGGCTTGACGAGCCAACGCTTTGACCACTAGGCTACCCCACCGCCCCAGTAATGAGATGAAATGTCATAACTTAGTAATTACATTAACAAAACATGATCTGTCAGCAATTTTTCCAGCAATATGGCAATGGTCTGGACACAATCGAGTCTGGACTAGACGATCCAGAGATCAACAGCATGAGCATCGATCCACGCAATTGGGATACAATAACATGTTTCAACCAAGTCAGCGAGCCTAATATTAGGAGAAATATCTTTAAATATCGTTATTATTTATTCAGATTGGCACCTCTTGCCGAGGTTTTAAACTGGATATGACATGGAATTTGGGACAAGTTTGCAGTTGGACGATTCAGGTCCCAGATACACGGGTTAGCAGGAGGAAATGAGTGAGTGAGTTTAGTTTAACAATAGCAATATTCCAGCACGGCAGGGGACACCAAAAATGGGCTTCATTCATTGTAGCCATGTGGGGTATCGAACACGGATCTTTGGCGTGATGAGCGAACGCTTCAACCACTAGGCTACCCCACCGAACCTCCATCAATATGAGAAGAAGAGCCCGTTTATGAGTTTAATCGAGAGATTCTCCTGTGTTGCGTTTTGCTGACTAAAGTAATAAGATCATGTCATGTTTCAGAGGCCAAGGATCAGAAGAAGAAGGATCTGTTCATGTGTATAATCGATAGACTCTCTTGTGTCACGTTTTGCTAGTTATTGGAACTGGATCATTCTAGGATTCAGAAGCCAAGCATCGGAATAACAATAAGAAGAAGAATCTGCAGGGTTAAAACTTTGCAACTCTGTGCTGTGACGCAAAATTCTAAACACTCAGTGTAGCATTGCCATGAGCACTGTCATAATCTATAGATGAATAATTATTTACTTTTAACATTTTGAGACAGAAGCATTCAGTCTAGCATTGCCATGAGCACAGTCACAAATGAAATATTCAACATGCAAAATCCATAGATGAATTATTATTTACTTTTAGCATTTTGAACACAAATGATTATAGAT
This sequence comes from Haliotis rubra, assembly GCF_003918875.1. Classification (NCBI taxonomy): domain Eukaryota; kingdom Metazoa; phylum Mollusca; class Gastropoda; order Lepetellida; family Haliotidae; genus Haliotis; species Haliotis rubra. Next base: position 347,858 of record NW_025767599.1, read on the forward strand.
GTGAGTTCACGACCAAGGTGCATATGCATGTCTGAGCACTCAACTTCGAGAGCTGTACCGAGGTCGTACAAAATTCTTTTGTACATATTCGCAAAGCCGCAACCGGAATGTGATCAAATTTCGAAAGGTGACATTTCGAGGCAGACAAAAAATCTGGCAACCGTTGTCAAGTCTGTAAACAGAAAATAAATAAGTAATTAAAGCACCCCCGAAATGCCCTGTTATAAACAAGCCTGGCCCTCTCATAGAAATGAGAAAATTCGTCTGAACTGTTTGCCTGTGACCTTTGACTCCGAGATAATGCAGTAAGATTAAAGTCATGGCTCCAGGATATATACAACACAAAGTTTGATAAGGATCACCTATTGAAACCGCTGAGGCTGTGATCAGTAACCATCATCTTAAAAAAACACAAATACGTCAAGATCCGGGTTAGAACTGATTTTCAGAAACCCATGCTTGTCGTAAGAGGTGACTAACGGGATCGGGTGATCAGGTCAGACTGGCTGACTTGGTTGACACGTGTCATCGTATCCGAATTGCGTAGATCGATGCTCCTGCTGTTGATCTCTGGATTGTCTGGTCCAGACTCGATTATTTACAGATCACAGCCATCCAGTCTTCATATTGATGATTGTGGATTTAAACAAACAAACAACAAACAAACAAATAAAATACTCACATGATACATGTGCACATTAATGATATTTTCAAAACTTATTTTTTATTTACTCAGGATCCGGTTATTAAACGACCAAACAAAGATGTCGGGAATACTTTAAAACATCAATTTGAAAAAACATTAATTATATTTTTTATCTCGATCACCGACCCTTTAAAATATAAAAAACACATATTCTAAAATCATGTGATGCAAAATAGAATGAATTTTCACGCTGTTGAAGTAAGAGAAGGGAAATTAATGTGATTGTGGCATTCACGTTTTCTTCGTCATGGGGTCATGGTGGGGTAGCCTAGTGGTTAAAAGGTTCGCTCGTCACGTTCGATTCCCTACATGGGCACAATGCGTGAAGCTCATTTCTGGTGTTCCCCTGTCGTGAGATTGCTGAAGTATTGCTAAAAGCGGCGTAAAACTAAACTCACTCACTTATCATTGTTACCGATTGTTCTCAAACTTAAATAACGTTGGCTTAACGACATGCTCTCATCATTGAGGAACAACGGACGCTGCAACGAATATAAAGCTGCGTTAAACTCACTCACTCACTCCTGCTGTCCCGTGCATCTGGGACCTGGATAGTCTAACCGCAAACTTCTCCCAACAGTTCCATGTCCTATCCAGTTTAAACCTTGCCAAGAGATGCCAATCTGAATAGATAGTAAGATATTTCTCTTAACGACAATATTTCTTTGTACATTTCAGAAATCGTCAGATGATCTCAGCAGGGTACTCTTCTCGGCAGTAAAAACTCTCGGGGGGTAATTTCAAAATGTCGTTTAATTATTTCTCACATGCCTGTATAGTAGAGCATGTCTGGAAAACGCCACACATCGCCTATAGTGAATCAGGGCGTGTAGGTTTAATACCGTAGAGGCCTGAAACGGAGGTCACCAGTATGAAACCTACGGGGTACGTTCATGAATTCGTCCACATATTTTTTCTGTGTTACCCATCTCTGCCGCCCGCCCTGAATTTTTATTTCATTTCAAACAAAATGAAAAAGTCGAAAGTTAATTTTCTTGTGCCTAGAAGTGATATAAAGAGTGAGTGAGTGAGTATGGTTTTACAACGCTCACTGGCGGATCCAGAGGGGGGATACACACACACACCCTTTTGAAACTCACTGACTCACTGAGGTTGTTAGCTTGCATGGTTGAGGTTGTTTGCCCACATGTTTCGACATAAGCATTGGCCTACGTAATTGAGTTTCCTACACTACATGTTTTTGTGTGCATGCCAACATGATTACGTTTTCAAGCCTACATTGTTTAGTGTTCAAGCCTACATTGTTTAGTGTGAAGGCCTATATGATTCAGTTTGCAGGCCTACTTGATTTAGTCTACCTAACACGATAGAGTGCGCTCGCCTACACCACTGAGTGTGCTAGTTTACATGATAACATGAGTCTGCATATCTTTATTAATACCTTAGAAAGAATTAATTGAGTTCGTTAGCTTACATGATTGAGTGTGCTCGCTTACATGATTGAGTGTGCTCGCTTACATGATTGAGTGTGCTCGCTTACATGATTGAGAGTGCTCGCTTACATGACTCAGTGTGCTCGCTTACATGATTGAGTGTGCCTGCTTACATGATTGAGAGTGCTCGCTTACATGACTCAGTGTGCTCGCTTACATGATTGAGTGTGCTCGCTCACATGATTGAGTGTGCTCGCCTACATGATTGAGTGTGCTCGCTTACATGATTGAGTGTGCTCGCTTACATGATTGAGTGTGCTCGCTTACATGATTGAGTGTGCTCGCTTACATGACTCAGTGTGCTCGCTTACATGATTGAGTGTGCCTGCTTACATGATTGAGTGTGCTCGCTTACATGACTGAGTGTGCTAGGTTAAATGACTCAGTGTGCTCGCTTACATGACTGAGTGTGCTCACTTACATGACTGAGTGTGCTAGCTTACATGACTCAGTGTGCTCGCTTACGTGATTGAGTGTGCTAGCTTACATGATTGAGAGTGCTCGCTTACACGACTGAGTGTGCTCGCTTCCATGATTGAGTGTGCTCGCTTACATGATTGAGTGTGACTGCTTACATGATTGAGTGTGCTCGCTGACATGATTGAGTGTACTAGCTTACATGACTCAGTGTGCTCGCTTACATGATTGAGTGTGCTCGTTTACATGATTGAGTGTGCTCGCTTACATGATTGAGTGTGCCTGCTTACATGATTGAGTGTGCTCGCTTACATGACTGAGTGTACTAGCTTACATGATTCAGTGTGCTCGCTTACGTGATTGAGTGTGCTAGCTTACATGATTGAGAGTGCTCGCTTACACGACTGAGTGTGCTCGCTTACATGATTGAGTGTGCTAGCTTACATGATTGAGTGTGCTAGCTTACATGACTGAGTGTGCTCGCTTACATGATTGAGTGTGCTAGCTTACATGATTGAGTGTGCTAGCTTACATGACTCAGTGTGCTCGCTTACATGGTTGAGTGTGCTAGCTCACATGACTGAGTGTGCTCGCTTACATGATTAAGTGTACCCGCTTACATGACTGAGTGTGCGAGCTTACATGACTGCGTGTGCTCGCCTACATGATTGATTGTGCTCGCTTACATGATTGAGTGTGCTCGCTTTCATGATTAAGTGTGCTAGCTTACATGACTGAGTGTGCTCGCTGACATGATTGAGTGCGCTCGCTTACATGATTAAGTGTGCTCGCTTACATGATTAAGTGTGCCTGCTTATATGATTGAGTGTGCTCGCTTACATGACTCAGTGTGCTAGGTTAAATGACTCAATGTGTTCGCTTACATGATTGAGTGTGCTCGCTTACATGATTAAGTGTGCCCGCTTACATGACTGATTGTGCTCGCTTACATGACTGAGTGTGCTCGCTTACATGATTGATTGTGCTCGCTTACACGATTGAGTGTGCTCGCTTACATGATTAAGTGTGCCCGCTTACATGACTGAGTGTGCTCGCTTACATGATTGATTGTGCTCGCTTACATGACTGAGTGTGCTCGCTTACATGACTGAGTGTGCTCGCCTACATGATTGAGTCTGCATATCTTTTTGATTAATTGTCTTAGATTTGCTACATTTAGTGCTTCAGCCTACATGATTTAGAGTTCTTGCCGACGCGATTTAGCGTACAAGACTACAGTATTGAGTGTTCTATCCTACATAGCGCGTCAGCAGGAATCTCATTGTAAATTACTTTAGAGAGATTGATCTGTAGCATAAATTGTAACTATAATATGTGAATGGCGGATTGCTTGTTTTTAAATTTGGTGCTATGACATTTTTTGTTTGTAAATATTAATGTAGTGAATAAATATTTTTTTAAAAAGATTCATTCAACTTTGTACTTAAAATGTGTATCAATGCAGACTTGGTCTCGTCGATGTATGACTGAAATAATGCGGATGCGACGTAAAACTCTACATTAATTGAATTCGCAGACTTACAGTGGGGCGGTGGTTAAAGAGTTGGCTCGTCACGCCGAAGACCCGGGTTCGATTACCCACATGGGTGCAATGTGTGAAGCCCTTTTCTGGTGTCCCCGCTGTGTTATTGCTGGAATATTGCTAAAAGCGGCGTAAAACTAAAATCACTCACTCACTCACTCAGACTTACAGTATTTGATGTGCCAGCCTACATAATTGTGAGTAAATACCTTCATTATCTCAGCCTACGTTAGACTTAAGGACTGAACTTCCATAACGCTTGGTGTTCTAGCCTGCATAGCTGTACATGATGGTGCATGCTTGCATGACTGAAAGTAACTTTGATAAGAAGTCCTACCTACAAACTCTCCCGTTTATGCTAGATTACTCAGCATTCAAGCGTATCAGATTGCACTTGCGAACGTAATTGATCCACCCTTACCTCAGGCAACCACCCGCTAAGCAAATCTGATTTCAATATGGATTTAATGCGTCGCTGACATCAAGTAGTTGTTCTGAATACGTTCTTTCCATAACAATTGAAGATTTATCACATACTTAATCTGTTTTCATATACGCAAGGTAACATGAAACTACATTGCCTCGGGGTTTTATGATGCATTGTTGATCCTTTGAAATCGAAGGACTCCAACAACTGTTCTTTGAAGCAAGCTCTGCTTAACGTCCGAACTTTCCAAGTTGCTATTTCAAATATATGCTGAGAGGCAAAAGAAAGTGTACCGTGTGTGTATTTATCCCATTTTACACTTAATGATAATTGTCCTTTGAAACAGACTCTGCTAAAAGTCCCACTATTCCCAGTGGTACAAGTATTTCAAATATATACTGAGAGGAAAAGGAAAAGAGTGCCGTGTGTTTTATCCAATGTTACACTTTATAGTAACTGTTCTTTGAAGCAAACTCTACCAAACGTCCTACGTTTCCGTATGGGTATTTCAAATATATACTGAGGGGCAAAGGAAGTGTGCAGTGTGTGTTTTATTCAATTTTACCCTTTGAATAAACCGTTCTTTGAAGCAAACTCTGCTTAACGTCCCTCTTTCCCGTGTTAGTATTTCAAATATATACTGAGGTGCAAAATAATATGTACCGTGGGGTTTTTTTGTCCAATTTTACCCTTTGAATTAACCTCTGCTAAAGGTCCCACTTTTACATGTGGGTATTTCAAATATATACTGAGAGGAAAAAGAAAGTGAACTATTCCCGACTTTCCTTTTCACTCATACCTGGAACAGTTTGTAATAGGTATTGTGTGGCTGCCTGAATTTGTGGGAAACTGAATTGGTTCAATAACGGTGTGAAATGTATTTTAACACATGCCCCACCCTGATTGAAATGTAAACTTGTGCCCCAAAAAACTACCAAGCTGCAGGTACTATGCGGGGAAAATTCATCTTGAAAGTTTTAAATTATACAATATTTCAAAAACTAAAACCAAGTAGATGTATGCTTTGAGTGCTGACTTAACGGCGGTCCGGTTCATGTGTTGGATATATACTGGACAAAATAAGTTAGGGATATTGGTCTTTTTATGATTGATATTTTATCAGTGTATCAATGAATAAATAGATCGTTATTCATAATTTCAAAATTTACATATATCCCTATTTTTGTGCAGTATATTATCGCTCACTTAAGATACTATCAACTGAAAATCAAACATTTTAAAAAATAACCTGAGAGGTCCGCATTGTGGTGTATTTTCTTGTGGGTTCAAGATCAGCCATCTTCTGTCTCCATTTCTTTATACATCAATATTCTGACTTCTGTTTACTCTGCTCTTTTACGGAAATGCAATAAAGCCACAATTTATAACACGTGTGCATATATTTATCATGAGCCAAATCGGGATCTCCCGAGCTGTATTCGTATCTCTTTGTTATTTGTGAGTGAATGAGTTTAGTTTTACGCCGCACTGAGCAATATGCCAGCTGTATGGCGGCGGTTGTTATTCGTAACAATCTGAGGAGAAAAGAGCGTAGTCCCATTGCAAATGTATCAAACATCCCACGTGTCGTGACACAACACGTGAGTCAGCGACACGCCCACAGATCCACAAGCTGCTCTCGATAGGGCCCGTAAGTAGGCCATTGCACTTCGCGCGAACTTAGTACTTCCGGTGACAAACAATGTGTCACTTTCATACCTTTTCGAATGGTCTCATGGTTGTCAGTTGACAGTAAGGAACCGATAATGCTTGCAGGAATAACAAATTCTCGATCTAACCATCCCTAAATTAGCCAACTATTACGACTGTTGGTCCAGTCTAGTAAAGTCATATTTGGCGGTCGCACAATTTGGAACCAGAACTAGTTCTTCAATATATGCTTGTCACCGAACATCTGGCCCCGTCTCGCATATCGCAAGTTGACGCGCGTAAAGGGAGCCTGTAACCAGTTTAGTACCCGAAGTAGCGCCTCGTGAGACTTACAGACAGACAGTCACATTTATTTCAGTAAAAGGCAATAGGCCAAAAATAAAGTCTTAACAGAATGTTTAACCTATCTGCGAAGTAATAAAGTAGCATAATCTTCTTGCCCTTAATCTTTGGACTGTCGCCTGATAGAGGCATACATGGGCGGATCCAGGAATTTTGAAAGGGGGGTGTTTGAACCCCTGAACCCCTTGGCTCCGCCAACGCAAACAAAGCTTCAATGTGGTCTTAAGTCATTTTCAAACCCCCTGAACCCCACCCCACCCCCTAGGATCCGCCCATGACAAAAAACGTTATTATTTGTTGAGGACTTCACGAGGCGTACAGGCCATATACATCAACCCGTGAAGATCCGGGTTAGAATTGATCTTCAGTAACCCATGCATGTCGTAAGAGGCGACTAACGGGATCGGGTGGTCAGGCTCGCTAACTTGGTTGATGCATGTCGTGGAATCCCAATGATGTATGCTCATGATGTCAGACACTGGATTGATTGGTCCAGACACGGATTATTTACAGGCCGCTGCAATATAACAGGAATATTGCTGAGTGTGGTGTCAAGCAACAAAGAAACAAACAAAACCTTCTGCACATGCGCAAAAAGGAAATTATTTTTGAGTGCCTCCATATCTTAAAATGATCACTATGCATCAGTCAACAAGTCCGCAAGGTTCATTGGTGGTCGTTATTCTCATTACATCAATACGTGAGTGTATCACGAACGTCTTAGATGTGGTGGGGAGCCTAGTGGTTAATGTGTTGGCTCGTCACGCCGAAGGCCAGGGTTTGATTCCCAACATGGGTACATTGTGTGAATTGTGTCCCTGATATTGCTGGAATGTTGCTAAAAGAGGCTAAAACCCGGGTCTTCGGCGTGACGAGCGAACGCTTTAACCACTAGACTACCCCACTGCCCTGCATCGGTACTTCAAGCTACTGCATATCAACCTAAGAGGCAAGAACAAACTCCGAGTGCCTGGAGACAGCTCCCTCCGCAGTTGATCTCTTAGATCAATGGACCAATACACTTAATATATAAAAGTCAGCATGAGACCTAAGGACTAACAAAGGATAGTAGCCTCGGCAATATAACACACCGCCGATAAATTAAGCCAGGTGGTCATCAAATCCTTTTTACCGTTACTTAACAGAACCTTTCATAGTCAATTCAAAAGAACGAAATATGTTAATCCGGTTCCAGGGGATAATGTTCTCACGTCAATAAAAATGCAATGATTCCCAACTTTGTTTGGTGTCAATACAGGTTATTTTTTCTCCACCGATCGATCATATCATCAAAACACGGTTTGGTGTTTAAAAATATTGTCACTAATCTTTTCGTCCCCAACGACTTGAGGGGTAGCTGCATAATGACGTTTATTCTGGTGCGTTGTCCATGCCAACATCATTTCTATATCAGTATACGTAGATATGGATCGTGGGCAAGTAAAAACTTGAACATAATTTCATTTTATCGCATGACTACATGAGCATATTTTCTTATGTGACAGGAAATTCATTTGTGGTAGGTTTCTTATCATTATTCGTATCAAAACTTTGAACGCACAATCTGCACTCCTACCGTGTTTTATGGTGGCCCCACACCAAGTATCGATTACCCTGGTGTTCTATTGGTTACCGCGAAGGTATAGTCAAGGGTGGGGGTTGGGGGTTGGGGATGTCTTCTCGGGGATATTCTTGTGGGTTTATCTTATCATCAAGACGGTAGCACCCCTTGGTTTCCCTGGGTAATTTGTATTCCAGTTAGATAGTTCCCCAGGTGGATTGTATACAGGGTAGATTTTCTCTCAGGTTGATAGTCTCCTTGGTACTCTCCCTGTAAGATCCGGGGTAGAATTCGCCAGGGTAGATTGCCTCCCGGGTAGTGTTCCCTCGGTAGATAGTGTCATAGGAAGATAGTCTCCCGGGTAGATTGTCTCTAGGATAGAGCGTCTCCTGGGTAGATAGTGTCATAGGAAGATAGTCTCCCGGGTAGATTGTCTCTAGGATAGAGCGTCTCCAGGGTAGATTGTGTCATAGGAAGATAGTCTCCCGGGTAGATTGTCTCTAGGATAGACTGACTGACTGAGTGAGTTTGGTTTTACGCCGCTTTTAGCAATATTCCAGCAACATCACGGCGGGGGAAACCAGAAATGGGCTTCACACATTGTGCCCATGTGGGGATTCGAACCCGGGTCTTCGGCGTCTCTAGGATAGAGCGTCTCCTGGGTAGATAGTGTCATGGAAAGATAGTCTCCCGGGTAGATTGTCTGTAGGATAGAGCGTCTGCTGGGTAGATAGTGTCATAGGAAGATAGTCTCCCGGGTAGATTGTCTGTAGGATAGAGCGTCTCCTGGGTAGATAGTGTCATAGGAAGATAGTCTCCCGGGTACATTGTCTCCAGGATAGAGCGTCTCCTGGGTAGATAGTGTAATAGGAAGATAGTCTCCCGGGTAGATTGTCTCCAGGATAGAGCGTCTGCTGGGTAGATAGTGTCATAGTAAGATAGTCTCCCGGGTAGATTGTCTGCAGGATAGAGCGTCTCCTGGGTAGATAGTGTCATAGGAAGATAGTCTCCCGGGTAGATTGTCTCTAGGATAGAGCGTCTCCTGGGTAGATAGTGTCATAGTAAGATAATAATAATAATAATGTGTCCATTTATATAGCGCCAAACTCCACACTAGGTATGCTCATAGCGCTAACAATCAAGGTCATTATTACCCCGGATAACCCAAGCTGCCTGTTAGGCGCTAGAAGGTTATAGTCATATGACTTTTTTCCACCGGGTACCCATTTTCCTGCTGGGTGAACAGAGACAATTTTGAACAAACTCACTTGCCTAAGGTAAGACCACATGTGTCACATGTGCTTCGTTGTGGGGCAGGACTCAAGTCCTAGATAGTCTCCCGGGTAGATTGTCTGCAGGATAGAGCGTCACCTGGGTAGATAGTGTCATAGGAAGATAGTCTCCCGGGTAGATTGTCTCCAGGATAGAGCCTCTCCTGGGTAGATAGTGTCATAGGAAGATAGTCTCCCGGGTAGATTGTCTCTAGGATAGAGCGTCTCCTGGGTAGATAGTGTCATAGGAAGATAGTCTCCCGGGTAGACTGTCTCTAGGATAGAGCGTCTCCTGGGTAGATAGTGTCATAGGAAGATAGTATCCCGGGTAGAGTGTTCCCTCGGTAGATAGTATCACAGAAAGATATCCTGAATAGAATGTCTCCAGGATAGAGCGTCTCCAGGGTAGAGCGTCTCATGGGTAGATGTTATCACAGGAAGATAGTCTCTCGTGTAGAGTGTCTTCCGGGTAGATACTGCTCTCATTTACAGAAGAATCCTTCAAGGAATTCTATGCCCTTGTATAAGAGGCGAACCTTAAGGGGATTGATCTTTGCAACAATGAAAATGTGACATCTGCTTAATTACGCTTACGCTTACGCTTACGTGAAACATGACATTTTCTTAGAACCAGACGCATTCGACGTTACAGCCTCGATGACGATTGCCACGGCTTTTCAAATTTCAAATTTAATTCTGAAATTGACACACGACGAGAATCTGCCCAACGTAATTAAACGTGATCGAAAGGAAGGGTTTATTTAGTTGGGATGATTTTTACGCCGATTTTAGCAATATTCCAGCAATATCACGGCAGGAGACACCAGAAATAGGCTTCACATATTGTACGAATGTGGGGAATCGAACCCGGGCCTTCGGCGTGACGAGCCAACGCTTTAACCACTGGAATACCCCACCGCCCCCTGGTTTTATTCAGACAGCGGTCTCTAGGATTTCGAGCTTAGTCATCCATGTTGAAATGAAAAGTATGAAATATTTCCAATATGCATGAATAACAAAGGGATCCAATATAGATCTTTGTTAGTTTTACATCACCACAGTTGCCAGGGACGCCGCTATCGAGGTAAACACAACAAACTTTCAGTCTAGTCTGTTCTTGATGGGCGGTCCAGTCTATTGGGAAATAGGGAGAACCTATTACTTACGTCATTTTATGAAATATAACCCAATCGACTGATAACAAATGGAATACCAAAATATTGGATTTCTACTTGTGTTAGGTGGTTTAATAGACATTGAAAACATATCAGGTTTGTGTATAGCGGATGAGTAAAATTATTCATTTTCAGTATTACCTTCCATGTTTGAACTTAAACTCGTCTAAGAGATGACTTAAAAGGGTCCCGCGCGGGCTTCCTGTACAGGTCGATCTGGTGATAGCTGCAGAGGTAGGTACAGGGTATTTGTGGGGGGTGATAGCTGCAGAGGTAGGTACAGGGTATTTGTGGGGGGTGATAGCTGCAGAGGTAGGTACAGGGTATTTGTGGGGGGACGATAGCTGCAGAGGTAGGTACAGGGTATTTGTGTGGGGGTGACTGAGGGGTGAAGTGTGTTTTGTCACACGTAGAATACCTATGGCAACATAGTTTTGGAGATTTTACTTTTTATGTGATAATCTTGTAATACTTGAAAGACGTTGAAACTTCATCGGAGTACATTTAAAAGAAATTATTTTGATATATTAATATTATAGACACTATAGAACATCTTCTGAATCTAGTGAGATGACGGGACGGTGGGGTAGCCTAGTGGTTAAAGCGTTGGCTCGCCACGCCGAAGACCCGGGTTCGATTCCCCACCTTGGCACAGTGTGTGAAGTCCATGTCTGGTGTCCCCTGCCGTAATATAGCTGGAATATTGCTAAAAGTGGCGTAAAACTAAACTCACTTACTCATTCATTGAGAGAGGGCTACACCATGTCTGATGGTGGCTGAACCTGGGACAGATATCAATCGGTATTCATTAAGTGCTTCATATGATTAGGATAGTGGGCTTTTGGGCCTTAGGTTGGAACTGTTTTCATTCTGGTAGCGTTTGTCTTTTGGTCGAATCCATTTATCAAATGTACAGATGGCATTCATTTGCCCTGCAGATTAGATCTCCACCACTTACCCCAGCTTTTACAGTCTCCAGTAGACGTGGTGTTGTCCACTACCACCAGGTTCTCCAGTCTCCAGTAGACGTGGTGTTGTCCTTTAACCCTATCTACAGCCTTCAGTAGTCTCCAGTATACGTGGTGTTGTCCACTAACTCTAGGTTCTACAGTCTTCGGTAGACGTGGTGTTGTCCACTAACTCTAGGTTTTACAGTCTCCAGTAGACGTGGTGTTGTCCTTTAACCCTAGGTTTTACAGCCTTCAGTAGTCTCCAGTAGACGTGGTGTTGTCCACTACCCATAGGGTTCTACAGTCTATCCAGTAGACGTGATGTTGTCAACTAACTTTAGGTTCTAGAGTCTCAAACAGACGTGGTGTTGTCCTGTACCCTTAGGTTCTACAGTCTCCAGTAGACGTGGTGTTGTCAACTACCCCTAGGTTTAACAGTCTTCAGTAGTCTCCAGCAAACGTAGTCTTGTCCACTACCACCAGGTTTTACAGTCTCCAGTAGGCGTGGCGTTGTCCACTATCCCTAGGTTCTACAGTCTTCAGTAGGCGTAGTGTTGTCCACTATCCCTAGGTTCTACAGTCTTCAGTAGACGTGGCGTTGTCCACTACCACCAGGTTCTACAGTCTCCAGTAGACGTGGCGTTGTCCTCTACCCCTAGAGTTCTACAGTCTCAAGTAGACGTGGCATTGTCCACTACTCCCAGGTTCTACAGTCTCCAGTAGACGTGGTGTTGTCCACTTCCCCTAGGTTCTACATTCTCTAGATTCCTGCTCCAGTGTGCATTTCTTTCCAAAATTTGAAACATAGATTACATTTCAGATTCCCAAGCAACAGGAACAATGAAGTTTACCTTGATTGCCATCCTTGTTCTCTCGCTTTACGTTGTTAATACCATGGCTGCGACAACAACAACAGCTGCAGCAAGTAAGTCATCTTGATCTATGTTTTCTTGGTTATTAGTGCTTTTGGAGGACTAAACTCAGGAACCCGTCAAGATCCGGGTTACAATTGTTCTTCAGTATCCCATGCTTGTCGTAAGAGGCGACTAACCGGATCGGGTAGTCAGGCTCGCTGACTTGGTTGACACATGTCTTTGAATCACAATTGCGTATATCGATGCTCATGATGTTGATCACTGGATTGTCTGGTCCAGAATCGATTACATACCGCAGCCATATAGCTGGAATATTGCTGATTGCGGCGTAAAACTAAACTCACTGACTGACTCATGATCACTCACTCACTCACTCACTCACTGAATCGGCAGATGTCAAACATCACGCTGTCTGCTAGCTCAGTCTTCATAGGTGAGACTTTGAATCCTGATTAATAAATTCCGGTGAGTGAGTGAATTTAGTTCTACACCTCTTCTAGCAATATTCCAGCAATCTCACGACGGCGGACACCAGAAATTGGGTTTACACATTGTACCCAAGTGGGAAATCGAACCCTGGTCTTCGGCGTGACGAGCGAACGCTGTAACTACTAGGCTACTCCACCACCCCGGTAAACAGAAAGTGTCCCGTAAAAATACACTACTGAAAAGAACAATCGATTTGTTGTTGTTTTTTTCTATTTTCACTGAGGACCATCAAACAATCTTTTCATATTCTTTAATTATGCACACACAGGTTCTGATTCAGACAAATATTGGATACAACACCGACAACAATTATTGAGCATGTTTCGGAACATCCCTTTCAAGCAAATCCATACCTGTACTAAAAGCAGCATAAATCTAAACTCACTCACACACTGTTTCCAATATGTAGTTGTCATTTATAATTGTTAAGGGGCGGTATGTAGCCTAGTGATTAACGCGTTCGCTCGTCACGCCGAAGACCCAGGTTCGATTCCCCACATGGGGGCGCGGTGGGCGAACTGGCTAAAGCGCCAGGCTAGTGATCCAGCGAGCTTGAGGTGACGGGATCGAGCGCACCTGTGACGGGGTGTAAAAACCTTGGAGTCAACTTTGTGTGCAGACTCCTTCAGTGTTGTCACAACCCCTAGTGTACAGTACACAACCCTGTGCACTTATAAGAACCCACGAATCCGTTGGTATATGACCAGATGGTGGCCACATGAATACGTGCAAACACCCAGTTGCGGGTGATATTGCTGGAGTATTTCTAAAATCGGCGTAAAACTAAACTCACTCACATATCATTGTTACCGATTGTTCTCAAACTTAAATAACGTTGGCTTAACGACCTGCTCTCATCATTCAGCAACAACGGCCGCTGCAACGACCGCCGCTGGGGCGACGACCGTTGCTGCGACGGGGACGGGTTCTACAGTTGCTACGACCACCGCCGGAAACGTAAGACTTCCATAAGTTTTGCAACACATTTCTGTTCTGACATGTGAGGTTTACAGCTGACGTTGTCGCCGATACATTACTGTACTATACAGACAACTACTGTTTACTTCAAGACTACTATACAGACAACTACTGTTTACTTCAAGGCTACTATACAGACAACTACTGCTTCCTTCAAGACTACTATACAGACAACTACTGTTTACTGCAATACCACTATACAGACAACTACTGTTTACTGCAATACTACTATACAGACAACTACTGTTTACTTCAAGACTACTATACAGACAACTACTGTTTACTTCAAGACTACTATACAGACAACTACTGTTTACTTCAAGACTTCTATACAGACAACTACTGTTTACTTCAAGACTACTATACAGACAACTACTGTTTACTTCAAGACTACTATACAGACAACTACTGTTTACTTCAGGACTTCTATACAGACAACTACTGTTTACTTCAAGACTACTATAAAGACAACTACTGTTTACTTCAGGACTACTATACAGACAACTACTGTTTCCTTCAAGACTACTATGCAGACAATTACTGTTTACTTCAAGACTACTATACAGACAGCTACTGTCTACTTCAAGACTACTATACAGACAACTACTGTTTACTTCAAGACTACTATACAGACAACTACTGTTTACTTCAAGACTACTATACAGACAACTACTGTTTACTTCAAAACTACTATACAGACAACTACTGTTTACTTCAAGGCTACTATACAGACAACTACTGTTTACTTCAAGACTAATATACAGACCACTAAAGTTTACTTCAAGACTACTATACAGACACTTAAAGTTTACTTCAAGACTACTATACAGACATCTACTGTTTACTTCAAGACTACTATACAGACAACTACTGTTTACTTCAAGACTACTATACAGACAGCTACTGTCTACTTCAAGACTACTATACAGACAACTAAAGTTTACTTCAGGACTACTTTACAGACAACTAAAGTCTACTTCAAGACTACTATACAGACAACTACTGTTCCCTTCAAGACTACTATACAGACAACTACTGTTCCCTTCAAGACAACTATACAGACAACTACTGTTTACTTCAAGACTAATATACAGACAACTACTGTTCCCTTCAAGACTACTAAACAGACTACTACTGTTCCCTTCAAGACTACTATACAGACAACTACTGTTTACTTCAAGACTACTATACAGACAACTACTGTTTACTTCAAGACTACTATACAGACAACTACTGTTTACTTCAAGACTACTATACAGACACTTAAAGTTTACTTCAAGACTGCTATACAGACATCTACTGTTTACTTCAAGACTACTATACAGACAACTACTGTTCCCTTCAAGACTACTATACAGACAACTACTGTTTACTTCAAGACTACTGTACAGACAACTTCTGTTTACTCACAAACACTTCCATACAGACAACCACTGTTTTGTCCAACACAGTACTATACAGACAACTAGTGTTTACTTCAAGACTCCTATACAGACAACTACTGTTTTGTCCAACACACTACTATACAGACAACTAGTATTTACTCCAACACACTACTATACACACAACTACTGTTTTGTCGAAGAAACTACAAGAAAAGCCTTGTCTAGCAGTAACACTAATAGCCGAGACAACGTTGTGCGGTGGATGTTGAGACTATCACTCACATGTTGGGTATCTTTGCCTCGCCGATAAACTGACTTACTTCTGATTAAAGTATTCACCCACTTACTCACAAACCATTTCTTCTTGTAGACTGGCGCCACCAACGTCTTCACTCCCATGATGTACGTCGTCGCCGTCTACAGCGGGAGGCTGGCACTGAGCCTGGTCCTGTAGATCTCTATCATAAAGTGGATACAGACATGGACTTCAAATGTACGAGTTATCTTAGCTTCAAATGAACACTCGGCAGCTCTCGGATCTTTCCGTGATCATCGCGTCGTGCCTTGGAATTATCCGAAATGACGAACAGTCAAAACATCACAACGCATGGCGGAAAACCCAGTTTCGGAAATGTTGAATATTGACATTTTGAGTAATTTCAAAATATGTGCCATTTTATTAAGAGAAATACCCAAAATTATAAATTCATTTTTACATATCAGTCAACAGACGTATACGACCATCACTCAAGTTTCCATGTTTCCTTGATAACACCGTTCAGTGTATCAGCTGGCAAACACAATTTCTTCCTGGTCGTCCATTATGTCCGCATCCATTTTATTCCACGAGTTCAGCGTGTCCATTTTATTCCTAGATTGTTTTGTTATCTGTCAGTTATTTATTTCACCTATCGTGGGAGCGGTGGTGTAGCCCAGTAGTTAAAGCGTTCGCTAGTCACGCCGAAGACAGGTTCGACCCAGTGTGAAGCCCATTGCTGGTGGTATTGCTGAAATATTGCTACAAGCGGCTTAACACTAATCCCACGCACTTACTCACTCACTAACTCACTTACCTATTGAGTGCTCTTTCACTCGTAAGCCAACGACGCCATTATAATCACTGTAATCACCTCAGGGTTAATTCCTGTGAGTGATGAAGTGACGTACTTCACCATCAATTTATGGCTATGACTTGGTCCCTTTAATTCGTCAACTAACAACGAATATACGGTTTGTTTCGCCACTGGAATCGGTAGTTCTGATTATGATTAAAACAGTTGTTTCACTGTAAAACGCCTCTCTATTCCACACTCAAACATACGCATACACCGTAAGTACCGCAAACACAGGAAATATCGTACACATTGCAAATATCGCACACACCGTAAATACCGCACACACCGCAAATATCGCACACACCGTAAATACCGCACACACCACAAATATCGCACACACCGTAAGTACCGCACACAACGCAAATATCGCACACAACGTAGATACCGCACACACCACAAATACCGCACACACCGCAAATATCGCACACAACGTAAATACCGCACACACCGCAAATACCGCACACACCTTACACAAGCTGAATACCGCAGATACCTCACACACCGCACTTACCGTTCACACGCAAGTTTATTGGAATGGTACGGAGTGTTGGAAGTGAAAAAGAGGGGTGTGAATACAGTGAAAAAGAGGGGCGTTTGGTTCCGGAATGCCATGCACTCTTTTGTTATATTCAGAACATCCTCTGGCATTCTGTTCTCGTACATTAAAGATATTTTGTGCATCTAAAGATCAGTGGTTGTTGTGTTTTATTATGTGTTGTGAAACATTTCGTGTTTAACAATGGTTATTTACAAAGCGTGCATTTCGCAGCTAACCCAAGCCGCCTGTAGTGCGCAAGAAGGTTAACGGTCCCATTCTCATCGGGTAGCCATTCTCTGATGGGTAAACAGAGACAATTTACAATCAAACTCACTTGCCTAGTATGAGACCACATGTGCTTTGTTGTGCTTACATGTGCTTTTTTGTGGGGCAGGACCGAACTATCAGGAATCAAGCTGACAGACACGGTCACCCACCCAACTGTCCGCAACTAACGTTTCTTAACGTCCACCGATTTGTGACCTGGGTCACGTTGTACATAGCGATCTTAGGGCTAAGGTGACTCCCATACCCTAACATAGACTTGAAGTAGTCTTAGTGCTAAGGTTGTTTTGTACAACGGGACCCTGGACTCTGAGTACTCGGTATAACCCAGCCGAACATTTAGCCTGGGATCTCAAGATCTCGAATCCCGACCAGACAATCAAGTGATTGAAGTCATGAGCTTTCATATACACAATTGGGATCCGATGCCTTGCACCATCCTGGGACACGATGCTATGCGAACCTGGCTAGCTATTCTCGAAACGTACGTAGCCTTACGAACTTCTCAAGCCCGGTTTAACACATTGGCTACGATCAAAGTCTTAGATCAAATTCTTAGAGCTAAGAACGTTTCGAGAATACGGGCCCTGACCACCTAATCCCGTTAGTCGCCTCTTACGACAAGAATGGGGTGCTGAAGTTTGATACTTACCAATCTCTTCACAAGTATCATTCGTTGATTCTGTATTGATTATGGGAATCACAACTAGAACACTGTGTCTTAACCGATTAATTTAATTGACTCTTACAAGTAGGTGTTACTGTAGTAAGATTCTGTCCCGGTTTGTTTTAAAGGTGATATATATATATATATATATATATATATATATATATATATAAGAAGAAGTTTCTGAAATAATTACACAACACGGATCTTCTCCAACATGTTTCACTTTTATCTTCAGGGAGAAGTGATTACAGTTAAACGGATTATGTTATGACGTCAATTTGTCATGACGTCACAATGCAACTGTATACAAATGTTGTGACGCGGCGTTGCCATGACGTCACATTGGCGGCTTTATATTGACAGTACTAGTAGCACAATGAAAACAAGTATAATTCAGACACATTGCGTTACCTATTTAACGATGGACACAATTCTTTGATGAAAAAGTTTTCTTTAGCTTTACGCTGCATGGCGTCAGCAGTATGACGCCGCGTCACAACATTTGTATACAGTTGCATTGTGACGTCATGACAAATTGACGTCATAACATAATCCGTTTAACTGTAATCACTTCTCCCTGAAGATAAAAGTGAAACATGTTGGAGAAGATCCGTGTTGTGTAATTATTTCAGAAACTTCTTCTTATATATGTACTACTGTACGCTCGGTATTCTCAACACTTTCTTTATATATATATATATATATATATATATATAGAGAGAGAGAGAGAGAGAGAGAGAGAGAGAGAGAGAGAGAGAGAGAGAGAGAGAGAGAGAGAGTGTGTGTGTGTGTGTGTGTTCCTGCTTACCTGATAAACGATACCCGTGAAGAACCCGGTTAGAATTAAGTCTTCAGCAACCCATACCTGTCAGAAAAGGCGACTGACAAGTTCGGGTGGCCACAGTCGCCAACTTGGTTGACACATGTCATCGCACCCCAGTTGCGTAGAACGATGCTCATGCTGTTGATCAGTGGATTGTCTGACCCAGACTTGATTATTTACAGACTGCAGTCATATAGCTGGAATTTTGCTGAGTGCGTCATTAAACAACCAACCAACCAATTGGTGTTTGGCGTTAAACAACTGTCAAACCAAACCAAAGCTAAAAGAACTTTCCTGTTTACTTGCTGCAACTTATCAAACGATTTTCAAAGTTGCAAATGTCTACATTACTTTCAAGATATCTGCACATTAACTGATATAGCAAGACAGAGTGAAAACGAGGCAATGTTTATTTACATGACAGATTATGTTGGACATACGCATATATACACTAAAAGAATATTGCTTGTTCAATACCCATAAGGTATGGGATCTTCAGATGGTAACATCCCTTACTTTAGACATGAATGGAAGCACTTCTCCAAAGGCCCCTTTTCATCTTAACACCATGACTACTGTCGGTTCTAAACTGCAACATGCGATTACATAAATCGTAGTCTTTGTGCTCAGATCTCTTTGTGCACCCGGCCCTGTCTTCATAAAGCATTGAAAAGATTATCATCATTAAACTCCAACCTCCCGATCACACAAAAATACAAAATACAACTCCTCCCAGTGCCTCCAGGTGTCGCTCGTATCTCAAGGTACGAGTGACAATGGCGGCGCTGTGGAGGAGCTTGACACAGCCCCTTGTTCCTGTCCACCGCTGGCATACTAAGCTCCCTGCACTGTACTCTGCTTCTGCGTTCATCCCCTAGTACCATCTGCACATCTGCTATCCACGAAAAGGATATCGGGCTTACACGAACAAAATGGCTTGCTACGCGCCTGGCATCCTCAGGGTCTGTTCGAGATCATTTGAGCTCCTGTTTTACTGAAAATTTAATCAACAAATGTCTAGCAATCTAGGGAGAAAATACTCCACAGCTTTCTTGCAGGTTTGTACAAACTACACTTCGTTGTTTCTATATATAGTAGTTTTATGTCAGCGTTTGAAAGATAAACAGTTAAACAAAACATGCCATAAATTTACCAAAGTCGTAATTTTTGTTCATCAAGGTTGTTTCAATAAGTATACATTCGAACACAGCAGTGTCGAAGCTTAAGGAACCTACGTAAAATACTTAGAGACAATATAATACTTCGACACAACTGCAAGTTCAACACAACACTGTACCAGAATACCACCCAAGGGCTTGATGTATGATTTTACGTGCGTTTCGCGGATCAGCCTGCCCTGAGCACATCTGTACACGTCAACGCGTTCTCATAATCGATAAACATACCAAAGATCACATGAAAACGGGATTGCTGGAAAATAAGACATTATTGTCTTTACAAACGAACCATGAATGCATATGTCCCTTGTCACCTGGGCTCCTTTTCAAGTTAGATAGATTTATTTGTTTGTATCAAAATTATATAAATTCAGAGACTAAACGTTAGTCCAAGGTGAACGTCTAAAACCTTCATCACCTCGGGTTTAAGCTCACAGCGTGAAAAAACTGAATTACGTGTACTTTTCAAACTGTCGTATTGATTCCTTACAAACGAACCATGAATGCATATGTCGAATACTCATCTGTGTCGAACAAGTATTTCTAAAGAAATTTTAAAATACACCATAGAACACCTGATTGTTCGAAAATATGACATTATTGCGATAACAGACCAGGTATGACTGAATATATCGAATTATCACCTGTGTCGAACATGTTGAAGCCCTTCAGTATTTCCTCGTACACATCTCTGTTGTCTCCCTGCTGGTCTATCACAGTCTCCAGGAACTCGTTGAAGTCAATCTTCCTGGAAACAAGCAAACACCATGGTCAATACGTATATGTAACGATCACAGAAATACGTTTATTCATTGGTTGTTTAATGCCGCCGCACTCAGCAATATTCCAGCTATATGGCGGCGGTCTGTAAATAATCGAGTCTGGACCACACAATCCGTTGGGGTGGGGTAGCCTAGTGGTTAAAGCGTTGGCTCGTCACGCCGGAGACCCGGGTTCGAATCCCAACATGGGTACAATGTGTGAAGCCCATTTCTGGTGTCCCCCGCCGTGATGTTGCTGGAATATTGCTAAAAGCGGCGTAAAACCAAAACTTAGTCAGTCAGTCAGTCAGTCACAAGTTGAATGGGGTGGTAGGCTAGCCCATTGGTTAAAGCGTTCGCTCTTCACGCCGAAGACAGGTTTCTGGTGTACCCCGTCATAAATGATAAGTAGTATTCAGGATTCTGTGATATTATTGTGCTTAGTTAGATATCTATCTATTGCTAAATAGACGGGAGAAAACAGAGGTAAAGCCATTCGTGACCAACTCGTGTTATTCCGGGACAAGCCGAATAGCGGTTACGGAAAGGGGCGAGTGGTGACGAATGAGGTAAAGCATCGACAGAGTTACTTCCCTTTGTTGCATATCCTTACCAAAAACATCTGTGTGTTTACATTAGTTGTAGCGTACATGAAGTCTTTTTGACACTTGTTTCTGCTGTATAGAATGAAACATATCTATCTGGGCGATAGGGTGGATACGAAAACATTTGCTATATATAAGCAGGGGCTGTAATTTGTGATCTTCCTGGGATAATAAACATAATAGAATACAGGTGTGAAATTCCAGGTATTCATCTCAATTCTCAAACATTAAAAATAGTTACAGGTTGTGTAAATTTAACCTTAAAGCGAAAGATTCCACAAAGAAACCTGCTCGTGCGCTTCACAGATATAAATACCACTGACTTCCCTATTCTATACATAAGCGTCGACCCACCCACCTTCTCGCCTGGTTTCGGGGGTGGGGCAAGATAGTCCGGCTTGAGGGGGTCAACCGGGCCCACTGGCGTCTCCACCTTTTCCCCCCCTTTCTTTTCCTTTTTCTTTCCTTTCTTCTTCACGGGCATCGTTTGTAGTATTCGTCTCTTTCCACGAGGTTGATCGTCACTCTGAAAAGCCTTTGTTGTCAGCCTTGGGCCGCCATTTTGAAACAACTTGTGTCGCCTAGCAACGGGGCAGTGCGTGTACGGGTCAGCCTGCCCAATGGGATTGTTCACAGATCACTGTGTACTATTTCTGATGTGAAAGCAAGCATCTGTAAGTCCATTTCCTGGAAGAAAAAATGACCTCGACAGGAATCCTCGCCAATAACATTATCTATCTCATGGCTTGACAGATTCAAACTTGATATTATCATGACTTTTGAGATATAGTATTCACACTTTGCTAAGGATCAAATCATGGATTCAACAGAAAACTATGATGTGGGGTCAAATTTGGTTTAAATATCTAAGCCCATTTTAAGCATGGATCCTTGGTTTCAGTTTGTTATTTCATCTTGTGGATCCCATACCTGCTATTGACAGGTGTGTTCTTGTCACTGGCTCGTTCCATGATTTGCAAAATGGTTGATTGGTGCCTTGAAAACCATTTTTATGGTCACTCATGTATCAGGTGCATAAGGTTAGATTAAAGTGACTGTTTGCCTAAATAGGGGTTACCATATTATCATTTATCCAGTTTCAAATGGATACAATTTCAAATTATGAATCTTTGTTGAAGTAACGTTGTGAATTTGTGTGATCCTTAGCAAAATGTGAGTAGTATATGTTCTAGACCACTTTATATGCACGGAACATTTGTGCAATAAAACATACTATTGGATAACTTCATTTTTTCTATGTAATTTGTCTTTTAGCATTATATCAGGAAACTTAATAATGGAGGCATTTAATATTACAATGGCACCAAGGACGGTTACGTCAAGGGGGTTCAATATCAATTTTAAGTATGCCATTAATAAGCCATTTTCCAGTTTCGCGAAATAAGTTCGTTTAGAGTGATGTCCCATTGCAAAACCACGTGACCCCGGGCAAACTGTCAAAACAAACGGCTGTCAAAATTTGTAACCTGTTTGACCGTCCAACGACCTCTATCCGACGTGATACCGAAGGAAGCTGAAGATGCCTTACCACCACTCTTGCTATGGCTTGTGTAAGTCTGACAACAGGTACAAGGATCGCCATGAGATGGAAAACGTGTTTTTTTCCATTTTCCGAAGCTGAAGAGTCAACCGGAAAAATGTTTGAGGTTGACGAGGGCCTGTGGTCGAGAGGGATTTGATGTCAAAAGCATCACGAGGCACACCTTTATTTGTTCCAAACACTTCGTAGGTGAGTTTTGTATGACTATGCTACAATATATGTGTCCATCAGGTGAAATTTGAAATTGTAAATATATCGTCAATGCAAATGATTAAGTTTTCGGACAATGGTAAAAAAAAAAGTGGCTACATGGTGTAAAATAATGTACCTATGTATAGTTTTAAACTGCCTTTTAAGTCCGTGTGAACTATAATTGATTTATAAATATCCTGTCAGGTGGCCATGGACCAACTTTGGATTTCCCAGACCCTGTCTCGGTAACCTCCACGCCCTTAAAGACCAGACCACCGCCTCGACAAAGACAGGCAGATCCAGTGGCCTCTTAGACCCCATGCAAGAAGAGAATGGTAGAAGATGATGTCTTAACTACCAAATGTATGTATGTTCAAAAGATTATAACTTTAGCATGTTGCTTTATAAATAATCCATTCTCACATCCACTTGTTTTTGATTGAATGTCCTCTTTATGAGATAATTTAATCTGAGTGTATATCTTCTGTTATAATATTCTTTTGGTCTAAGTATGTTAATATTATTCAACAGGTGAAGTTCAGATGGGTATGGACATTGTTGGTCCAATGACAGCTCTTGCTGACCACATATACAGCACTGTCAAATCTACTGCTGATGCCTCCACACAAACAAACTTGTGTTTTGATGACATCAGCACATATACAGATGATTTGCTGCAGAACCCCAAGAAGCTGACCAAAAAATTAACGATGGATAACATCACAAGAAACAACAAAAGCAGCAAGTTTTACACTGGTACATATATTACATGTTATTGTGTTTAAATGTATATACAAACAAATTATCAGCATCAATTAAATAACTAAAGTATTACATTGATGAATCATGTTGCACTGTAACCAAAAATATCAGATTGAAAACACCTTTTCCAAAAAACGTTTATATGAATACTTAACATTTTCATGCTTTAACTACCGGTACATAATGACTGTTGTATGTTGTGAACTGAAATAGGGAATATTCAACTCAATTATCAGCATCAATTAAATAACTAAAGTATTACATTGATGAATCCTGTTGCACTGTAACCAAAAATCAACTTCTCATTGACTGACTTCGGCTTATGTATACAAAATTCCTTCTCGAGTCATCGTGTGTATTTTGTATGCCATGACCGGATTGTCAGGTATTTCCAAACTTTGAATTGCAAAACAGATACCCCAGTAAATACATGATCACACAGTATTTCCAATGAATTCCTTTGAATTTCAATGGGAGCTGAAATTTCCGATTTCTTTCTAAGTTTACTTAGGTTGGAAACATGTACATTTACGTAGGTGGGGAAACACATGTAAATTTCAAATTTGCAAATGTTTACACACCTTAGATATTAATGTATCATACCAGATTTCAGGGGTATGTATATGAACGGTTCATACACTTTCATGTTACCTGTGCTCAAGCAGGATGATGATATGTTTTCATCATCTGAATTACTTGGTTTATGGAACTTTATTTTCACACATTTTAGTACGTTTGAAATCAACGTCCACGTGACCTCATAATTCTTATCACCAAAAGAGCCTGACAAAGAAAGCAGTATTACGCAAGCCAACACGCCTTATTAAGCTGCACTCGCTCTTGCTACCAGTATCAGTTACGTCTTGTCTGTCGTGTTGGCGAATCTTGTGAGGTGCTTGTTTCGAGGGCGTAAAAGGTTCAGTGGTGAACAAAGGGCGATGAGGTGCCTCTTTGTCCGCTCAAGTGTCCCTAGCTGTCCCAATAGAATAGCACGTTATCTCTCTTAGAGCACAGCCAAATATGTAAAACGTACAAACTCGTAATTTCTTAAGTCTATTCAGCTCACTACTGTAAAATATTGTTTGGCAGTACATTAATGGAATATTATTGCACTGCATGTGACCTTTCTTAATAGTCTCACAGTGCCGGAACCACATTTGTTTCACTAACGCAAAAGTATGCGAGAACAAACAATGCCATATCAAATTATATATTCTGTGAGACGATAAACTCAGATTGTGAAAGCAAATGTCACACAAGTAAATGTGATGTTGCATTGCTGTACCTTTACCCGTTGGAGAAATCCTTCTCAAAAGATATATCTTCCGTTGTTTGGAGCAGACCTATATGACTATTACGCCCCAGTGCTGCTAAACAACTCATAGACTATCAGTCTGACATAGACACAGACCTCACATGTTCAAGTTCACATCTGATAGGGGCCGAAAATATTGATTCCGACATGAATGCTATATCATATTGGGTTATTGTTTTTCTAAGTAAGTGGAGGGGCGGTGGGGTAGCCTAATGGTTAAAGCGTTGGCTCGTCACGCCGAAGACCCGGGTTCGAATCCCCACATGGGTACAATGTGTGAAGCCCATTTCTGGTGTCCCCCGCCGTGATGTTGCTGGAATATTGCTAAAAGCGGCGTAAAACCAAACTCAGTCAGTCAGTCAGTCCTAAGTATGTGGAGTGCCTTCTACAATATTGGAAATAAGTGTATCGCTGTCCTTCTGATATTCCACGAACGAAAGCTCTGCCCATTTCAGGTACAATGTGTATGTTACAGAATAGTAGGGAATAGTCTTAAGACTTTTCAACTTTGACCAGAATTCTTCGAACTTGTAACAGTCGTTTGAGAAGATCAAAAGAGAAAGGGGTAGTACTCGATGTATCTGACGGACGTATATAGAGATATAGAGAACGTTCGAAGAATGTTACTGTATGCATACAATAATTGAAATACCGATTATGATTAAAAAGTACTCTCAGTCTGATAGCCAGAGAGATTATTGTGAAAGATCGCAGTATGTATCATCATAAACAGCCCAAGATAAAAGTAATGTCATTCATCCCCATATTATATCCCTTCTATAGACACGGGACATACAGGTAGGGCAAACACTTTCTTCCATAGGTATCTGCCGGTTTCACGCTACATACATGTATTCAGATTATTGAGAAAACCAGCGACGCAAGTTCTCCTCCATCACACGTATAATTATATAGATACCCAGTGATTAGTGATAGCGTTGAAGCAACTTATTAAAAGTTACGACAGACACTATCAACTGCAGTAGTACTGCCACACCCAGCATCGTATTTATTACTCTCTTACATAAGGTGAAATATCACAGGGTTGTCATGGTAACGATAATTTGGCATACTATTTATTGTCTTACTCTTTAATCAGCGATTAGAATTTAAATCAGTTTTGAGGTCAGCATGTTAGGAGAAAAGAAGCTGTAAAACGAAAAGTATTGTGATCGTATCTATTGGCCTTTGTAAAAGCAAGTTTCAAGCCACCTACATAAAAACCTGTTTTCATGATAAATATCTGCTAATCCGTGGCATGATTCCGACCATATCATGAGCATGTGTTTGTGAATCATAATCAAATAGTGATGTTACAAGGCGTCCATGCCGCGTCAACAACACATGCAAACGCACGAGAATTGCAATACGGGCCCCTACACCAATAATACTCCGTGACCTGGAGACACATGTGTTTGAGCGCATGTAGGGACGTAGTCTGTCATACAGACCCTGAAGCAAATATATCCAAGCACACGCAAGTCTAGAAAATGTGGCAAGTCTAGATTTCCACAGCTTCAGGAGAATGTCTCAGGGCTCCTTTTTATAATATTTTTCATTTTTACTATGAACTGTTTTTCTGTAAAATATGTTCATTTCAGAGACTAGTTGTTCGTCTAGTAGAGACGGGTAGAAGACAAAAGACAAAACGGATACTCGTGCTGTTATACTTTTGAATTATATGTAAACATTCGTTCTTGCCTGTATATGTATATTTTCCAGTTTCAACCAAATGTACATTCGAAGGATATCGAAATCTAGGTTAAGCTATTTGAATCAAATTTACAATTAAAAGACCCAAACAATGATTTGTTGTCCAAATTTTTGGTTTTCCACATCTTGTCCCAGTCTGTATCACAGTCACAGAACGATATTATTTCCCCTTCCGCCCAGCCCTTACTGTAATATGTATACTGCAATACTGAATATGTTGCACGTATACTACACAATGTATTATGCATGTATTCAATGCTATGCTAAGCAATGCCCACTCGTATTCAAGATTACGTGTAGGAGAATGTCCTCAAACTCGCGATTAGTTTCGCACGTGAAGCAGGTTCGAGGCCTACGCGAGTTTGAGAACTTTCTCCTACTTAAAACAAAGTTCGACTACTTGTTCGTGCGCATCTAATTTCTATGTTACTCTCAAATGCTTGCCATGGTCTGGAAACGTGTGTACACCTCGCCTGAACGCAGCTTAACACGAACAAAACTATGGGAGTGTTAATCGCTTGTAAATTGAAAACGGCACGTGCATCTTGCGATGATCTGGAATCGTGTGTACACCTCGCCTAAACGCAGCTTAACACGAACAAAACTACGGGAGTGTTAATCGCATGAAAATTGATAACGGCACGTGCATCATTCATTTTTGCTTGAACTGCTGGTTTGTTGGGTTCATAATGGAAACCTCTGATTCAGATATGGACATTTTTATTACGCAAAACATTTTTTCTCAAAATTCAGAAGTTGTAATCAATTCTGACTTTGAAGATTTACTTAATACCACTATTTCAGAACCAAAAGACACCCCACGATTTAATTTAAATGTTGACGACATTTCCTCTGGTTCAGATGATTATTTGTTTGAAGCAAGTCAGGCTATTGAAGAAAGCTTATATAATTGTGGGCGTCTCGGGGGTTAAATAATAAATTAATATAACAGCTTCATAGCGGGTGGGGTAGGTTAGGTAGTTGGGTGGGCGACTGACGTAGTACCTACCTTTGTAGTCCTATGTGTAGAAGCTTAGGCCCATGCGGACCTCGTGGCCGGGGAGACAGGACGATGTCACGCTTCTTGCATGCTCCACCATCTTGAGGGGCAGAGATGCAAGGAGCGTGCGCATTGCCCGAATTCCGGATTTCCCCAGTCACGTGGTCCGACGTCGGCTATATAAGCCTACCCTAGGTAGGGAATCGTCAGTCGTCCGATACCCGCATCGGGTAAGTTTTCTGCGACCGCGAGTCTTGTATCAAGACCAGATTAAGTTTCCACTTATTGTTTATTGTTTTTAGGGAATGTCGTGTTGATTTAGTGATAAGTTGGGGAGGGAGAGAAATAGCATAAGAATAAGTAGGTTTTATCTTGTTATTTTCGGGAGAAGGCATAAGGGGTGGACATAATCAAAAGTTTATTGTATTTTGAGTAGGATTTAGGTAGGTTGGGAGGGGGAGAAATACGTAGGATTGTTTGTTCTGAATATTGGCCTAGATCTAACTTTCTCAGTCATTTACTTTTCCAATAAACAAGAATTGAAACATAATACTCTTTTGTTGTGACTTTCATTGAGTTTAAGTTGGAAAAACCTGTCAGGAATCACTCACACAGAACCCGCAGACAAGATGTACTGACCACGCCAAGAGACCAATTCTAAAAACACAAGGCAAAGCATAACATCTCAGTAGCCAACTGACACTTGTCATACATCTGCAACGTTCTGCTGTCACTGGGCGCCTATTTTACACCACTCACGTGCTAGGCGCCTATTACAGATTTGGTGCCGTGACCAGGATAAGGTTATATTTCGAATTTTTGTCAGTATAGTCTACTTAAAACATGTCTGAAGATTTAAGTCTGAATTGTTCTTTGTTACCCGAGACTGATGGTCAAGTTCGTGTTAGTGCCGTCGGTAATCTGGAGGAACCACTTATCAATTTGACAAGTGAGTTGCCCCCATTTCGGCAAACTATGCATGCAACTTCTACGCCGTATTCACCTCTTCCTCAAATAGGAAATGGTGTCCGTTTAAGACAGATGAGTAGGGATACACATTTAGCGTCAGCTTATGGTGCACGTCAGTACGCTGATCATCGGTTGTTTGGTCATATATCAGATGGAATTATGAGTGGTAGCCGTTCTGTGCATTTCAGTACACCAGAAATACAGGACAGGTTGCATACTGATTTTTCGGATTCTAGAGGTTTGAATTATTTGAGACAACCAAATCCAGTCGGAACTGTTTTGACTGGGTTTGAAAGGTCTAGGTTATCTCATCGGGAAGTTGTGCCTGACAGATTTGATGGAATGTCATGTGATTGGCAGGATTTTATTGTTCATTTTGAACAAGTAGCTTCATGCAATGGGTGGACAGAATATGAAAAGGCTCAACAACTTAGTATGTGTTTGAGAGGTGCAGCACAAAAACTTTTGAGTAGTCTTACGTTAGGGCAACTCAGCAGTTATCACGCAGTGAAAAATGCTTTGAGTCAACGTTTCAATCCGTTGAGCAGAATGTAGCCTATAAAGTGAATTTCGAAATCGTCGTCAAGGTTGCGACGAGGCCGTACTGGATTATGGGTTTGAACTCCGTAGACTAGCAAATTTAGCTTACCTTACCAGCACCCCTTCATCACTAGAGGTACATTTGATTGATCACTTCCTAACGGGCCTGCATAGCTTTGACATGAGAAAACATGTTACATTTGCACATTCACAAACACTGGAAAACGCTATTTCATGTGCCATGGATGGTAGCTGTTGGTGGTAGCAGGAAAAAGAAACCCGAAAGTTTAGATAGGGTGGCAGGAGTGAACCAAACTAGGCTTGGAAAAGTTTAAACGCAGCTTAAGATCTGCCAGGCCTAATACCTGCTATGTCTGCAACCAGTCAGGTCACTTTCGCGATAGGTGTCCATATTTATCAAAACTGGGTTTGCTTGATCAGTCAGATATCAAGAAAACAGATATGGGAAACTAGTAAAGGCTGGGGTCGAGGCCGAGGTCTCAGCCGTTGTTGGGAAAATTTGTAGGCCAGTTGAAGATGTAGTTTCGGTGGAAAAAAATGTTTTTACTGTTGATATTGGAGTGCAGGTAGATTTACCGTCATTGATAGGGGATAGTGTTGATCCCTTGGTGAAGCAATCTGTACTCAATAGAGGAAAACTTATTTTTATCTGGTGAAGGGAAACCGATATAAATGTGTATCAGATATAATGTGTATGATCTAAATAATTCATGTATTCATTGTATTGTATATATCATTTTGTATATATCTTTCTATCCCTGTACGTATAGTTTGTTTCACTTTTGCATGTAAGCACTGTAAATAGGAGAGGGTTTCACTAAGTTGGCATAACTTGTACCCAATCCATTCTCTTGAATAAATATGTTTAAATCAAAATCAAATCAAAGGGAAACCGATGAAGTCATCTTCGTCAACTCGCTCCAGTGAATCAGTTTCACGGGAACAAATTGTTTTACGTTCTTTGAAACCTCAGAAATGTTTGTATATAGATGTTGTGGTGAACGGGCTTACCTCAAGAATGTTGTTGGATACAGGGTCCCGGTCTCATTCATTTCACAAGATGATGTACTTAAATTGGGTTTTCAGAACATCAGTTTGAAGGAAGTTCACAAAGATTTCTTTACGGCCAATGGTATGCCTATAGTTGTCCATGGTTCTGCTTGTTTTGAGTTTTGTGTTGGAAGTGTGACGTTTCAACAAGAGTTTGTCGTTGCAGACTTGGGTACAATGGGTAGTATACTTTGCATTGATTTCCTGGAGGACAATGATGGTGAAGTACATGTGAGACGACAGACACTGTCTACATCTAGAGGTCAACTCAAATTGTACAAACTGAACACAAGTAGTTGTGCGCGGGTCAGAATTGTTGACAAGGTTGTTGTTCCCCAGAATTCTGAGAAATTAATCAAATGTTCTGTTGATGGTTCATTCGGTACTGAGTCGGGGTTGGTTGAGCCAAATAAATATTGGAGAAGTAAAGGAATTTTTGTGGCTAGAAGTCTTGTCCAGCCTGATAAGGATGTTGTAGTTATTTCAGTGTTGAACCTTAACAGCAAGAAAGTATCCATAAACAGTCCATCCGTACTGGGTACAGTTAGCAGAGTAGATCAGGTAGTAGCTTGTGATGATGTTACCACAGATGCACAAAGTTTGGACTTACAGAGTCATTTGCAGTCACTAGTTGATCGATGTTCTTCTGGTCTTACAGAAACTCAAAAGCAGTCCGTTTCTGATTTGGTGGGAGAATTTCAGGATGTTTTTGTGGGTGAAGATGGTTTGTTAGGACAGACAGATCAGATTACTCACAGTATCAATACTGGTGATGCAACTCCTATCAAACTACCTGCTAGGAGGATTCCTTTGGCTAAGAAACAGTTAGTGGAGGATGAAATTGACAAGATGTTACAACAAAACCTTATTGAACCTAGTAGTAGCCCTTGGTCTGCTCCTGTTTGCTTAGTAACTAAGCGTGACGGATCCTGCAGATTTTGCATTGATTTTAAAAAAATTGAATGTGTGACCGTGAGAGACGCCTTTCCTATTCTCCGGACTTAGAACTGTTTTGGACGCCAAAATGAAATCTCTAGCGCGACAGGGAATTGGGATTGATAAGAGACAGGCTGCTGTGATAAGTGTTGAACAGGAGGATGTGTTATGGAAAAAGGGTATTTTAGGTGAGGACACCCCTCAAAAACTCCTAGACACTCTAGTGTATCTGATTGGTTTGAACTGTGCATTAAGAGCTGGGGATGAACACAGAAATCTAAGGGTGGGACCGAATTCACAGTTCTACCTGACCGATACCGAAGATGGGTTTAAAACTCTTAGGTACACAGAGGCGTTTCCAAAACAAACAGAGGAGGAATAAAACACAGGCGCATGGAAAAGAAATCAATAAGCATATCCGTCAGCAGAGAGCTACCTGAGAGATGCCTAATTCCTCTCTACCAAAAGTACATGTCACTTCGGTGAGTAATAAATAGTATTACTATCATAATATTACATGTGAATATTTTGGTTTGATTTGATAATGTTGTTTAAAAATACTTGATTTTGGTCTCGCTCGCTGCTTAGACCTGACTGGTTATCAACGTACGTTAAACCCAATCTCACTCTCACTGATATTTGGTATACACAAGAAGGCATGACATGTGCGACTGTCAGAAATAATTAATTCTATTTTTGTCTTGGTTTATAATATTGGAATTACTGTTACAATGTAGTGGCATTATTGTAAATTGTCATTGAATGGGCAAGATGATATCTATATTACAAATTATTATTTCTCTTATAGGCCTAGAGATGGCAAGTGTTCTGCTGTCTATCTCCAACCACTCAGGTTTGTGAAAGATAACACGTGGTTTGCTGACTGTCCTATTGGTAAACATCCATTGAGAGGAACAGTCGGGCGAATATGCAAACTTGCTGGGTTTGCAGGATTCTACTCCAACCACTCTCTGAGAGCAACAACAGCTACACGTCTCTACGAACCTTTCCCTTAGTTTGTTTAACTAATAGCTTTTGCAGTTAACATGAAAATTTACCCTTTTGCGACTAACATCCACATAACTTAGTTTTAAGCATAAAAATCAAGTTGGTACACTGGGACTCGTTATCATCGGAAGAAGCTCCCAGTTTACCTGTATGGGCGATTTATTATAAGTACGTGTTGTCTGTCTGTAGTAGACAGAACCGTTACATAGCATGTAGAGCACGGACACACTGCTCGTGCATCCCCCACACTCACGTGCACGTGCTTCACAACATTCGCAGCGCGTTCACCGTTAACATCTAGTGGTGATTGTCACTGACTGAAGACGTGACGGGAGGCGTTGACAACTTCATGAGCGCATATTATCATATTTATCTAAATCATATAAATTGTTCATTTATATCACATGTGAAGCTCGGCAAAAGCGCAAAATTACTGTAAACAACAGTTTTATGCACAGTTATACTGATGTTAACATATGTAAAGCATGGATTCATGATGACTATCGACAGTAACTGTTCATGAGATCGTGCAAGGGCATTATACGTAACTCAAACAAGTTATCTCATGACTGTAATAGTGTTCATTTGTCTTGACTCAGACTAATCACCACCTTGAGTTTATTAGACTCGCACACTTCATCGAAATGCTGTTGGCAACCTTTCTCGCCGGCCCGTCCCCCATCTTATTGAGGATGCCTGACCCCGCTGGTCACCCATGATGCCTCAACTTTCTTATCCAAGACAAGTTGGCGGGCCGTTCGAGCTAGCGCTACTTTGGGTTCGGTCAGATCTTCATTGATGATAATTCGTGTCAACTGAGTTATGTTATGTGTTCTCCTATGGTCCTCATATAGCTTCCCATCTCGATTAC
Source organism: Haliotis rubra (assembly GCF_003918875.1). Taxonomy (NCBI): domain Eukaryota; kingdom Metazoa; phylum Mollusca; class Gastropoda; order Lepetellida; family Haliotidae; genus Haliotis; species Haliotis rubra. The sequence goes on from NW_025767599.1 coordinate 381,015, forward strand.
GATTTGTGAATCTTAAATCTGAATCTTATATGTGTTATTCAGAATGGTTGTATTGTATTCTCGATTCAGAAACAGTTTTAAAAAGGAAGTAATAAAACTGTTTTTCGACGGCAATGCTAGGAAATAAAACTTTATATATACAGTGTCACATACTCCACTTTCTGAATGAAAGCATGCATGAAATTACCTGCAGTGTCCACATATGAAAACAACCACAGGAATGTGGTTGATGTTTAAGAAATTATGTCCTGGTCACGTGTCCTCGTTGATCATGGAGGGTCGGTTTGCTTGCCTAGGGTTAAAGCGTTCGCTCGTGGATCCGGGTTCAATTTCCCACATTTGTATAATGTGTGAGGCCACCCCCGCGATATTGCTGGAATATTACTAAAAGCGGTGCAAACCATACTCACCCACTGACTCGTTGATTACAGAGTAACAGCATGCTACGAGATACCTTCTTATCGTTTATTTGCATATTATATCTCCTTAAAGGCTTTGTAACGCTTTAATCTTGCATGAAAACGCATTTAAATGATATGTACATATATACACTTTGATTCCTCCATAGGAGGGTACATAGAAATGCAATAATTCGATAAATGAGAGTTTAGAGTTCATTGAAATAGATATACAGAATTATTTTTGTATGGTTCATACAAGGACATGGGCGACGGCAAAATAGTCGGGGCTGCATGAAATACATGGACAGTGTCGGTTATAATGGAGTGAGTGGGTGAGTTTAGTTTTACCCGCTTTTAGCAATATCACGGCGGGGAACACCAGAAATGGTCTTCACACATTGTACCCATTTGGGGAATCGAACCCGGGTCTTCGGCGTGACGAGCGAACGCTTTAACCACTTGGCTACCCCACCGCCCCCATAACGGCTGAACGTTTGTCAAGTTATATTTATCAATAATACCATTTGCAAGGCATTGTATGTACTTGACTTTCATAATCATAAGCATATAATAGATTGGAGAGATTATTCATATCTGTCAACCCATTTCGATCGTAATTCAAAAGCCATTACTGCAAACCTTACACTAGTCTTTCATGTTGAATAGCTGTCTTTCAAACACAGAAAGTATTCCGAGCTGATTTGCTTTTCAGTCACTTCCCGTCTCACGCCCCGCGATGACATTGGCATTATGTGATCTGACAACGGAAAACAATGGAAGTTCTTGTGCTTATTTACTCTTTTGAAGTGTAGGGTTTCTACGACTTAAAGGTCACATAAACCCTAGGGGGTTAAAATACATAAATCACTAACTGGCATCGTTATAAATGAAAGCCCGTCATTTAAACTACTCATTTCGACCTTTAATTGACTTAAATCGACCTTTTTGACAACAGTGCACAATTCTCACCCGCGAACGAAATTTCAACCAATCAGAGCGGCGCGACTCTGTGACGTCATATGAGGAATAGCTTTGAGGGCCGATGTAGAATTCATCTACATTTTAGGGGGTAAATTATCTTGTTTATAGGCTTGTATAAACCTGAAATCGTGACAATTGTTGTGGAAAATGAAAAAGCTATATGTTCTCACAATCTACTGGCATTTAATTTTGTCTCCTGCTTTGCCTAGTTTCCGAGTTACAACTTGTTTTCATAGACGCTTCTGTCACAATTGATTGGTGTCGTTAGGCCCTATTTGTATAATGACTGATCCAAATTGATCCCATTTCTGTGTTTTTTTACCTCGATATTTAATCATGTCATGTAAAAATCTGTTTGTATTCTCAAAACAGTGTCGGCCCATAAGTTTTCACATGCAATACAGCAATTAATACTCCCTTGTTGTAACCCGTGTTAGGTGGTATAAACCTACACATGTTATTTGTCATCATTCACTTGATGGTCAGTTAATGAATTTATAACAGGTATAATTAGTGGTAACACACTTAGATTACCCGACAAAGGTTCCCATTTGGCATTTCTTGTGCCTGGAGTAAATATTCAACATTATAAACATCGATCAAAGGCTTAACCGATAACACGCTGATTGATTAATTACTTTTATCTTACACAGCGGAATTGTCAAAAGGTAGTGTTTATGTATGTAGATTTACTAATCTATACTGAATACACTCTGTCGTGTCGGTGTCTGCGTAAAAACAACGTCCTTCTTTCAAAGGATTAACCGGCAATACATTGATTGATTGCCCATTATTGGCTAACTAAATTACTGTTTTTAATGAAAGGCGGACATTATGCAATTAGTTGCCAGGTGTGCTATCTTGGGTGACCAATGAGACTATACACCAATACCTGAAAAGATTTATCACTTTTTCGTATATTAAACTGTTAAAAGACACATCATTTGGAACAGTTTTGTGGATATTGATGGATACATTCCTCAAACAAGGTAATGGCCTGATATTGTTCCTATAACTTTAATCTGTTTAAATTTTAATATTTGCATTTTGTTTTTTATTCATTTGTCGTAGCATTCAACAGAATCATTGTTTTCACTGTGAAGTGTAATGAGACAGACAACATACACTAGGGTGTGTGTGCGAATTATGATTCACATTGGCAAACTATAAAATGTCTAGATATTACAGTTCTGTTATAAATTCAGTATAAGTATCAGCAGATCGTCAGCTTTTTATTTAGTTTCAAAATGCATAAAAAAAAGTATGATAATAAACTAATTAGGATTATAAGACCAAATATAAAGACGCACATTGACTAGTATCTACATACTGGTGAGTGGACATTAACCATGTGAATGTAGCCAGAAATTTATCGCGCAGTATTGTGACTTCGACCCCCACCTCGCTTCCGTTGAAGAAATCGTTATGTTATAAGTTGTGTCATGCAAAATCCTTTTGGTTATGATTCCAATACATATTTAACTACGAGTAGAAAGTAGTTTTGATTTTCTAACTTGATGAAAACAAACTATAATCTCATTAATTCTAACAGACTTTACGATTTTCAAAAATGGCGGCGCCCTGTCGGGAACATCCACCAGTCTGTGGATAAATGCTATTTAGGTTTGTTTTCACCGAGTTACAAAATCAAAACTACTTTCTACTGGTAGTAAAATATGTATTTTATTGATGGCCAATAGGATTTTGCATGACATAGCGTATAACATAACAATTTCTCTCCTGGCAGCGAGGTGGGTGTCAATATAATACTACTTACAATATTATTGTTACTTCGACAACAACCTCACTTCCGAGGAAGAAATCGTTATGTTACAAGTTGTGTTATGGAAAATCTTTATGGTCATCAATCATATACATATTTTACTATAACTAGTAAGTAGTTTTGATTCTTTAACTTCCGTGAAGCGATCTGAACACAAGTAAGATATCCTTTCAGGCTTCCACAACGCTCGCTTCGCACTCACAAACATAACCCATTTAGCACGAACTGCGGCGTCCTGTGGAAATCTGTGCATGGTGACACCATCACCCGACCCCTAGGAGCAATTGACGACAAAGCAACGATTCGGCATGTCGTCGTTCATGTCGAGAAATCATCAAAATGATGAGCGTGCTACACACTTTCTATACAACTAACTGAAAATCGTTCCTCATATGACGTCACTGCAGTGCTCTGGCGACAGAGTTACGTAACCTGTCTGTGGTTTCGTTGGCGGGCGAGAGGGAAGCAGGCGACTTTTTGGACACTTTTAATCGCTCGGTATTAATTAACCACAAGTTTTTAAAGAATAAATTTGGTGTTCCGCATAAGACTAACCACAAATCTTTCATATGTAATGGTTAAAAGAGTAACAAAAAACAAAGTTTAGTGGTTCTTTAACACATGCATAATACATAATAGTGGATAAAAAGAAACATTGCCTTTTTTTATTTAGTTTGTAAACTAATGACGTCGACTGTTTTTTGCTATTGAACACTCACTGACTACATATTGTGACAGCAACCATCTGTCGTCGTACATCTCATAAAGCGAGAGCGTGTAGTGAACGCCTGCGTTTGTTCGTGCTGGTCTTTCCTATGTGGTTATATCTGAGACATGACGGGAACATGAATCTAATTAATGCCCCGTATGGTGTTTATGCATAAATCCACGTTGAGTCACTCACTCAACAACGCTGGGAGTTTTAAAAACTCTTGTTACCTTTGATCGCGCATTGAATATCGAAGATATTCAGTCGCAGATGATAGTGTGAAGCTAATTCATAACGCCATTCGTGTTGAACATGTAACGGATATTACTTCATACGTTTACACGCGCACCACCTCCTGTACAAACTTGACAGAGAACGGTTCTCTATGAACGGTTGTATGTTCATGATATCTGTCTCTTACAGTAATATGTAGAGTTTCAAGTTAGGGTTTAGAACTACGGAAGCGTAGTAGGGCCACGGTGAAAACAATGCTTGGTCTCACTATCTCGGACGTAGGACTTAATATCTCCTACGTAAGGCATATTTTCTCCTACGTAGGACGTAGGACATATTTTCCCCTACGTAGTACTTAATATCTCGTATATACGTAGGAGATGAGCAATATATTAATAGACATTAATCTGAAATGGTCGACTTAAATCGTGTGTGTGTGTGTGTGTGTGTGTGCGTGCGTGCGTGCGTGCGTGCGTGCGTGTGTGTGTGCTTGCTACCAGTATCAGTTACGTCTTGTCTGCGGTGTTGGCGAATCTTGTGATGTGCTTGTTTCGACGGCTTAAAAGGTTCAGTGGTGAACAAAGGGCGATGAGGTGCCTCTTTGTTCGCTCAAGTGTCCCTAGCTGTCCCAATAGAATATGCAACACGTACCAACTCGTAATTTCTTAAGTCTATTCAGCTCACAACTGTAATATAAATATGTTTGGCAGTACATAAATGGAATATTATTGCACTACATGTGACCTTTCTTAATAGTCTCACAGTGCCGGAACCACATTTGTTTCACTAACGCAAAAGTATGCGACAACAAACAATGCCATATCAAATTATATATTCTGTGAGACATAAAATGAAAAATAGTTTTTTTTCGTGTAACGATTATGACCGGATAGCACAGGCGGGTTCGTTCTCTGAGTATACCACAGGCATGTTGGACCTCCGTGCCTTTTTTAAAATTCGTCTTGATTGTCCGGTTTAAATTGACGATCGATAAACTCAGATTGTGAAAGCAAATGTCACACAAGTAAATGTGATGTTGCATTGATGTACCTTTACCCGTTGGAGAAGTCCTTTTCAAAAGATGTATATAGTTCGTTGTTTGGAGCAGACCTATATGACTATTACGCCCCAGTGCTGCTAAACAACTCGTAGACCATCAGTCTGACATAGACACAGACCTCGCATGTTCAAGTTCACATATGAAAGGGTCGAAAATATTGATTCCGACATGAATGCAATATCTTATTGGGTTATTGTCTTCCTGAGTAAGTGGAGTGCCTTCTACAACATTGGAGATAAGTGTATCGCTGTCCATCTGATATTCCCCCGAACGGAAGTTCTACCCATTTCAGGTACAATGTGTATGTTACAGAATAGTAGGGAATAGTCTTAAGACTTTTCAACTTTGACCAGGATTCTTCGAACTTGTAACAGTCGTTTGAGAAGATCAAAAGAGAAAGGGGTAGTACTCGATGTATCTGACGGACGTATATAGAGATATAGAGAACGTTCGAAGAATGTTACTGTATACATACAATAATTGAAATACCGATTATGTTTAAAAACTACCCTAAGTCTGATAGCCAGAGAGATTATTGTGAAAGATCGCAGTATGTATCATCATAAACGGCCCAAGATAAAAGTACATGTCATTCATCCCCATATTATATCCCTTCTATAGACACGGGACATACAGGTAGGGCAAACACTTTCTTCCATAGGTATCTGCCGGTTTCACGCTACATACATGTATTCAGATTATTGAGTAAACCAGCGAAGCAAGTTCTCCTCCATCACACGTATAATTATATAGATACCCAGTGATTAGTGATAGCGTTGAAGCAACTTATTAAAAGTTACGACAGACACTATCAACTGCAGTAGTACTGCCACACCCAGCATCGTATTTATTACTCGCTTACATAAGGTGAAATATCACAGGGTTGTCATGGTAACGATAATTTGGCATACTATTTATTGTCTTACTCTTTAATCAGCTATTAGAATTTAAATCAGTTTTGAGGTCAGCATGTTAGGAGAAAAGAAGCTGTTAAACGAAAAGTATTGTGATCGAATCTATTGGCCTTTGTAAAAGCAAGTTTCAAGCCACCTACATAAAAACCTGTTTTCATGATAAATATCTGGTAATCCGTGGCATGGGCTCCTTTTTATTAATTTGTTCTTTTTTACTTTATGAACTGTTTTTCTGTAAAATATGTTCATTTCAGAGACTAGTTGTTCGTCTAGTAGGGACGGGTAGAAGACAAAAGACAAAACGGATACTCGTGCTGTTATACTTTTGAATTATATGTAAGGATATTGATATTATTTCCCCTTCCCCCAGCCCTAACTGTAATGCTTACGCCCTACAAGAAGCATGGCTAGATATTCCCAGGTTCAGCGTCTGTTATAATCTGCAGGAAAACTCACTGCAGGGTTCGGGTTACAGAGTAAACATACCAAATACCCATGGCTGGCAGAACCAACATCTCCAGTAACATTTACATCTGCCAACGCTTAATGTGGTGAGGCAATACGCTAATGAGGCGAAGGGTCCTGTACCATGTTTGTGAAAAATCTATGATGCCTTACATGAAGTTGTTTTGGGGTTTTTATAATCTAAGCAAATCTAGCTATGTATGGCGTTAAGTCACTGCTTGAAGAAAGGCTCCTTTACAATTTTATTTGGTAAATATCAGTATTTCACTGACTCAATCATATTGTCATACTGGAAACACATGGCAACCTCTGCTTCATTGTGACTATGATTGAGGCATCATTGTAAAACACAAGGGTTATTTCCTTTGCGTTAACGGACAGGTTTCGGTGTCAAATATTTGGAACCCCGGCCAAAGGAGATGTCATGCTGTCTGGAAATATGGCGTTTATGTAATGCTTTGGTTGCACTTAATGATAAGTGATTGTTAAATGTACATAGGATGTTTTTAAAGGATAATCTCAGCTGACTCAGAGACTTTGCACGTGTTTCTCCCCACCCGTTCCATACCCGTTAAAAAATAATCTTCTATATATGTCTGTAAGTAAATTCTGTACAGAAATACCGAAGCCCCAATATAGATGTTGTTAGTCTGTGAATCTTCCAAATTACTTGGTCTTTTTTTCCATTGAAATTAAGTTCTTTGCCTTTTATCAAAATAAAAAAAATTTAAATGTACCTATCTCGGGAATCAAACACCTGCTTTTGACCTGACCACGAGCGTACCCCATCATTCCTTGATGCTGTTAAAGAATATACATTGGTATATTCTTGGTACATTTATTATACATTCAAGATTGAACCCAGTTTTGTCACTATATATCCTTCAGTTTTTATGTTAGTGACATGATTTGCACGCTGATAATTTAAAACTGGTATATGAATAATAATTGTTTGCAATCTTTACCCAATTTAGTTTTCCATTTATTTAACAATTTTCAGTTCCTATATCCTAAAAATTCTGTACGAAGTTCACCACCCAATAACAGTAAAGCATACAGATAATACGTTTCGGTACTTTGATAGATTAAGATTGATTAACATAATTGTAGAATGTATAACAAATCAGACAGCAAAAAGCAAAAATGAAAAGGCATGAGCAACATAAATGCTGTCAGGTAGTAAGCTTTCAATAATTATCGAAACTGCTTAGTTATCAAAGTTTATGAACTAATAGCAATCACTAGAATTTTCTATAATCTACCAAAGAGATGGAATGAAAGTAGGTGTACCATATATTCTGTCGGGTAACTGAAATTTGAGAAAATATCTGTATTCCGAATTAAAAAAGGACATCCCCTGTAGTGGTGAAACGATTCATCGATAGTATCGATGTTTGCATAGTCAACTATGCGATACGAATGCATCAATACAAAACACATTTAGGCAATACATCAGGATATTTAGATCGCGAGGGTCCGTGATACATGGATACTATAAATTATCCTTCCAAAACATCATATGTACATTTAACAATCACTTATCATTAAGTGCAACCAAAGCATTACAAAAACGCCATATTTCCAGACAGCATAACATCACCTTTGGCCGAAGTTCCAAATATTTGATACCGAAAGGGGTCCGTCCTATTGCGCAAAGTAGTACAATAACCAGTTCAGAATTTTGAGACCAACTCATTCAACTGGATATATAAATATTAATCAGTATAATTTGATACATCTAATTACTTGTATATTGGACACTACTCTCCTTCTAATCCGTACTGTCCTACAACGTGCTCTGACAAACGGAAATCTGGAAATCGTGGAAATCTCAAAACGAGGTTCGGCTGCGAGAAAAGTTTGGCGGTCCTGTACGGACTTGATATTATATCAATCTCATTAAGCGTTACAAAAATACACTTAATAGCGCTGTGAGCCAGATGAATTATACATCTTTTTATACGACCTCATGAAAGAGGGGCAGTCTGTGAGTCTTAGTTAAAGTCACGCTGCCTAAACATAGCCATAAAATATAGAAATACGATGTTATTAAAGTTCATTTGTAAATACCAATTTCTTATGAAACAAGGAATTGGAATTTAGTGTAACCATGGTTGTCTGTAGTGTCTCTTTTCGAGAAACTTCAGATCGGCTGAAGAGTAGATCATTGTCTGAATTGGTTCATGAGACTCATGTTTCGGTTTGACCGCTGCCACATATGCGGCAAGTTCTACAAGTTTTCATTTGACCTCAGACTGCATGTTAAAGGGATCCTTCACAACAACTACCGTTTCCTAGTTTCAAAACAACTCCATGTAAAATGTACAGATTGATTTTTCGACGATAACTGCAAAATTTACAAATGCATTAAAGCCTAAACCTAAAATCACTATATCTAAGAACTGACAGCAAAAAAAGATGTGTCTGCTGATGTGGATGTCATATTTCGTGTTGAAACGATCATTTTCTTTCGACACTGGGGGTGGGGTTTAGGCCTCACGCACAATTACAATAAATATAGAGGGTGTCAAGCAATTACAGATAGATCTGTAACTAGATCCTTCTACAAAATGGCAAAACCTGATATACTTGCAAATTAATGCAATTGCGAGGAAAAACTTACCATAACTATTGCGCCACGTGTTCTTTTTTCACTGTCCAGCCAGGAAATGGACTGGCTTTTGGGGCAACTCCACTTTTCGTGTGGACAGCGCTTCCACTCTGTGTTCGATACATCTGAGTAAACTCACCATATCTTGGTGTCTGGTCTGGTTAAATCCAACCGGACACCTGGTTAAACCCAACCAGACACCAGGGCTGGTAACTTCAAAATGTTAACAGCCCTGGTGTCTGGTTGGGTTTTTGGCTTATTTCATACACAGCCTATAGCATGTTTTGATATTGCATTCTCTTCAAAAGTAAAATAGTTTTAGATTTACATGTTAGTTTTAAACACCATCTTTGATACTCTAGTTATTTTACAGTTCTTTGATGGCTGGATTTTTTAACAACTTTATTTATTATGTTTGCTTCCCTCAGTATATTTATTTCCAATGAAGGAACCGGATTGGAAAACAAGCATAAGCTTATATGAATACCTCTCCGGGATACAATGGAAGGAAGAGTAATCATGTCATGATGAATGTACAATGTGAATGATATATAAATATTGCAAAAACGGGAAATAACGCCAATCATTGTTAAACAGTATCTGTCATATGAACAAGTTATTTTGGATCAAATCTGCCTGTTAAATTTATAACCGAGTGCACCGAAATTAAAAGTTCTTTGTTTACTATTGAGGGACAGTTTTGGTTTCCAAACAAAATTTATTTTAGGTCAAACCCTTTAGTATAAAAATACATAATTTGATTTATATCGTTGTAAAGAGTACATGAGAAGAAATAATGAGCCGAGTCTTCATAGTTGTGGCCACAAGAGCAAGATGGTGTTGGAGATATAAATCTTTCATATTTGTGCGCATTAAGGTCACTACATTCAAGTCGGAGACGAGAATGTAAGATTTGACAAAAACTGCCAAAATTTCAGTCAAAATGACTGTAGATATTAGAAGTGTTTAAACTTACATTTTTGAATCTCGATAGGCACAGTGATTCTCTATGTTCGGTTGGCAGTGAATTCCATAATGTAACAGTATCTGGAAGAAAGGACCTCGCATAATTTACTGATTTACAGTTTAAAGTCTGAAGATTTGAATCTTTGCGCAGATTAAAACCAACGACATCTGATACTCTAGGCGGAACAAGGTTACTAAGATAACTTTGCGTAGTGTTATTGACCATTTTGTAAAACATAGTCATTTTATGAAAGTATCTTCTACGACACAACGGGTGACAATTAGTTTATTTGTATATTTGTATACCACGAACAGCATCACACACGGTTCTTAGAGCATCAAGATTGAGCTTTTCAAGTATATCTGCTTGCTGTTTAGTACAATTATCCCATATATGACTGCAATAATCAAAAACTGGTAATATGAACTGTATGTACAAGGTTTCTAATGTTTTACGGTTTAAACGATATTTGAGACCCCATTGGTGCAACTGTTTGAGCACAGTCGTTAATATGTTCATTCCATGAGCAATCATGCTGAAGTATAAGACCTAAATGTTTAAGGCTTTGAACGGAATTAATGACATTACCATTCATGGTTAGAATCGGCAATTTACGAGTAAGGCATATTGACTCTCTTATTGGGATGGAAAGATACTTGCCATTTTTCTGCCCATTCGGCAATTGGCTGTAAATCATCGTTCATTACAATAGCATTTCCCTCGGTATCAACAATGATCGCATATAAAGACGTATCATCCTCAAAAAGGCGTATATTGCTATTCATACCTTCAACTATATCTATTATATAAGCAATAAACAAGAGCGGTCCCAATACTGAACCCTGGGGTACACCAGCAAAAACAGCTTTATTATCAGATCTAAATGCATTAATTACGACACGTTGCTCGCTATTTTAAAGATAACTCTCAAACCATTTTAACAAATAACCCTAGCATATCTTTTTAATGTATAAATGATACCCTTGTGCCAAACCCTGTCGAATTGTTTTTGCTTACATCACAAAATGCTGCTCTAAATTCTGTTCCTGTATCTACTGCACCGGGAATGAAATCATATAGATACGTCAATTAATTAACAGTAGAATCTCCTGGTTTGAATCCGAATTGAAGATTAGAAACTATGTCGTTATCTCTAAAATAATTGAAGTCATGTTTGAAAATGCACTTTTCCTAAGAGAAACCAAAATGGTGGCTATCATAGTCTATGTGAAGAAGGAGAGCGAGCATTTCACCGTGAGCCTCCCCTAAAACCAACCATGAAATGAATTTGTTAAGTCTGTGATGTAAACAATCACTGCATTGAAGCCTTACAAATAATAGGCCAATCTGACCACTGTCGTCATAGGAACACAGCCGAGGGAGTCGGTGTAATACATTTGTACAACAATATTGCAACGTCATGGTTAAGAATGAGGGATGGGAGGTGAAGTGAACAATGTTCTGAAACAAAAATATACAAATATGTTTGATTTCACGTGCGCTTATTTGGTAAGGCTCGATTTACACTACGTCCGCATTTTATGACGCATGCGTTACCGAGTGTGTTTTTTCCAATACACTAGGTGCGATCATTTGCGATATAAGCCAGTGCGTTTTGACTCTGTCATGGCATCAAAGGTTGCTTTTATGCTACATAGATGATGAGGAGGAAGCAGAACAGATGGATGGAAGAAATCGTAGCATCTCTGGCAGTTTCAGTGCATGAGGAAGAGAACAGAACACGGAGATGTTGGGTTCATCCCTTAAACCAGGGAGACTATAAGACGTGTTGTAGATTATCCCTGCTTAATCAAACCAAGATTACTTGAAGGAGCCGTAATCGTCTAATAAGGGAATTAGAAGAGGATGATGAAAAATTCCAAAACTATTTCAAGCTATCTAAAGAGCAATTCTATGCAATACTGTCGAAAAAAGGAACATATAATATCGAAACAACACACAAGAATTGCTATTGCAGCACGGGAAAGATTCGCTGTCACCTTAATGTATGTTCAGGGTTCTTCACTGTTCCTTAAAAAGTAACAACTACATACATCGAGTTTAAGAGCTCTTTAATTTCTACATTGGTACATACAACGTAACAATTCCAATTAAATAACATTAATCTTTGATGTGTTTTCGGAACATTGAACTAACAGTAAGTAGAAAATATTTATACCTTCATACCAACATTGTTCTTTCATACACTCAGGCATTACAAATTCCACATAGAATGTTCAGAGAATGAAATTTATCAAATGTTTGTCATATTATAGTATATGTTATGTACAGACAGGCGCAAAGAAACATTATAAATAATATCTCATCAAAAACACAGCTTCTCCGCAGTTGGAATCGCGTATTTTTATCGAAAGATTAGGAAATAACCTTACCTGATTTCCCACGTGTTGGGGAAATACCTTCTTGGAATGACATCATCAGAGGAATTCCTCATGCGAATTCATTCGCATTGCGTCAAAAATAGGAGGCATACTTATCTAAATCGCATCGGATCGCAACGCATGCAATATTCGCACCTAGTTCATTGTGTAAATGAAAAAAGTACTGCTTGCGTTTTTTCCGACGCAACGCATGACGCAACGCAGAGAAAACCGGACGTAGTGTAAATCCAACCTTAGTGGAACGGGTGTAACTATTAGCTAAGACGATTGTAAAATTGGTGTAATTTGCTAAGATTTATATTACATAAGACCGGTTAGTGGAACGGCGCCCTGGAACATAAAGGGACCTTCAATCTAAGAATCAGTCCCACGATTACTGAAGCTGCTTCTCTCACACGAGACTTTGTTTTCTCTCGCAGCATTTCAAGAAGGCTCAAAAAGGTGCCAAAAGACTTCACAATTCATGTGATCAGCTGCAACAACCAGAGGACAAGAGGGCGTAGATTTTAAGCTACTTTCAATAACGCCACCCCTTTCTGAAGCCACAAGAGACCAACTCTCAACTGGTTTTGATGTTTGGTGAAGTGTCATCCATTTGGGAAAATACCACTTTCCTGCTGTATCCAGTTCCACTAGGTTGGAGAATGGAGTTCAGGTTGTGGAAGAAGTGACTGACCCCATATGTGACCTGCCTTTTAAACTGGGGTTTTGCTGTAGAAGAGCTGCATGCGTTGGTGTTATGGGATTTATTGAGCGTTATTGCAAGCATTATAACATCTGTAGCTACTGTTCGTAACATAATCTTTTCATGGTCATGTTTTGCAGTATGAGCTACATGGGTATATCGGCTTCTTAATGACTGCAGACCGCCTCCGTGGGGTAGTGGTTAGAGCGGAAGGTCGAGGGTTCGATCCCCAGCTGCGTCATACCAAAAGACATGAAAATATGGTACTTGTTTGTGCTTTTTACCTCATTTTGCTTGTATTTGAGAGGGCGACAACGCGACAATGCGACAACGCGACAATGTCCCTTCCATGGATTCCATACATATCAGATCCAAACGTGTGACATTTCATTTCTGTGCATGGATGTGTGGAATAAAAACCTCACTAGCACAAATATTTTCACAGGACCACGTTTCAACTTGGACACCTCTGTCATTGATCAAACTGGTAACAGCTGCCTCGTCTGATGTTGGTGTAACACTTGCTTCTATATATATATATATGCCATCTGGTCACATTTAGTACCATTGCAAAAGCATAACATTTCTGAAAGGGATGGTGTCTGCTTTTCATACTGGAAAAACATCATCTAAATTTCCCCCACATTACACCTCATGTACACTCGGAGAAGAGTTCTATGTCATTCTCCATTGTTTCCCGTTCTTCCTTACCAACTTTTACCACCACTCAAAGTTAAAATAATGCGTGAAAACACATACTATAGTTTGGCATGAAATGCATGTGGACCCGTTTTTTTTGTAAATATCTCTTCATCCAATGATCCAATCGATTTCAAACTGTGCAAGTGGATGTTTTGTCAGACAACCTAATCACATTGTAAATCACCGATTTTATGCATTTGTATTAAAGAATCTGTCTATGTAACTGTCAACAAAATAAACAGCAGAACGCAGACGGCTTGCAGAGGGAGGGAGCCAATGACTTGTAACAGCGGCAGTGTTGGGTCATAAAGGTCAACGTTCGTCAATGTAGGTCAGCTATGCACGTGACAAGTATGAAGAGGTGTCACAGGTCGTGAATAGGGTAAGGTGGGTGCCAACTGTTAACCATCATATGGAGTTTGTTTCTCTGATTTGTTCAACATTAACCACAAAACCCATTAGTGAGAATTATTCTGTAGGTTAAAATCTGTAAATTTGTAATGTTAATGTCATATTTTGTTTATGCAGTACCTAAGTGGAGATGCATTTAAAGAACACAGAAAGTATATTTACACTAAATCATTAATCGGACCACCTATGGTTAGAACTCAACAACTGTTAAAGCCCCGTTCCCTCGGACACAAGCACACACAACCATGCACACTCATTGAAGAAAAGATGCAATGCATTTCTCATAGCTTTAAGCATATAGATAGTTAATATTAATATTTGCATGATAATTTTATGATAATCACATGATGCAAAGGTACATGATGGCATGTTAGACATTCAGAAAATACATGATGGCTTGTTAGACATTCAGAAAATACATGATGGCAGGTTAGACATTCATAAAAATACATGATGGCTTCTTAGACATTCAGAAAATACATGATGGCATGCTAGACATTCCGAAAATACATGATGGACATGTTAGACATTCAGAAAATACATGATGGCAGGTTAGACATTCAGAAACTACATGATGGCATGTTAGACATTCAGAAAATACATGATGGCTTGTTAGACATTCAGAAAATACATGATGGCATGTTAGACATTCAGAAAATACATGATGGACATGTTAGACATTCAGAAAATACATGATGGCTTGTTAGACATTCAGAAAATACATGATGGCTTGTTAGACATTCAGAAAATACATGATGGCTTGTTAGACATTCAGAAAATACATGATGGACATGTTAGACATTCAGAAAATGCATGATGGCTTGTTAGACATTCAGAAAATACATGATGGCAGGTTAGACATTCAGAAAATACACGATGGCAGGTTAGACATTCAGAAAATACATGATGGCTTGTTAGACATTCAGAAAATACATGATGGCAGGTTAGACATTCAGAAAATACATGATGGCATGTTAGACATTCAGAAAATACATGATGGCATGTTAGACATTCAGAAAAGACATGATGGGCATGTTAGACATTCGGAAAATACATGATGGCAGGTTAGACATTCAGAAAATACATGATTGCAGGTTAGACATTCAGAAAATACATGATGGCATGTTAGACATTCAGAAAATACATGATGGCTTGTTAGACATTCAGAAAATACATGATGGCTTGTTAGACATTCAGAAAATACATGATGGCATGTTAGACATTCAGAAAATACATGATGGCTTGTTAGACATTCAGAAAATACATGATGGACATGTCAGACATTCAGAAAATACATGATGGACATGTTAGACATTCAGAAAAGACATGATGGACATGTTAGACATTCAGAAAATACATGATGGCTTGTTAGACATTCAGAAAATACATGATGGACATGTTAGACATTCAGAAAATACATGATGGACATGTTAGACATTCAGAAAACACACAATGGCATGTTAGACATTCAGAAAATGCATGATGGCTTGTTAGACATTCAGAAAATACACGATGGCAGGTTAGACATTCAGAAAATACACGATGACATGTTAGACATTCAGAAAATACATGATGGCAGGTTAGACATTCAGAAAATACATGATGGCATGTTAGACATTCAGAAAATACATGATGGACATGTTAGACATTCAGAAAATACATATGCATGATGGACATGTTAGACATTCAGAAAATATATTATGTGATATAAGTGACATTTTCTTATATATGAAATTGTTACAGCCAGCAAATAAGGTTAAACAGATGTTAAATCTGTACTGTCACGCCAAACAACATGAGAAAATTAATAACATTCCTTCCTCGTCAGGTCCCTTATATTTCTATTTATTTGTACGGTTCCTTAAAGTTTGGTCAGAGCACCATCAAATTCTGCATATAAATAATTTGTACATAATCTACGCACGCACACGCACACGCACACGCACACGCACACGCACATGTACACACACACACACACACATATAGCTACAAGTATCATCACACTGGAGACCGCCGAGGTGGTCTAGCTGACTGACTAGTAGACTATGTTGAGCGTGGTCTTGTGAATCACCTTCTGAATCTTGTGATACCATCTGAATCTGCCTTTGCACTATTCTGACAATATCATAAGAATATGTCATTGCATCACAATCAGATAGTATTGATACCAAGTTTATTGCGAAAAGGTGAGCGCATCCTGCTCCGCTGATGGAAAGGAGTCTATTTCCGCCCTTTTCAGCTGAAACGAAACCATATTTATTGTATTGTATTATCGGCATTCAATAAGTTGGAGAGTCAATACTAAAGCATAGAGCCTAATATTTACTTTATAGACAACAACTTCTTGTTTATTGCATAGAGCAACCATGCAATAAACAAGAAGTTGTTATCCATAAAGTCCCATGCTTCAGTGTATTTACTGTAAACTGACATTTCACAAACAAACAGCTTAGGGTAACATAAAACTTGGTCATTTATCATAATAAGTCAAGCGAAGAAAATGGAGTTATTTATTTATGCATCATCAGGTGACTGTTAGACTAAGGGAGGAATTATGCTTAATTCATCAATAATTAAAAATGCTAAATACAATTTAATATGTTAATATATAATGATTGAAATCATGCCTGTATTTAATAACGCGTACTAGGATGTGCACCGTGTGATCTTTATGGTTGTTTCTTTGCCAACCAATCACGTTGTGCAGCCATGATGAACATACCAGACAAAGAGACCCGCGTAGATTCCCCGTGTGGTGATAAACGACAAAGACGTCAAGGTGACACAACCAATTGTTGTCCCATAGTAACGTCATATTGTCTTAAAACATTACCAGAGTGCCGTTGTACAAAAAAACCTTAGCGCTGAGACTACCTTAAGTCTATGTTAAGGTACAGAAGTTACCTTAAGCCTATGTTAAGGTACAGGAGTTACCTTAAGTCTACGTTAAGGTACAGGAGTTACCTTAAGTCTACGTTAAGGTACAGGAGTTACCTTAATTCTACGTTAAGGTACAGGAGTTACCTTAAGTCTATGTTAAGGTACAGGAGTTACCTTAAGTCTACGTTAAGGTACAGGAGTTACCTTAATTCTACGTTAAGGTACAGGAGTTACCTTAAGTCTACGTTAAGGTACAGGAGTAACCTTAATTCTACGTTAAGGTACAGGAGTAACCTTAAGTCTACGTTAAGGTACAGGAGTTACCTTAAGTCTACGTTAAGGTACAGGAGTTACATTAAGCCTACGTTAAGATACAGGAGTTACATTAAGCCTACGTTAAGGTACAGGAGTTACCTTAAGTCTACGTTAAGGTACAGGAGTTACCTTAAGCCTACGTTAAGGTACAGGAGTTACCTTAAGCCTACGTTAAGGTACAGGAGTTACCTTAAGTCTATGTTAAGGTTCAGGGCGCCGTTCCACTAACCGATCTTAACTAAGATCAATCTTAGCAAGTTGCGCCAATTTTACAATCGTCTTAGCTAAAAGTTATACCCGTTCCACTAACCGATCTTAGGCCGATCGTAGCCGGCCCCAATCTTACGATCCGATCCAAGCTTAGATTGAGACTCTTTCGTGCGAGAGATAGAGGAATGCGAGGCACGAGTTATTTCCCTTTGCAAATGATGGAAGTAGTTTACGAACCAACTGAGTGAGTGAGTGAGCTTAGATTTACGCCGCACTCAGCAATCGTCAAGCTATATCGCGGCGGTCTGTAAATAATCTAGCTAAGATGCACAGCGTTCACAAACATGAGCGTTCATGTTAACTAGTGAACGCTATGTATCTTAGCTTTAACTAATCGAGTCTGGACCAGACAATCCAGTGATCAACAGCATGAGCATCGATCTGCGCAGTTGGGAACCGATGACATGTGTCAACCAAGTCAGCGAGCCTGACCACCCGATCCCGTTAGTGGCCTCTAAAAACAAGCATGGGTTATTGAAGTTCAATATTCTAATCCGGGCCTTCATGGGTATTTTTCCAACCAAGTGTAAACGTGGAGAAAAAACCTAGAGCAAAAATAAGGGTAGTGAGCACCTTGGTTTCAGGTGCAAGTGCGTGTGAACGCTGGGTATCAGGTATAATATAATAATAATAAATGCATATTTATAGTACGCCTATTCCACATCCTGGGGCATACTCAAAGCCCTATGTACAGATAATTTACACGAGAGTATTTACAGCCGAGATTATAAGTAATATACTGAGAACAGGTTTTAAGTCTGGACTTAAAAAATGTCAATTGTGTCAGAGCTTTTAATATGTGCCTGAACCTTGTCAATCAGAATAAACAAGGCGTGACGAGGCATCCTCTATAATGTATGTAGAATCTGTCAGTGGTCTTGAATAACATGCGGCCTGCCTTTAGAATTCCCCACCAAATAAGCGCACGTGAAATCAAACATATTTGTATCTTTTTGTTTTAGAACATTGTTCACTTCACGGCTGTCCCTATTCTTAACCATGACGTTGCAATATTGTTGTACAAATGTGTTACACCGACTCGCTCGGTTGTGTTCCCATGACGATAGTGGTCAGACTGGCCTGACATTTGTAAGGCTTCAGTGCAGTGTTTGTTTACACCCACAGAAATATACAAATTCATTTCATGGGGGATTTTAGGGGACGCTCACGGTGAAATGCTCCCTCTTATTTTTTACATAGAATAGGAAAGCCACCATTTTGGTTTCTCTACGATTGATTTTAGCTATCCTAAGTTGGTCATGAGTAACTTAGACTTTGAATCTTAACTTTACGATTGACTTAGGTAAGATTGGTTAGTGGAACGGTATGCCGATCGTAACGTCACGCTAAGATTGGGATTTTAGGGGTTTACGATTGGCATAGGGCTAAGATCGGTTAGTGGAACGGCACCCTGGAGTTACCTTAAGCCTATGGTAAGGTACAGGAGTTACCTTAAGTCTATGTTAAGGTACAGGAGTTACCTTAAACCTACGTTAAGGTACAGGAGTTACCTTAAGCCTACGTTAAGGTACAGGAGTTACCTTAAGCCTACGTTAAGGTACAGGAGTTACCTTAAGCCTACGTTAAGGTACAGGAGTTACCTTAAGCCTACGTTAAGGTGCAGGAGTTACCTTAAGTCTACGTAAAGGTACAGGAGTTACCTTAAGCCTACGTTAAGGTACAGGAGTTTTCTTTAAGCCTACGTTAAGGTACAGGAGTTACCTTAAGCCTACGTTAAGGTGCTGGAATTACCTTAAGCCTACGTTAAGGTACAGGAGTTACCTTAAGTCTATGTTAAGGTACAGGAGTTACCTTAAGTCTGTGTTAAGGAATGGGAGAAACGCCAGGATCACTTTGTACAAAGGCACCCAGGTCGTTAATAATCACGTATATAAAGTTATATGCACACTGCCGCCTTAAGTCTACAATAATAACACAACTTTTGAACACACCAACCCAGTTCCGCACAAAATGTCACCTACTTGGAAATACCTCTGCACATATTTAGCATAAGTCGTTGTGTTTTAAAAAAGACAGCTCTAATTTTGTAAAGAAATGGTCAGTTTTAATTACTGGATCGATGTACATTATAAAAACACAACATCTTGTACGAAATCATCTAATCACAGCTGATGATTCTGCCTGCACCCTAGGAAAAGAGTTAGTTAAACTACGGAATCTGATTTGATGTAATATAACCTGAAGGCTCACTGGTAGATCTTTGCATCTTGTATTATTTTTGTATCAGCTGTGCCTTAACTAGAGACTGCAGATGTCTGTGTAAAAATGTTGGTTATTATTTCTTATTCCTTATCTGACCGGTCAGTGTGTTACTGTCAGAAATGTACATCATAGTCGTTGTTGGCAATACATGGCTCAAGGATACCCGTGAAGATTCAGATTAGAATTGGTCTTCAGCAACCCATGAGTGTCATAAGAGGCGACTAACGGGATCGGGTGGTCAGGCTTTGTTGACACATGTCATCGTATCCTAATTGCATAGATCGATGCTCATGTTGTTGATCACTGGATTATCTGGCCCTGACTCTGTTTACAGCCCGCCGCCATATAGCTGGAATATTGCTGAGTGCGGCGTTAAACAACAAACAAACAAATAGACTGCCTCGGGGAAAATGCAACCACAGAGGATTGACTAGGCCCCTGTAAAACGCGAGTGAAATCTTTATTTATTCACATTCCAAAATGACAAGCACGCGTTGACAACCCTCACAGCATATTCCCGGTAAACGTGATACTACAATAAACGGTGTTGAACACAAAGGAAATATTCAGACAAAAATTAATCTGAGTGCAAGAGGAAAAAACATAGAAAAGCAATTTCAAACAAACTCTCTGACTGTCTATGTGACAAGATGGGAATTATCCCCTTAAAATACAGACATAAAAGCAGTGTAACTGACAAACAGCACCCATTCCCCCTTACCTCAACATCGACCCTCATAAAGATAAGATAATAACAGGGTGTATGTAAACCAGTCTTCTTGAACATGTATATAATTACATACCCTGCACAATTACCCACAGCTTCAGACATACGAGGGTCGATCAAAAAGTACGTAACCTAACTATATTCTCTAGGTCCAATGTTTGAAAAGCTACCATTTTATTTTGAAGGAATCGTTAGCAAAGCCACATCCAAAAAATCACATGTGTGGGTAATGTGGTTAACCAGATATTTGTCATCAAAACACATTGGGGTATAATATTTCTAACAAAATTGCAGAAAATGAAAAAACGATTTGTCATTTGGTACCTCTTGGATAATGGCATGCCCTCGGATAATGTCATATAAAATATGTTCAGTATAGTATTGATGACCATTCAGTATTTAGTTTGAATATTTGGCATCATGTTTGAATAAGTCAAAGACATTAGATATTCAAGCTGGCACTGTATACAATATATGATTACGTGTGACCATTCAGTATTTGGGATGGCATCATGTGTCTCCAAAACATTAGAATCCATTCAGTGAACATCTGAAAGGGGATGGGTAGTGGGCTCTTTCAGACATGAAGGGGAGTCACTTTAACAAGCGATTATAATTTCAAATTGCTTTTTATGAACTTTAATATCTAAGTGTGATTCTAGGGGACTTCTATCAATCTCAAACACACAAAATATTTTTGCATATTTTGTTTTCTGAAGTTTTTGATGAATTTATTGTAGATTTTGCGTTTTTGAGGGTCCCAAGATAAAAGGTAAAACAGATGGGGATCGTGAGACTGGAACATGGCAAAACCAAATTGCTTCAGCTCAATCCTGTACCCGTGAAGATCCGGGTTAGATTTGGTACTCAGGATCCCATGCTTGTCGAAGAGGCGACAAATCATAAAAATTATATTAAAAATATGTGCATCAGTATATAAGCAAATCTAAACGATTCAAGTAGTCTTCTTTCTATACACTTTTGTATTATAACATTTCCCTGAACTGTCAATCTTCCTCTGTCTCTGTTTCATGTAAAAACTTGTGCAGAAATTTGTTATTGTATATCTTTGGAGAGGGTTTTATAAAGTTGTACAAGAACTTGTCCCCGATCCTTTCACTTAATGAATAAAATATGTTTAAAACTAAATCGGATCATGTGGTCAGACTGGTATCTGTTACGTCTTCCTCTCACATTTCTGTTTCCCTAAATACATTTCCTCATTTACACAGTAATCAGATGACTGACTGACTGACTGACTGAGTTTGGTTTTACACCGCTTTTAGCAATATTCCAGCAACATCACGGCGGGGGACACCAGAAATGGGCTTCACACATTGTACCCATGTGGGGATTCGAACCCGGGTCTTCGGCTTGACGAGCCAACGCTTTGACCACTAGGCTACCCCACCGCCCCAGTAATGAGATGAAATGTCATAACTTAGTAATTACATTAACAAAACATGATCTGTCAGCAATTTTTCCAGCAATATGGCAGTGGTCTGGACACAATCGAGTCTGGACTAGACGATCCAGAGATCAACAGCATGAGCATCGATCCACGCAATTGGGATACAATGACATGTTTCAACCAAGTCAGCGAGCCTAATATTAGGAGAAATATCTTTAAATATCGTTATTATTTATTCAGATTGGCACCTCTTGCCGAGGTTTTAAACTGGATATGACATGGAATTTGGGACAAGTTTGCAGTTGGACGATTCAGGTCCCAGATACACGGGTTAGCAGGAGGAAATGAGTGAGTGAGTTTAGTTTAACAATAGCAATATTCCAGCACGGCAGGGGACACCAAAAATGGGCTTCATTCATTGTAGCCATGTGGGGTATCGAACACGGATCTTTGGCGTGATGAGCGAACGCTTCAACCACTAGGCTACCCCACCGAACCTCCATCAATATGAGAAGAAGAGCCCCTTTTCCGAGTTTAATCGAGAGATTCTCCTGTGTTGCGTTTTGCTGACTAAAGTAATAAGATCATGTCATGTTTCAGAGGCCAAGGATCAGAAGAAGAAGGATCTGTTCATGTGTATAATCGATAGACTCTCTTGTGTCACGTTTTGCTAGTTATTGGAACTGGATCATTCTAGGATTCAGAAGCCAAGCATTGGAATAACAATAAGAAGAAGAATCTGCAGGGTTAAAACTTTGCAACTCTCTGCTGTGACGCAAAATTCTAAACACTCAGTGTAGCATTGCCATGAGCACTGTCATAATCTATAGATGAATAATTATTTACTTTTAACATTTTGAGACAGAAGCATTCAGTCTAGCATTGCCATGAGCACAGTCACAAATGAAATATTCAACATGCAAAATCCATAGATGAATTATTATTTACTTTTAGCATTTTGAACACAAATGATTTATAGATGTGAGTTCACGACCAAGGTGCAGATGCATGTCTGAGCACTCAACTTCGAGAGCTGTAAACGAGGTCGTACAAAAATCTTTTGTACATATTCGCAAAGCCGCAACCGGAATGTGATCAAATTTCGAAAGGTGACATTTCGAGGCAGACAAAAAATCTGGCAACCGTTGTCAAGTCTGTAAACAGAAAATAAATAAGTAATTAAAGCACCCCCGAAATGCCCTGTTATAAACAAGCCTGGCCCTCTCATAGAAATGAGAAAATTCGTCTGAACTGTTTGCCTGTGACCTTTGACTCCGAGATAATGCAGTAAGATTAAAGTCATGGCTCCAGGATATATACAACACAAAGTTTGATAAGGATCACCTATTGAAACCGCTGAGGCTGTGATCAGTAACCATCATCTTAAAAAAACACAAATACGTCAAGATCCGGGTTAGAACTGATTTTCAGAAACCCATGCTTGTCGTAACAGGTGACTAACGGGATCGGGTGATCAGGTCAGACTGGCTGACTTGGTTGACACGTGTCATCGTATCCGAATTGCGTAGATCGATGCTCCTGCTGTTGATCTCTGGATTGTCTGGTCCAGACTCGATTATTTACAGATCACAGCCATCCAGTCTTCATATTGATGATTGTGGATTTAAACAAACAAACAACAAACAAACAAATAAAATACTCACATGATACATGTGCACATTAATGATATTTTCAAAACTTATTTTTTATTTACTCAGGATCCGGTTATTAAACGACCAAACAAAGATGTCGGGAATACTTTAAAACATCAATTTGAAAAAACATTAATTATATTTTTTATCTCGATCACCGACCCTTTAAAATATAAAAAACACATATTCTAAAATCATGTGATGCAAAATAGAATGAATTTTCACGCTGTTGAAGTAAGAGAAGGGAAATTAATGTGATTGTGGCATTCACGTTTTCTTCGTCATAGGGTCATGGTGGGGTAGCCTAGTGGTTAAAAGGTTCGCTCGTCACGTTCGATTCCCTACATGGGCACAATGCGTGAAGCTCATTTCTGGTGTTCCCCTGTCATGAGATTGCTGAAGTATTGCTAAAAGCGGCGTAAAACTAAACTCACTCACTTATCATTGTTACCGATTGTTCTCAAACTTAAATAACGTTGGCTTAACGACATGCTCTCATCATTGAGGAACAACGGACGCTGCAACGAATATAAAGCTGCGTTAAACTCACTCACTCACTCCTGCTGTCCCGTGCATCTGGGACCTGGATGAATCTAACCGCAAACTTCTCCCAACAGTTCCATGTCCTATCCAGTTTAAACCTTGCCAAGAGATGCCAATCTGAATAGATAGTAAGATATTTCTCTTAACGACAATATTTTTTTGTACATTTCAGAAATCGTCAGATGATCTCAGCAGGGTACTCTTCTCGGCAGTAAAAACTCTCGGGGGTAATTTCAAAATGTCGTTTAATTATTTCTCACATGCCTGTATAGTAGAGCATGTCTGGAAAACGCCACACATCGCCTATAGTGAATCAGGGCGTGTAGGTTTAATACCGTAGAGGCCTGAAACGGAGGTCACCAGTATGAAACCTACGGGGTACGTTCATGAATTCGTCCACATATTTTTTCTGTGTTACCCATCTCTGCCGCCCGCCCTGAATTTTTATTTCATTTCAAACAAAATGAAAAAGTCGAAAGTTAATTTTCTTGTGCCTAGAAGTGATATAAAGAGTGAGTGAGTGAGTATGGTTTTACAACGCTCACTGGCGGATCCAGAGGGGATACACACACACTGCCCTTTGAAACTCACTGACTCACTGAGGTTGTTAGCTTGCATGGTTGAGGTTGTTTGCCCACATGTTTCGACATAAGCATTGGCCTACGTAATTGAGTTTCCTACACTACATGTTTTTATGTGCATGCCAACATGATTACGTTTTCAAGCCTACATTGTTTAGTGTTCAAGCCTACATTGTTTAGTGTGAAGGCCTATATGATTCAGTTTGCAGGCCTACTTGATTTAGTCTACCTAACACGATAGAGTGCGCTCGCCTACACCACTGAGTGTGCTAGTTTACATGATAACATGAGTCTGCATATCTTTATTAATACCTTAGAAAGAATTAATTGAGTTCGTTAGCTTACATGATTGAGTGTGCTCGCTTACATGATTGAGTGTGCTCGCTTACATGATTGAGAGTGCTCGCTTACATGACTCAGTGTGCTCGCTTACATGATTGAGTGTGCCTGCTTACATGATTGAGAGTGCTCGCTTACATGACTCAGTGTGCTCGCTTACATGATTGAGTGTGCTCGCTTACATGATTGAGTGTGCTCGCCTACATGATTGAGTGTGCTCGCTTACATGATTGAGTGTGCTCGCTTACATGATTGAGTGTGCTCGCTTACATTATTATAGGATATTTATATAGCGCACATATCCAGGCAACTAGTGCATGCTCAAGGCGCTGGTATTTTCCCCTCGATCATTGGATGTCAATCTCAACGGCACATCGTATTATCAATCTCAACTCCCTGGGGAGTATACAACTCTTGCAGCCACTAGGCGCACCGAGTTATTGTGGCTTTCTCATCCTAACGAGGTACCCATTCACAGCTGGGTGGACTGGGACACATAGTCACAGTACTTTGTCCAAGTTCACTGCACGTTGCTGTACCCGCAACTAGGTGTTTGCACGTATTCATGTTGCCACCATCTGGTCATATACCAACGGATTCGTGGGTTCTTTTAAGTGCACAGGGATGTGTACTGTACACTAGGGGTTGTGACAACACTGAAAGAGTCTGCACAGAAAGTTGACTCCAAGGTTTTTACACCCGGTCACAGGTGGGCTCGATCCCGGCACCTCAACCTCGCTGGATCACTAGCCTGGCGTCTTAGCCAGCTCGCCCACCGCGCCCCACCCCATGATTGAGTGTGCTCGCTTACATGACTCAGTGTGCTCGCTTACATGATTGAGTGTGCCTGCTTACATGATTGAGTGTGCTCGCTTACATGACTGAGTGTGCTAGGTTAAATGACTCAGTGTGCTCGCTTACATGACTGAGTGTGCTCACTTACATGACTGAGTGTGCTAGCTTACATGACTCAGTGTGCTCGCTTACGTGATTGAGTGTGCTAGCTTACATGATTGAGAGTGCTCGCTTACACGACTGAGTGTGCTCGCTTCCATGATTGAGTGTGCTCGCTTACATGATTGAGTGTGACTGCTTACATGATTGAGGTGTGCTCGCTGACATGATTGAGTGTACTAGCTTACATGACTCAGTGTGCTCGCTTACATGATTGAGTGTGCTCGTTTACATGATTGAGTGTGCTCGCTTACATGATTGAGTGTGCCTGCTTACATGATTGAGTGTGCTTCGCTTACATGACTGAGTGTACTAGCTTACATGACTCAGTGTGCTCGCTTACGTGATTGAGTGTGCTAGCTTACATGATTGAGAGTGCTCGCTTACACGACTGAGTGTGCTCGCTTACATGATTGAGTGTGCTAGCTTACATGATTGAGTGTGCTAGCTTACATGACTGAGTGTGCTCGCTTACATGATTGAGTGTGCTAAGCTTACATGATTGAGTGTGCTAGCTTACATGACTCAGTGTGCTCGCTTACATGGTTGAGTGTGCTAGCTTACATGACTGAGTGTGCTCGCAAACATGATTAAGTGTACCCGCTTACATGACTGAGTGTGCGAGCTTACATGACTGCGTGTGCTCGCCTACATGATTGATTGTGCTCGCTTACATGATTGAGTGTGCTCGCTTTCATGATTAAGTGTGCTAGCTTACATGACTGAGTGTGCTCGCTGACATGATTGAGTGCGCTCGCTTACATGATTAAGTGTGCTCGCTTACATGATTAAGTGTGCCTGCTTATATGATTGAGTGTGCTCGCTTACATGACTCAGTGTGCTAGGTTAAATGACTCAGTGTGTTCGCTTACATGATTGAGTGTGCTCGCTTACATGATTAAAGTGTGCCCGCTTACATGACTGATTGTGCTCGCTTACATGACTGAGTGTGCTCGCTTACATGATTGATTGTGCTCGCTTACACGATTGAGTGTGCTCGCTTACATGATTAAGTGTGCCCGCTTACATGACTGAGTGTGCTCGCTTACATGATTGATTGTTGCTCGCTTACATGACTGAGTGTGCTCCTTACATGACTGAGTGTGCTCGCCTACATGATTGAGTCTGCATATCTTTTTGATTAATTTGTCTTAGATTTGCTACATTTAGTGCTTCAGCCTACATTTAGAGTTCTTGCCGACGCGATTTAGCGTACAAAGACTACAGTATTGAGTGTTCTATCCTACATAGCGCGTCAGCAGGAATCTCATTGTAAATTACTTTAGAGATTGATCTGTAGCATAAATTGTAACTATAATATGTGAATGGCGGATTGCTTGTTTTTAAATTTGGTGCTATGACATTTTTTGTTTGTAAATATTAATGTAGTGAATAAATATTTTTTTAAAAAGATTCATTCAACTTTGTACTTAAAATGTGTATCAATGCAGACTTGGTCTCGTCGATGTATGACTGAAATAATGCGGATGCGACGTAAAACTCTACATTAATTGAATTCGCAGACTTACAGTGGGGCGGTGGTTAAAGAGTTGGCTCGTCACGCCGAAGACCAGGGTTCGATTACCCACATGGGTGCAATGTGTGAAGCCCTTTTCTGGTGTCCCCGCTGTGTTATTGCTGGAATATTGCTAAAAGCGGCGTAAAACTAAAATCACTCACTCACTCACCAGACTTACAGTATTTGATGTGCCAGCCTACATAATTGTGAGTAAATACCTTCATTATCTCAGCCTACGTTAGACTTAAGGACTGAACTTCCATAACGCTTGGTGTTCTAGCCTGCATAGCTGTACATGATGGTGCATGCTTGCATGACTGAAAGTAACTTTGATAAGAAGTCCTACCTACAAACTCTCCCGTTTATGCTAGATTACTCAGCATTCAAGCGTATCAGATTGCACTTGCGAACGTAATTGATCCACCCTTACCTCAGGCAACCACCCGCTAAGCAAATCTGATTTCAATATGGATTTAATGCGTCGCTGACATCAAGTAGTTGTTCTGAATACGTTCTTTCCATAACAATTGAAGATTTATCACATACTTAATCTGTTTTCATATACGCAAGGTAACATGAAACTACATTGCCTCGGGGTTTTATGATGCATTGTTGATCCTTTGAAATCGAAGGAATCCAACAACTGTTCTTTGAAGCAAGCTCTGCTTAACGTCCGAACTTTCCAAGTTGCTATTTCAAATATATGCTGAGAGGCAAAAGAAAGTGTACCGTGTGTGTATTTATCCCATTTTACACTTAATGATAATTGTCCTTTGAAACAGACTCTGCTAAAAGTCCCACTATTCCCAGTGGTACAAGTATTTCAAATATATACTGAGAGGAAAAGGAAAGAGTGCCGTGTGTTTTTATCCAATGTTACACTTTATAGTAACTGTTCTTTGAAGCAAACTCTACCAAACGTCCTACGTTTCCGTATGGGTATTTCAAATATATACTGAGGGGCAAAGGAAGTGTGCAGTGTGTGTTTTATTCAATTTTACCCTTTGAATAAACCGTTCTTTGAAGCAAACTCTGCTTAACGTCCCTCTTTCCCGTGTTAGTATTTCAAATATATACTGAGGTGCAAAATAATATGTACCGTGGGTTTTTTTGTCCAATTTTACCCTTTGAATTAACCTCTGCTAAAGGTCCCACTTTTACATGTGGGTATTTCAAATATATACTGAGAGGAAAAAGAAAGTGAACTATTCCCGACTTTCCTTTTCACTCATACCTGGAACAGTTTGTAATAGGTATTGTGTGGCTGCCTGAATTTGTGGGAAACTGAATTGGTTCAATAACGGTGTGAAATGTATTTTAACACATGCCCCACCCTGATTGAAATGTAAACTTGTGCCCCAAAAACCTACCAAGCTGCAGGTACTATGCGGGGAAAATTCATCTTGAAAGTTTTAAATTATACAATATTTCAAAAACTAAAACCAAGTAGATGTATGCTTTGAGTGCTGACTTAACGGCGGTCTGGTTCATGTGTTGGATATATACTGGACAAAATAAGTTAGGGATATTGGTCTTTTTATGATTGATATTTTATCAGTGTATCAATGAATAAATAGATCGTTATTCATAATTTCAAAATTTACATATATCCCTAACTATTTTTGTGCAGTATATTATCGCTCACTTAAGATACTATCAACTGAAAATCAAACATTTTAAAAAATAACCTGAGAGGTCCGCATTGTGGTGTATTTTCTTGTGGGTTCAAGATCAGCCATCTTCTGTCTCCATTTCTTTATACATCAATATTCTGACTTCTGTTTACTCTGCTCTTTTTACGGAAATGCAATAAAGCCACAATTTATAACACGTGTGCATGTATTTATCATGAGCCAAATCGGGATCTCCCGAGCTGTATTCGTATCTCTTTGTTATTTGTGAGTGAATGAGTTTAGTTTTACGCCGCACTGAGCAATATGCCAGCTGTATGGCGGCGGTTGTTATTCGTAACAATCTGAGGAGAAAAGAGCGTAGTCCCATTGCAAATGTATCAAACATCCACGTGTCGTGACACAACACGTGAGTCAGCGACACGCCCACAGATCCACAAGCTGCTCTCGATAGGGCCCGTAAAGTAGGCCATTGCACTTCGCGCGAACTTAGTACTTCCGGTGACAAACAATGTGTCACTTTCATACCTTTTCGAATGGTCTCATGGTTGTCAGTTGACAGTAAGGAACCGATAATGCTTGCAGGAATAACAAATTCTCGATCTAACCATCCCTAAATTAGCCAACTATTACGACTGTTGGTCCAGTCTAGTAAAGTCATATTTGGCGGTCGCACAATTTGGAACCAGAACTAGTTCTTCAATATATGCTTGTCACCGAACATCTGGCCCCGTCTCGCATATCGCAAGTTGACGCGCGTAAAGGGAGCCTGTAACCAGTTTAGTACCCGAAGTAGCGCCTCGTGAGACTTACAGACAGACAGTCACATTTATTTCAGTAAAAGGCAATAGGCCAAAAATAAAGTCTTAACAGAATGTTTAACCTATCTGCGAAGTAATAAAGTAGCATAATATTCTTGCCCTTAATCTTTGGACTGTCGCCTGATAGAGGCATACATGGGCGGATCCAGGAATTTTGAAAAGGGGTGTTTGAACCCCTGAACCCCCTTGGCTCCGCCAACGCAAACAAAAGCTTCAATGTGGTCTTAAGTCATTTTCAAACCCCTGAACCCCACCCCCACCCCTAGGATCCGCCCATGACAAAAAACGTTATTATTTGTTGAGGACTTCACGAGGCGTACAGGCCATATACATCAACCCGAGAAGATCCGGGCGAGAATCGATCTTCAGCAACCCCTGCATGTCGTAAGAGGCGACTAACGGGATCGGGTGGTCAGACTCGCTGACTTGGTTGATGCATGTCGTGGAATCCCAATGATGTATGCTCATGATGTCAGACACTGGATTGATTGGTCCAGACACGGATTATTTACAGGCCGCTGCAATATAACAGGAATATTGCTGAGTGCGGTGTCAAGCAACAAAGAAACAAACAAAACCTTCTGCACATGCGCAAAAAGGAAATTATTTTTGAGTGCCTCCATATCTTAAAATGATCACTATGCATCAGTCAAAAGGTGCGCAAGGTTCATTGGTGGTCGTTATTCTCATTACATCAATACGTGAGTGTATCACGAACGTCTTAGAGGTGGTGGGGAGCCTAGTGGTTAATGTGTTGGCTCGTCACGCCGAAGGCCAGGGTTTGATTCCCCACATGGGTACATTATTGTGAAATGTGTCCCCTGATATTGCTGGAATGTTGCTAAAACAGGCTAAAACCCGGGTCTTCGGCGTGATGAGCGAACGCTTTAACCACAAGACTACCCCACTGCCCTGCATCGGCCCTACATACTTCAAGCTACTGCATATCAACCTAAGAGGCAAGAACAAACACCGAGTGCCTGGAGACAGCTCCCTCCGCAGTTGATCTCTTTAGATCAATGGACCAATACACTTAACATATAGAAGTCAGCATGAGACCTAAGGACTAACAAAGGATAGCAGCCTCGGCAACATAACACACCGCCGATAAATTAAGCCAGGTGGTCATCAAACCCGTTTTACCGTTACTTAACAGAACCTTTCATAGTCAATTCAATGGGAACGAAATATGGTAATGCGGTTCCAGGGGATAATGTTCTCACGTCAATAAAAATGCAATGATTCCCAACCTTTGTTTGGTGTCAATACAGGTTATTTTTTCTCCACCGATCGATCATATCACCAAAACACAGTTTGGTGTTTAAAAATATCGTCACTGATCTTTTCGTCCCCAACGACTTGAGGGGTAGCTGCATAATGATGTTTATTCTGGTGCGTTGTCCATGCCAACATCTTTTCTATGTCAGTATACGTAGATATGGATCGTGGGCAAGTAAAACTTGAACATAATTTCATTTTATCGCATGACTACATGAGCATATTTTCTTATGTGATTGGAAATTCATTTGTGGTAGGTTTCTTATCATTATTCGTATCAAAACTTTGAACGCACAATCTGCACTCCTACCGTGTTTTTGAGTTTTA
The DNA here is from genome assembly GCF_003918875.1 of Haliotis rubra. NCBI lineage: Eukaryota > Metazoa > Mollusca > Gastropoda > Lepetellida > Haliotidae > Haliotis > Haliotis rubra. The sequence continues at coordinate 412,811 of NW_025767599.1, forward strand.
TGGTGGCCCCACACCAAGAATCGATTACCCTGGTGGGGAGTGTTCTATTGGTTACCGCGAAGGTATAGTCAAGGGTGGGGGCTTAGGGGCGGGGTGTGTCTTGTCGGGGATATTCTTGTGGGTTTATCATCAAGACGGTAGCACCCTGGGTTTCCCTGGGTAATTTGTTTTCCAGTTAGATAGTTCCCCAGGTGGATTGTATACAGGGTAGATTTTCTCTCAGGTTGATAGTCTCCTTGGTACTCTCCCTGTAAGATCCGGGGTAGAATTCGCCAGGGTAGATAGTCTCCCGGGTAGATTGTCTCCCGGGTAGTGTTCCCTCGGTAGATAGTGTCATAGGAAGATAGTATCCCGGCTAGATTGTCTCTAGGATAGAACGTCTCTTGGGTAGATAGTGTCATAGGAAGATAGTCTCCCGGGTAGATTGTCTCTAGGATAGAGTGTCTCCTGGGTAGATAGTGTCATAGGAAGATAGATAGTATCCCGGCTAGATTGTCTCTAGGATAGAGCGTCTCTTGGGTAGATAGTGTCATAGGAAGATAGTCTCCCGGGTAGATTGTCTCTAGGATAGAGTGTCTCCTGGGTAGATAGTGTCATAGGAAGATAGTCTCCCGGGTAGATTGCCTCTAGGATAGAGCGTTTCCTGGGTAGATAGTGTCATAGGAAGATAGTCTCCTGGGGTAGATTGTCTCTAGGATAGAGCGTCTCCTGGGTAGATAGTGTCATAGGAAGATAGTATCCCGGGTAGATTGTCTCTAGGATAGAGCGTCTGCTGGGTAGATAGTGTCATAGGAAGATAGTCTCCCGGGTAGAGTGTTCCCTCGGTAGATAGTATCACAGAAAGATATCCTGGATATAATGTCTCCAGGATAGAGCGTCTAGAGCGTCCAGGGTAGAGCGTCTCATTGGTAGATGTTATCACAGGAAGATAGTCTCTCGTGTAGAGTGTCTTCCGGGTAGATACGCCTCTATATTTACAGAAGAATCCTTCAAGGAATTATGTGCCCTTGTATTAGAGGCGAACCATATGGGGATTGATCTTTGCAACAATCAAAATTTGACATCTGCTTAATTACGCTTACGCTTACGTGAAACATGACGTTTTCTTAGAACCAGACGCATTCGACGTTACAGCCTCGATGACGATTGCCACGGCTTTTCAAATTCCAAATTTAATTCTTAAATTGACACACGACGAGAATCTTCCCACGTACTTAAACGTGATCGAAAGGAAGGGTTTATTTAGTTGAGATGATTTTTACGCCGATTTTAGCAATATTCCAGCAATATCACGGCAGGAGACACCAGAAATAGGCTTCACATATTGTACGAATGTGGGGAATCGAACCCGGGCCTTCGGCGTGACGAGCCATCGCTTTAACCACTGGAATACCTCACCGCCCCCTGGTTTTATTCAGACAGCGGTCTCTAGGATTTCGAGCTTAGTCATCCATGTTGAAATGAAAAGTATGTAGTATTTCCAATATGCATGAATAACAAAGGGATCCAATATACTTTTGTTGGTTTTTACATCACCACAGTTGCCAGGGACGCCGCTATCGAGGTAAACACAACAAACTTTCAGTCTAGTCTGTTCTTGATGGGCGGTCCAGTCTATTGGGAAATAGGGAGAACCGACCAATTACGTTATTTTATGAAATATAACCCAATCGACTGATAACGAATGGAATACCAAAATATTGGATTTCTACATGTGTTAGGTGGTTTAATAGACATTGAAAACATATTAGGTTTGTGTATTGCGGATGAGTAAAATTATTCATTTTCAGTATTACCTTCCATGTTTGAACTTAAACTCGTCTAAAAGATGACTTAAAACGGCTCCGCGCGGGCTTAAGCTTACGGTACAGGTCGATCTGGTGATAGCTGCAGAGGTAGGTACAGGGTATTTGTGGGGGGACGATAGCTGCTGAGGTAGGTACAGGGTATTTGTGTGGGGGTGACTGAGGGGTGAAGTGTGTTTTGTCACACGTAGAATACCTATGGCAACATAGTTTTGGAGATTTTACTTTTTATGTGATAATCTTGTAATACTTGAAAGACGTTGAAACTTCATCGGTGTACATTTAAAAGAAATTATTTTGATATATTAATATTATAGACACTATAGAACATCTTCTGAATCTAGTGAGATGACGGGACGGTGGGATAGCCGAGGGGTAACACCATCCGCTCATCACGCTTAAGACCCGGGTTCGATAACCCACATGGGTACAATGTGTGAAGCCCATTTCTGGAGCCCCCGCCGTGATATTGCGGCGAGAAACTGAACTCACCGTTGAGAGACACAATGCCCACCTCTCCCTGCTCCCGATGCTTCATTGTGAGAGAGGGGCGGTGGGGTAGCCTAGTGGTTAAAGCGTTGGCTCGTCACGCCGAAGACCCGGGTCTGATTCCCCACCTTGGCACAGTGTGTGAAGTCCATGTCTGTGTCCCCTGCCGTAATATTGCTGGAATATTGCTAAAAGTGGCGTAAAACTAAACTCACTTACTCATTCATTGAGAGAGGGCTACACCATATCTGATGGTGGCTGAAACTGGGACAGATATCAATCAGTATTCATTAAGTGCTTCATATGATTAGGATAGTGGGTTTTTGGGCCTTAGGTTGGAACTGTTTTCATTCTGGTAGCGTTTGTCTTTTGGTCGAATCCATTTATCAAATGTACAGATGGCATTCATTTGCCCTGCAGATTAGATCTCCACCACTTACCCCAGCTTTTACAGTCTCCAGTAGACGTGGTGTTGTCCACTACCACCAGGTTCTCCAGTCTCCAGTAGACGTGGTGTTGTCCTTTAACCCTATCTACAGCCTTCAGTAGTCTCCAGTATACGTGGTGTTGTCCACTAACTCTAGGTTCTACAGTCTTCGGTAGACGTGGTGTTGTCCACTAACTCTAGGTTTTACAGTCTCCAGTAGACGTGGTGTTGTCCTTTAACCCTAGGTTTTACAGCCTTCAGTAGTCTCCAGTAGACGTGGTGTTGTCCACTACCCATAGGGTTCTACAGTCTATCCAGTAGACGTGATGTTGTCAACTAACTTTAGGTTCTAGAGTCTCAAACAGACGTGGTGTTGTCCTGTACCCTTAGGGTCCTACAGTCTCCAGTAGACGTGGTGTTGTCAACTACCCCTAGGTTCTACAGTCTCCAGTAGGCGTGGTGTTGTCCACTATCCCTAGGTTCCACAGTCTTCAGTAGGCGTAGTGTTGTCCACTACCACCAGGTTCTACAGTCTCCAGTAGGCGTTGCGTTGTCCACTCATCCCCAGGTTCTCTACAGTCTCAGTAGGCGTGGCGTTGTCCACTACCACCAGGTTCTACAGTCTTCAGTAGGCGTAGTGTTGTCCACTACCACCAGGTTCTACAGTCTCCAGTAGGCGTAGTGTTGTCCCTCTACCACCAGGTTCTACAGTCTCAAGTAGACGTGGCGTTGTCCTCCACCACCAGGTTTCTACAGTCTCAAGTAGACGTGGCGTTGTCCCTACCCACCCCTAGAGTTCTACAGTCTCAAGTGGGCAGACGTGGCATTGTCCACTACCCCCAGGTTCTACAGTCTCCAGTAGACGTGGTGCTGTCCACTTCCCCTAGGTTCTACATTCTCTAGATTCCTGCTCCAGTGTGCATTTCTTTCCCAAATTTGAAACATAGATTACATTTCAGATTCCCAAGCAACAGGAACAATGAAGTTTACCTTGATTGCCATCCTTGCTCCCTCTCGCTTTACGTTGTTAATACCATGGCTGCGACAACAACAACAGCTGCAGCAAGTAAGTCATCTTGATCTATGTTTCTCTTGGTTATTAGGGCTTTTGGAGGACTAAACTCAGGAACCCGTCAAGATCCGGGTTACAATTGTTCTTCAGTATCCCATGCTTGTCGTAAGAGGCGACTAACCGGATCGGGTAGTCAGGCTCGCTGACTTGGTTGACACATGTCTTCGAATCACAATTGCGTATATCGATGCTCATGATGTTGATCACTGGATTGTCTGGTCCAGAATCGATTACATACCGCAGCCATATAGCTGGAATATTGCTGATTGCGGCGTAAAACTAAACTCACTGACTGACTCATGATCACTCACTCACTCACTCACTCACTGAATCGGCAGATGTCAAACATCACGCTGTTCGCTAGCTCAGTCTTCATAGGTGAGACTTTGAATCCTGATTAATAAATTCCGGTGAGTGAGTGAATTTAGTTCTACACCTCTTCTAGCAATATTCCAGCAACTTCACGACGGCGGACACCAGAAATTGGGTTTACACATTGTACCCAAGTGGGGAATCGAACCCTGGTCTTCGGCGTGACGAGCGAACGCTGTAACTACTAGGCTACTCCACCACCCCGGTAAACAGAGAAGTGTCCCGTAAAAATACACTACTGAAAAGAACAATCGATTTGTTGTTGTTTTTCTATTTTCACTGAGGACCATCAAACAATCTTTTCATATTCTTTAATTATGCACACACAGGTTCTGATTCAGACAAATATGGATACAACACCGACAACAATTATTGAGCATGTTTCCGGAACATCCTTTCAAGTAAATCCATACCTGTACTAAAAGCAGCATAAATCTAAACTCACTCACACTGTTTCCAATATGTAGTTGTCATTTATAATTGTTAAGGGGCGGTATGTAGCCTAGTGATTAACGCGTTCGCTCGTCACGCCGAAGACCCAGGTTCGATTCCCCACATGGGGGCGCGGTGGGCGAACTGGCTAAAGCGCCAGGCTAGTGATCCAGCGAGCTTGAGGTGACGGGATCGAGCCCACCTGTGACCGGGTGTAAAAACCTTGGAGTCAACTTTGTGTGCAGACTCCTTCAGTGTTGTCACAACCCCTAGTGTACAGTACACAACCCTGTGCACTTATAAGAACCCACGAATCCGTTGGTTTATGACCAGATGGTGGCCACATGAATACGTGCAAACACCCAGTTGCGGGTGATATTGCTGGAGTATTTCTAAAAGCGGAGTAAAACTAAACTCACTCACATATCATTGTTACCGATTGTTCTCAAACTTAAATAACGTTGGCTTAACGACCTGCTCTCATCATTCAGCAACAACGGCCGCTGCAACGACAGCCGCTGGGGGGACGACCGTTGCTGCGACGGGGACGGGTTCTACAGTTGCTACGACCACCGCCGGAAACGTAAGACTTCCATAAGTTTTGCAACACATTTCTGTTCTGACATGTGAGATTTACAGTTGACGTTGTCGCCAATACATTACTGTACTATACAGACAACTACTGTTTACTTCAAGACTACTATACAGACACTTAAAGTTTACTTCAAGGCTACTATACAGACAACTACTGCTCCCTTCAAGACTACTATACAGACAACTACTGTTTACTGCAATACCACCAATATACAGACAACTACTGTTTACTGCAATACTACTATACAGACAACTACTGTTTACTTCAAGACTACTATACAGACAACTACTGTTTACTTCAAGACTACTATACAGACAACTACTGTTTACTTCAAGACTTCTATACAGACAACTACTGTTTACTTCAAGACTACTATACAGACAACTACTGTTTACTTCAAGACTACTATACAGACAACTACTGTTTACTTCAGGACTTCTATACAGACAACTACTGTTTACTTCAAGACTACTATAAAGACAACTACTGTTTTACTTCAGGACTACTATACAGACAACTACTGTTTCCTTCAAGACTACTATGCAGACAATTACTGTTTTACTTCAAGACTACTATACAGACAGCTACTGTCTACTTCTAAGACTACTATACAGACAACTACTGTTTACTTCAAGACTACTATACAGACAACTACTGTTTACTTCAAGACTACTATACAGACAACTACTGTTTTACTTCAAAACTACTATACAGACAACTACTGTTTTACTTCAAGGCTACTATACAGACAACTACTGTTTACTTCAAGACTAATATACAGACCACTAAAGTTTACTTCAAGACTACTATACAGACACTTAAAGTTTACTTCAAGACTACTATACAGACATCTACTGTTTACTTCAAGACTACTATACACACAACTACTGTTTACTTCAAGACTACTATACAGACAGCTACTGTCTACTTCTAAGACTACTATACAGACAACTAAAGTTTACTTCAGGACTACTTTACAGACAACTAAAGTCTACTTCAAGACTACTATACAGACAACTACTGTTCCCTTCAAGACTACTATACAGACAACTACTGTTCCCTTCTAAGACAACTATACAGACAACTACTGTTTACTTCAAGACTAATATACAGACAACTACTGTTCCTTCAAGACTACTAAACAGACTACTACTGTTCCCTTCCAAGACTACTATACAGACAACTACTGTTTACTTCAAGACTACTATACAGACAACTACTGTTTTACTTCAAGACTACTATACAGACACTTAAAGTTTACTTCAAGACTGCTATACAGACATCTACTGTTTACTTCAAGACTACTATACAGACAACTACTGTTCCCTTCAAGACTACTATACAGACAACTACTGTTTACTTCAAGACTACTATACAGACAACTTCTGTTTACTCACAAACACTTCCATACAGACAACCACTGTTTTTTCCAACACAGTACTATACAGACAACTAGTGTTTACTTCAAGACTCCTATACAGACAACTACTGTTTTGTCCAACACACTACTATACAGACAACTAGTATTTACTCCAACACACTACTATACACACAACTACTGTTTTGTCCAAGAAACTACAAGAAAAGCCTTGTCTAGCAGTAACACTAATAGCCGAGACAACGTTGTGCGGTGGATGTTGAGACTATCACTACACATGTTGGGTATCTTTGCCTCGCCGATAAACTGACTTACTTCTTCTGATTAAAGTATTCACCCACTTACTCACAAACCATTTTTCTTCTTGTAGACTGGCGCCACCAACGTCTTCACTCCCATGATGTACGTCGTCGCCGTCTACAGCGGGAGGCTGGCACTGAGCCTGGTCCTGTAGATCTCTATGATAAAGTGGATACAGACATGGACTTCAAATGTACGAGTTATCTTAGCTTCAAATGAACACTCGGCAGCTCTCGGATCTTTCCGTGATCATCGTGTCGTGCCTTGGAATTATCCGAAATGACGAACAGTCAAAACATCACAACGCATGGCGGAAAACCCAGTTTCGAAATGTTGAATATTGACATTTTGAGTAATTTCAAAATATGTGCCATTTTATTAAGAGAAATACCCAAAATTATAAATTCATTTTTACATATCAGTCAACAGACGTATACGACCATCACTCAAGTTTCCATGTTTCCTTGATAACACCGTTCAGTGTATCAGCTGGCAAACCACAATTTCTTCCTGGTCGTCCATTATGTCCGCATCCATTTTTATTCCACGAGTTCAGCGTGTCCATTTTATTCCTAGATTGTTTTGTTATCTGTCAGTTATTTATTTCACCTATCGTGGGGCGGTGGTGTAGCCCAGTAGTTAAAGCGTTCGCTAGTCACGCCGAAGACAGGTTCGACCCAGTGTGAAGCCCATTGCTGGTGGTATTGCTGAAATATTGCTACAAGCGGCTTAACACTAATCCCCACGCACTTACTCACTCACTAACTCCACTTACCTATTGAGTGCTCTTTCACTCGTAAGCCAACGACGCCATTATAATCACTGTAATCACCTCAGGGTTAATTCCTGTGAGTGATGAAGTGACGTACTTCACCATCAATTTATGGCTATGACTTGGTCCCTTTAATTCGTCAACTAACAACGAATATACGGTTTGTTTCGCCACTGGAATCGGTAGTTCTGATTATGATTAAAACAGTTGTTTCACTGTAAAACGCCTCTCTATTCCACACTCAAACATACGCATACACCGTAAGTACCGCAAACACAGGAAATATCGTACACATTGCAAATATCGCACACACCGTAAATACCGCACACACCGCAAATATCGCACACACCGTAAATACCGCACACACCGTAAATACCGCACACACCACAAATATCGCACACACCGTAAGTACCGCACACAACGCAAATATCGCACACAACGTAGATACCGCACACACCACAAATACCGCACACACCGCAAATATCGCACACAACGTAAATACCGCACACACCGCAAATACCGCACACACCTTACACAAGCTGAATACCGCAGATACCTCACACACCGCACTTACCGTTCACACGCAAGTTTATTGGAATGGTACGGAGTGTTGGAAGTGAAAAAGAGGGGTGTGAATACAGTGAAAAAGAGGGGCGTTTGGTTCCGGAATGCCATGCACTCTTTTGTTATATTCAGAACATCCTCTGGCATTCTGTTCTCGTACATTAAAGATATTATGTGCATCTAAAGATCAGTGGTTGTTGTGTTTTATTATGTGTTGTGAAACATTTCGTGTTTAACAATGGTTATTTACAAAGCGTGCATTTCGCGGCTAACCCAAGCCGCCTGTAGTGCGCAAGAAGGTTAACGGTCCCATTCTCACCGGGTAGCCATTCTCTGATGGGTAAACAGAGACAATTTACAATCGAACTCACTTGTCTAGTATGAGACCACATGTGCTTTGTTGTGCTTACATGTGCTTTTTTGTGGGGCAGGACTGAACTATCAGGAGTCAAGCTGACAGACACGGTCACCCACCTAACTGTCCGCAACTAACGTTTCTTAACGTCCACCGATTTGTGACCTGGGTCACGTTGTACATAGCGATCTTAGGGCTAAGGTGACTCCCATACCCTAACATAGACTTGAAGTGAAGTCTTAGTGCTAAGGTTGTTTTGTACAACGGACCCTGGACTCTGAGTACTCGGTATAACCCAGCCGAACATTTAGCCTGGGATCTCAAGATCTCGAATCCCGACCAGACAATCAAGTGATTGAAGTCATGAGCTTTCATATACACAATTGGGATCCGATGCCTTGCACCATCCTGGGACACGATGCTATGCGAACCTGGCTAGCTATTCTCGAAACGTACGTAGCCTTACGAACTTCTCAAGCCCGGTTTAACACATTGGCTACGATCAAAGTCTTAGATCAAATTCTTAGAGCTAAGAACGTTTCGAGAATACGGGCCCTGACCACCTAATCCCGTTAGTCGCCTCTTACGACAAGAATGGGGTGCTGAAGTTTGATAACTTACCAATCTCTTCACAAGTACCATTCGATGATTCTGTATTGATTATGGGAATCACAACTAGAACACTGTGTCTTAACCGATTAATTTAATTGCCTCTATATTACAAGTAGGTGTTACTGTAGTAAGATTCTGTCCCGATTTGTTTTAAAAGGTGATGTATATATATATATATATATAGAGAGAGAGAGTAGAGAGAGAGAGATGGAAAGAGAGAGAGAGAGAGAGAGAGAGAGAGAGAGAGAGAGAGAGAGAGAGAGAGAGAGAGTATTTACCTCAGCACTTTTAACATATATATATATATATATATGCTAGAGAGAGAGAGAGAGAGAGAGAGAGAGAGAGAGAGAGAGAGAGAGAGAGTGTGTGTGTGTGTGTGTTCCTGCTTACCTGATAAACGATACCCGTGAAGAACCCGGTTAGAATTAAGTCTTCAGCAACCCATACCTGTCAGAAAAGGCGACTGACAAGTTCGAGGTGGCCACAGTCGCCAACTTGGTTGACACATGTCATCGCACCCAAGTTGCGTAGAACGATGCTCATGCTGTTGATCAGTGGATTGTCTGACCCAGACTTGATTATTTACAGACTGCAGTCATATAGCTGGAATTTTGCTGAGTGCGTCATTAAACAACCAACCAACCAATTGGTGTTTGGCGTTAAACAACTGTCAAACCAAACCAAAGCTAAAAGAACTTTCCTGTTTACTTGCTGCAACTTATCAAACGATTTTCAAAGTTGCAAATGTCTACATTACTTTCAAGATATCTGCACATTAACTGATATAGCAAAGACAGAGTGAAAACGAGGCAATGTTTATTTACATGACAGATTATGTTGGACATACGCATATATACACTAAAAAGAATATTGCTTGTTCAATACCCATAAGGTATGGGATCTTCAGATGGTAACATCCCTTACTTTAGACATGAATGGAAGCACTTCTCCAAAGGCCCCTTTTCATCTTAACACCATGACTACTGTCGGTTCTAAACTGCAACATGCGATTACATAAATCGTAGTCTTTGTGCTCAGATCTCTTTGTGCACCCGGCCCTGTCTTCATAAAGCATTGAAAAGATTATCATCATTAAACTCCAACCTCCCGATCACACAAAAATACAAAATACAACTCCTCCCAGTGCCTCCAGGTGTCGCTCGTATCTCAAGGTACGAGTGACAATGGCGGCGCTGTGGAGGAACTTGACACAGCCCCTTGTTCCTGTCCACCGCTGGCATACTAAGCTCCCTGCACTGTACTCTGCTTCTGCGTTCATCCCCCTAGTACCATCTGCACATCTGCTATCCACGAAAAGATACAGATGGCATCCGTGAGGTCACTGTGCTACACAGATCATGTATTCTTGAATCCACACAGGCATCAATGCACCAGGGTCCAGGGGTCGAGATACAGAGGTCATATGAGGTCATAAGGTCAAGGTCAGAATAGGTTTGTCTGAAGCATGATCCTGATGAACTCTTCTTTGTCAATGACGCCGTCTCCATTGACGTCGGCTTCCTCGATCATCTCCTGCAGCTCCTTTTGCGTGAACTTTATGCCCACGTCTCGACACGCCTGACGCAGGTTCTCCTGGGAGATGGAGCCTGAGCCGTCTGTAAGGCAGAGGGGACACATGGAATTAGGGGAGCAACTACAGTCAAACACTCTTGTGTCGAAGTTAAAGGAACCGACGTTACTACTTCGAGTTACCCAAGGTTCAACAAAACCGCAAAATGATGACTCCATCAGGAATGCGCAGGGACCATGGTTTTGCTTCGAGACAGACATACGTTTGACACGTCAAAGTTCGACTCAACGGTGTTAACTGTATTTCATTTTCAGTGTGAGCGTGCATCCAGGGCGTAGCTACCATAATAACAAAAAGCCTGGGCTTACACATGATTGTTGTTGAAAAGTTTGGGAAAGTCCTCAATACTATCTAAACTAAAAGCTTTGCATCCTATCGGGCTTACACCAACAAAATGGCTTGCTACGCGCCTGGCATCCTCAGGGTCTGTTCGAGATCATTTGAGCTCCTGTTTTACTGAAAATTTAATCAACAAATGTCTAGCAATCTAGGGAGAAAATACTCCACAGCTTTCTTGCAGGTTTGTACAAACTACACTTCGTTGTTTCTATATATAGTAGTTTTATGTCAGCGTTTGAAAGATAAACAGTTAAACAAAACATGCCATAAATTTACCAAAGTCGTAATTTTTGTTCATCAAGGTTGTTTCAATAAGTATACATTCGAACACAGCAGTGTCGAAGCTTAAGGAACCTACGTAAAATACTTAGAGACAATATAATACTTCGACACAACTGCAAGTTCAACACAACACTGTACCAGAATACCACCCAAAGGGCTTGATGTATGATTTTACGTGCGTTTCGCGGATCAGCCTACCCTGAGCACATCTGTACACGTCAACGCGTTCTCATAATCGATAAACATACCAAAGATCACATGAAAACGGGATTGCTGGAAAATAAGACATTATTGTCTTTACAAAACGAACCATGAATGCATATGTCCCTTGTCACCTGGGCTCCTTTTCAAGTTAGATAGATTTATTTGTTTGTATCAAAATTATATAAATTCAGAGACTAAACGTTAGTCCAAGGTGAACGTCTAAAACCTTCATCACCTCGGGTTTAAGCTCACAGCGTGAAAAAACTGAATTACGTGTACTTTTCAAACTGTCGTATTGATTCCTTACAAACGAACCATGAATGCATATGTCGAATACTCATCTGTGTCGAACAAGTATTTCTAAAGAAATTTTAAAATACACCATAGAACACCTGATTGTTCGAAAATATGACATTATTGCGATAACAGACCAGGTATGACTGAATATATCGAATTATCACCTGTGTCGAACATGTTGAAGCCCTTCAGTATTTCCTCGTACACATCTCTGTTGTCTCCCCTGCTGGTCTATCACAGTCTCCAGGAACTCGTTGAAGTCAATCTTCCTGGAAACAAGCAAAACACCATGGTCAATACGTATATGTAACGATCACAGAAATACGTTTATTCATTGGTTGTTTAATGCCGCCGCACTCAGCAATATTCCAGCTATATGGCGGCGGTCTGTAAATAATCGAGTCTGGACCACACAATCCGTTGGGGTGGGGGTAGCCTAGTGGTTAAAGCGTTGGCTCGTCACGCCGGAGACCCGGGTTCGAATCCCAACATGGGTACAATGTGTGAAGCCCATTTCTGGTGTCCCCCGCCGTGATGTTGCTGGAATATTGCTAAAAGCGGCGTAAAACCAAAACTTAGTCAGTCAGTCAGTCAGTCACAAGTTGAATGGGGTGGTAGGCTAGCCCATTGGTTAAAGCGTTCGCTCTTCACGCCGAAGACAGGTTTCTGGTGTACCCCGTCATAAATGATAAGTAGTATTCAGGATTCTGTGATATTATTGTGCTTAGTTAGATATCTATCTATTGCTAAATAGACGGGAGAAAACAGAGGTAAAGCCATTCGTGACCAACTCGTGTTATTCCGGGACAAGCCGAATAGCGGTTACGGAAAGGGGCGAGTGGTGACGAATGAGGTAAAGCATCGACAGAGTTACTTCCCTTTGTTGCATATCCTTACCAAAAACATCTGTGTGTTTACATTAGTTGTAGCGTACATGAAGTCTTTTTGACACTTGTTTCTGCTGTATAGAATGAAACATATCTATCTGGGCGATAGGGTGGATACGAAAACATTTGCTATATATAAGCAGGGGCTGTAATTTGTGATCTTCCTGGGATAATAAACATAATAGAATACAGGTGTGAAATTCCAGGTATTCATTTCAATTCTCAAACATTAAAATAGTTACAGGTTGTGTAAATTTAACCTTAAAGCGAAAGATTCCACAAAGAAACCTGCTCGTGCGCTTCACAGATATAAATACCACTGACTTCTTCCCTATTCTATACATAAGCGTCGACCCACCCACCTTCTCGCCTGGTTTCGGGGTGGGGCAAGATAGTCCGGCTTGAGGGGGTCAACCGGGCCCACTGGCGTCTCCACCTTTTCCCCTTTCTTTTCCTTTTTCTTTCCTTTCTTCTTCACGGGCATCGTTTGTAGTATTCGTCTCTTTCCACGAGGTTGATCGTCACTCTGAAAAGCCTTTGTTGTCAGCCTTGGGCCGCCATTTTTGAAACAACTTGTGTCGCCCTAGCAACGGGGCAGTGCGTGTACGGGTCAGCCTGCCCAATGGGATTGTTCACAGATCACTGTGTACTATTTCTGATGTGAAAGCAAGCATCTGTAAGTCCATTTCCTGGAAGAAAAAATGACCCCGACAATAATCCTCGCCAATAACATTATCCACCTCATGGCTTGACAGATTCAAACTTGATATTTTCATGACTTTTGAGATATAGCTTTCACACTTTGCTAAGGATCAAATCATGGATTCAACAGAAAACTATGATGTGTGGTCAAATTTGGTTTAAATATCTAAGCCCATTTTAAGCATGGATCCTTGGTTTCAGTTTGTTATTTTATCTTGTGGATCCCATACCTGCTATTGACAGGTGTGTTCTTGTCACTGGCTCGTTCCATGATTTGCAAAATGGTTGATTGGTGCCTCGAAAACCATTTTTATGGTCACTCATGTATCAGGTGCATAAGGTTAGATTAAAGTGACTGTTTGCCTAAATAGGGGTTACCATATTATCATTTATCCAGTTTCAAATGGATACAATTTCAAATTATGAATCTTTGTTGAAGTAACGTTGTGAATTTGTGTGATCCTTAGCAAAATGTGAGTAGTATATGTTCTAGACCACTTTATATGCACGGAACATTTGTGCAATAAAACATACTATTGGATAACTTCATTTTTTCTATGTAATTTGTCTTTTAGCATTATATCAGGAAACTTAATAATGGAGGCATTTAATATTACAATGGCACCAAGGACGGTTACGTCAAGGGGGTTCAATATCAATTTTAAGTATGCCATTAATAAGCCATTTTCCAGTTTCGCGAAATAAGTTCGTTTAGAGTGATGTCCCTTTGCAAAACCACGTGACCCCGGGCAAACTGTCAAAACAAACGGCTGTCAAAAATTTGTAACCTGTTTGACCGTCCAACGACCTCTATCCGACGTGATACCGAAAGAAGCTGAAGATGCCTTACCACCACTCTTGCTATGGCTTGTGTAAGTCTGACAACAGGTACAAGGATCGCCATGAGATGGAAAACGTGTTTTTTCCATTTTCCGAAGCTGAAGAGTCAACCGGAAAAATGTTTGAGGTTGACGAGGGCCTGTCAGTCGAGAGGGATTTGATGTCAAAAGCATCACGAGGGCACACCTTTATTTGTTCCAAACACTTCGTAGGTGAGTTTTGTATGACTATGCTACAATATATGTGTCCATCAGGTGAAATTTGAAATTGTAAATATATCGTCAATGCAAATGATTAAGTTTTCGGACAATGGTAAAAAAAAGTGGCTACATGGTGTAAAATAATGTACCTATGTATAGTTTTAAACTGCCTTTTAAGTCCGTGTGAACTATAATTGATTTATAAATATCCTGTCAGGTGGCCATGGACCAACTTTGGATTTCCCAGACCCTGTCTCGGTAACCTCCACGCCCTTAAAGACCAGACCACCGCCTCGACAAAGACAGGGCAGATCCAGTGGCCTCTTAAGACCCCATGCAAGAAGAGAATGGTAGAGAGATGATGTCTTAACTACCAAATGTATGTATGTTCAAAAGATTATAACTTTAGCATGTTGCTTTATAAATAATCCATTCTCACATCCACTTGTTTTTGATTGAATGTCCTCTTTATGAGATAATTTAATCTGAGTGTATATCTTCTGTTATAATATTCTTTTGGTCTAAGTATGTTAATATTATTCAACAGGTGAAGTTCAGATGGGTATGGACATTGTTGGTCCAATGACAGCTCTTGCTGACCACATATACAGCACTGTCAAATCTACTGCTAATGCCTCCACACAAACAAACTTGTGTTTTGATGACATCAGCACATATACAGATGATTTGCTGCAGAACCCCCAAGAAGCTGACCAAAAATTAACGATGGATAACATCACAAGAAACAACAAAAAGCAGCAAGTTTTACACTGGTACATATATTACATGTTATTGTGTTTAAATGTATATACAAACAAATTATCAGCATCAATTAAATAACTAAAGTATTACATTGATGAATCATGTTGCACTGTAACCAAAAATATCAGATTGAAAACACCTTTTCCAAAAACGTTTATATGAATACTTAACATTTTCGTATGCTTTAACTACCGGTACATAATGACTGTTGTATGTTGTGAACTGAAATAGGGAATATTCAACTCAATTATCAGCATCAATTAAATAACTAAAGTATTACATTGATGAATCCTGTTGCACTGTAACCAAAAATCAACTTCTCATTGACTGACTTCGGCTTATGTATACAAAATTCCTTCTCGAGTCATCGTGTGTATTTTGTATGCCATGACCAGATTGTCAGGTATTTCAAACTTTGAATTACCAAAACAGATACCCCAGTAAATACATGATCACACAGTATTTCCAATGAATTCCTTTGAATTTCAATGGGAGCTGAAATTTTCGATTTCTTTCTAAGTTTACTTTAGGTTGGAAACATGTACATTTACGTAGGTGGGGAAACACATGTAAATTTCAAATTTGCAAATGTTTACACACCTTAGATATTAATGTATCATACCAGATTTCAGGGGTATGTATATGAACGAGTTCATACACTTTCATGTTACCTGTGCTCAAGCAGGATGATGATATGTTTTCATCATCTGAATTACTTTAGGTTTATGGAACTTTATTTTCACACATTTTAGTACGTTTGAAATCAACGTCCACGTGACCTCATAATTCTTATCACCAAAAGAGCCTGACAAAGAAAGCAAGTATTACGCAAGCCAACACGCCTTATTAAGCTGCACTCGCTCTTGCTACCAGTATCAGTTACGTCTTGTCTGTCGTGTTGGCGAATCTTGTGAGGTGCTTGTTTCGAGGGCGTAAAAGGTTCAGTGGTGAACAAAGGGCGATGAGGTGCCTCTTTGTCCGCTCAAGTGTCCCTAGCTGTCCCAATAGAGATAGCACGTTATCTCTCTTAGAGCACAGCCATGTATGTAAAACGTACAAACTCGTAATTTCTTAAGTCTATTCAGCTCACTACTGTAAAATATTGTTTGGCAGTACATTAATGGAATATTATTGCACTGCATGTGACCTTTCTTAATAGTCTCACAGTGCCGGAACCACATTTGTTTCACTAACGCAAAAGTATGCGAGAACAAAACAATGCCATATCAAATTATATATTCTGTGAGACGATAAACTTCAGATTGTGAAAGCAAATGTCACACAAGTAAATGTGATGTTGCATTGCTGTGTACCTTTACCCGTTGGAGAAATCCTTCTCCAAAAGATATATCTTCCGTTGTTTGGAGCAGACCTATATGACTATTACGCCCCAGTGCTGCTAAACAACTCATAGACTATCAGTCTGACATAGACACAGACCTCACATGTTCAAGTTCACATCTGATAGGGGCCGAAAATATTGATTCCGACATGAATGCTATATCATATTGGGTTATTGTTTTTCTAAGTAAGTGGAGGGGGCGGTGGGGTAGCCTAATGGTTAAAGCGTTGGCTCGTCACGCCGAAGACCCGGGTTCGAATCCCACATGGGTACAATGTGTGAAGCCCATTTCTGGTGTCCCCGCCGTGATGTTGCTGGAATATTGCTAAAAGCGGCGTAAAACCAAACTCAGTCAGTCAGTCAGTCCTAAGTATGTGGAGTGCCTTCTACAATATTGGGAAATAAGTGTATCGCTGTCCTTCTGATATTCCACGAACGAAAGCTCTGCCCATTTCAGGTACAATGTAGTAAATGTTACAGAATAGTAGGGAATAGTCTTAAGACTTTTCAACTTTGACCAGAATTCTTCGAACTTGTAACAGTCGTTTGAGAAGATCAAAGAGAAAGGGGTAGTACTCGATGTATCTGACGGACGTATATAGAGATATAGAGAACGTTCGAAGAATGTTACTGTATGCATACAATAATTGAAATACCGATTATGATTAAAAGTACTCTCAGTCTGATAGCCAGAGAGATTATTGTGAAAGATCGCGAGTATGTATCATCATAAACAGCCCAAGATAAAAGTAATGTCATTCATCCCATATTATATCCCTTCTATAGACACGGGACATACAGGTAGGGCAAACACTTTCTTCCATAGGTATCTGCCGGTTTCACGCTACATACATGTATTCAGATTATTGAGAAAACCAGCGACGCAAGTTCTCCTCCATCACACGTATAATTATATAGATACCCAGTGATTAGTGATAGCGTTGAAGCAACTTATTAAAAGTTACGACAGACACTATCAACTGCAGTAGTACTGCCACACCAAGCATCGTATTTATTACTCTCTTACATAAGGTGAAATATCACAGGGTTGTCATGGTAACGATAATTTGGCATACTATTTATTGTCTTACTCTTTAATCAGCGATTAGAATTTAAATCAGTTTTGAGGAGGTCAGCATGTTAGGAGAAAAAGTTGTAAAACAGAAAGTATTGTGATCGTATCTATTGGCCTTTGTAAAAGCAAGTTTCAAGCCACCTACATAAAACCTGTTTTCATGATAAATATCTGCTAATCCGTGGCATGATTCCGACCATATCATGAGCATGTGTTTGTGAATCATAATCAAATAGTGATGTTACAAGGCGTCCATGCCGCGTCAACAACACATGTAAACGCACGAGAATTGCAATACGGGCCCCTACACCAATAATACTCCGTGACCTGGAGACACATGTGTTTGAGCGCATGTAGGGACGTAGTCTGTCATACAGACCCTGAAGCAAATATATCAAGCCCACGCAAGTCTAGAAAATGTGGCAAGTCTAGATTTCCACAGCTTCAGGAGAATGTCTCAGGGCTCCTTTTTATAATATTTTTTCATTTTACTATGAACTGTTTTCTGTAAAATATATGTTCATTTCAGAGACTAGTTGTTCGTCTAGTAGAGACGGGTAGAAGATAAAAAGACAAAACGGATACTCGTGCTGTTATACTTTTTTGAATTATATGTAAACAGTCGTTCTTGCCTGTATATGTATATTTTCCAGTTTCAACCAAATGTACATTCCGAAGGATATCGAAATCTAGGTTAAGCTATTTGAATCAAATTTACAATTAAAAGACCCAAACAATGATTTGTTGTCCAAATTTTAGTTTTCCATTATCTTGTCCCCAGTCTGTATCCACAGTCACAGAACGATATTATTTCCCCTTCCCTTAGCCCTTACTGTAATATGTATACTGCAATACTGAATATGTTGCACGTATACTACACAATGTATTATGCATGTATTCAATGCTATGCTAAGCAATGCCCACTCGTATTCAAGATTACGTGTAGGAGAATGTCCTCAAACTCGCGATTAGTTTCGCACGTGAAGCAGAGTTCGAGGCCTACGCGAGTTTGAGAACTTTCTCCTACTTAAAACAAAGTTCGACTACTTGTTCGTGCGCATCTAATTTCTATGTTACTCTCAAATGCTTGCCATGGTCTGAAAACGTGGTCGCCTGAACGCAGCTTAACACGAACAAAACTATGGGAGTGTTAATGTAAATTGAGAAACAGCACGTACATCTTGCTCGGGAAACTGTGCCTCGCCTAAACGCAGCTTAACACGAACAAAACTACGGGAGTGTTAATCGCATGAAAATTGATAACTTGGCACGTGCATCATTCATTTTGCTTGAACTGCTGGTTTGTTGGGTTCATAATGGAAACCTCTGATTCAGATATGGACATTTTTATTACGCAAAACATTTTTTCTCAAAATTCAGAAGTTGTAATCAATTCTGACTTTGAAGATTTACTTAATACCACTATTTCAGAACCAAAAGACACCCACGATTTAATTTTAAATGTTGACTGACATTTCCTCTGGTTCAGATGATTATTTGTTTGGAAGCAAGTCAGGCTATTGAAGAAAGCTTATATAATTGTGGGCGTCTCTGGGGGTTAAATAATAAATTAATATAACAGCTTCATAGCGGGTGGGGTGGGGTTAGGTAGTTGGGTGGGCGACTGACGTAGTACCTACCTTTGTAGTCCTATATTGTAGAAGCTTAGGCCCATGCGGACCTCGTGGCCGGGGGAACGGGACGATGTCACGCTTCTTGCATGCTCCGCCATCTTGAGGGGAGCGAGATGCAAGGAGCGTGC